>NC_136067.1:84661946-85177083 GCF_964261635.1 Lissotriton helveticus | reverse complement strand
GTGTGAGGGTTAGGGGGTGTGAGGGTTAGAGGGTGAGGGGGTGTGTGAGGGTGAGGGGGTGTGAGGGTGAGGGGTGTGTGAGGGTGAGAGGGGTGTGAGGGTGTGGGGGTGTGAGGGTGCGTGAGGTGTGAGGGTGCGTGAGGGTGAGGAGGTGTGAGGGTGATGGTGTGAGGGTGCGTGTGTGTGGGGGTGTGAGGGTGAGGGGGTCTGAGGGGGTGTGAGGGTGTGTGAGGGGATGTATAAGGGTGAGGGTGTGAGGGGGTGTGAGGGTGAGGGGGTGTGAGGGTGAGGGGACGTGAGGGTGAGGGTGTCTGAGGGTGAGGGTGTGGGGTTGTGAGGGGGTGTGAGGGTGAGGGTGGGAGGGTGAGGGGGTGAGGGTGAGGGGGTGTGAGGTTGAGGGTGTGAGGGGGAGGGTGATGGGGTGAGGGTGACGGGTGAGGTTGAGGGTGTGTGAGGGTGAGGAGGTGTGAGGGTGAGGGGGTGTGAGGGTGAGGGGTTGTGAGGGTGAGGGGGTGTGAGGGTTAGGGGGTGTGAGGGTTAGAGGGTGAGGGGGTGTGTGAGGGTGAGGGGGTGTGAGGGTGAGGGGTGTGTGAGGGTGAGGGGTGTGTGAGGGTGTGGGGGTGTGAGGGTGCGTGAGGTGTGAGGGTGCGTGAGGGTGAGGGGGTGTGAGGGTGATGGTGTGAGGGTGAGTGTGTGTGGGGGTGTGAGGGTGAGGGGTGTGAGGGTGAGGGGGCGTGAGGGTGAGGGGGTGCGAGGGTGTGTGAGGGGATGTATAAGGGTGAGGGTGTGAGGGGGTGTGAGGGGGAGGGGGTGTGAGGGTGAGGGGGTGGGGTTGTGAGGGGGTGTGAGGGTGAGGGTGGGAGGGTGAGGGGGTGAGGGTGAGGGGGTGTAAGGTTGAGGGTGTGAGGGGGAGGGTGATGGGGTGAGGGTGACGGGGTGAGGTTGAGGGTGTGTGAGGGTGAGGAGGTGTGAGGGGGTGTGAGGGTGAGGGGTTGTGAGGGTGAGGGGATGTTAGGTTGAGGGGGTGTGAGGGTGAGGGGTGTGAGTGTGAGGGTGTGTGAGGGTGAGGGGTTGTGAGGGTGAGGGTGGGTGAGAGTGTGTGTGAGGGTGAGAGGGTGTGTGAGAGTGAGGGGTGGGTGAGGGTGAGGGGGTGTGAGGGTGAGGGTGTGAGAGAGGGTGAGAGGGTTTGAGGGTGTGAGGGAGGGTGAGGGTGAGAGGGTGTGTGAGGGAGTGTGTGAGGGTGTGAGGGGGTGTGAGGGTGAGGATGTGTGAGGGTGAGGGGGAGTGAGGGTGAGGGTGTGCGAGGGTGAGGGTGTGCGAGGGTGAGGGTGTGCGAGGGTGAGGGGGTGTGAGGGTGAGGGGGTGTGAGTTTGAGGGGTTGTGAGAGTGAGGGGGGTGAGGGTGAGGGTGAGGGTGTGAGGTTGAGGGGGTGTTAGGGTGAGGGTGTGAGGGTTGAGGGGGTGTGAGGATGAGGGGGTGTGAGGATGAGGGTGAGGAGGTGTGAGGGTGAGGGTGGGTGAGAGGGTGTGTGAGGGTGAGAGGGTGTGTGAGGGTGAGGGGGTGTGGGAGGGGGTGTGAGGGTGAGGGTGTGAGAGGGTGAGGGGGTTTGAGGGTGTAAGGGAGGGTGAGGGACAGGCATTGGACATTGAGGGACACAAGCACGGAACACTGAGAGGAGCAGGCACAGGGCAGTGAAGGACACTGGTTTGGGGCAGTGTGGGTAAAACATGAAAAAAGCATTGTTGCTAGGATGGGGTCCGAATTAATAAAGATGAATCACAAGTTAGTGGTGATTTCATACTTACAGTGCGCAACTTGCCTTTCCCACCTCTTTCATGGGGTTCACTACTCTATTGTATGCATTCACTTGTGGAAATGCACACTTGTAAATCCATTTATAGGAGTCAGAAACCTTTGTATGAAGTATTGACGGTCGGGAATGAAGGCATTTTCGACCGTAAAGGTCACCTTAAGGCCGGGAATCATAAATGCCACTGTGAATCCGGCCCTGTGCTCCAAACCACTTTGCTGCGTGTTGACGCTTAGCCAGTCTAGCGCCACCAGACAATGAGTCCACACATGTGAGAGACGTCAGTGAATATATTAAAGATTATCACACGCGGTGCATTGCATCAGGCAGCCTTGTTCTCTAAATATGCCAGTGTTTTAGGCCAATTAAAGCACGCTTTGTGGATTGGGGCCTGGCTGTTGGTGATGTAGAGGTATCTCGGCTATGATGAATATGCGTGACTGGAGGAAAAAAGAGGCGGGCCAGGCCTATCTCGCGCTCGATGCCCTTCTTGCTCTCATTATTAACCCCTTCGCTGCTAGGCCTTTTCCCCTCCTGTGCTGAGGCTTTTTTTGGCGTTTTGGAGTAGTGCGCGGTTAGGCCCTTGTAACTTTTTGACCACATAAGGTATCCACGCCAAATTTGCGTCCTTTTCTTCCAACATCATGTGGATTCTAAAGGCGCCCAGGGTTTGTGGATTCCCTTGGAGGGGTCCCATAAATTAACCAAAATATAGTGATTTTTTTTGTTTTTTTCAGAAACATGGGAAAAACGGGCTGCAAATGAAAGCCTCTGGGTTTTTCCCTGAAAATGGTATCACAAAAGGGTTTGTGGGGCTGTAATCTCCATTTTCTCAGCTTTCAGGGAATGACAGACTTTTGTCAGAGAACCGAAATTTTTTACTCAGTTTTGGCATTTTTCTGGGACATAGCCTATTTTTGCTATTTTTAGAGCTTTCCACCTCCTTCCAGTTAATGGTAGAAATGAGTTTGAAAGCAATAATGGATCCTGGAAAGCTTTACATTTTCGAAAAGTAGACAAACTTCTGAATTCAGAAAGGGGTCATTTGTCTAAATCCATGAAGGTTTCGTTATAGAAACTAACAGTTAGATATTGGAATATTTGAAATTTTGTTGAAAAAAACAGCCTTTGGCCCCAACGTTTTCACCTATAACTTTTTCTAATTTTGACAGCTCTTGGAAAGCAATATACCGTTACATTTGTTAGACCTTCCTGGTTGTGGGGATATATAGGACTTGTAGTTTCACCAAGAACCCGACGAACCCAGATCCAAAAACTGAGCAGCAACTTGCAATGGTATTTTTTCATTTACTGGGTATAGTGCACTTTGTCTTGGAAAATGTATACATGGAATAATCTGTATGAAAGACACCTATGTATTTCTGAATTGGGTACAAATTATAGACTTCAGAAACAGTATATAATTGCACATTTTCAAAGTTGGGAATACTCATACTAGCATGAGAATTATTGGTCATTTTTCATAAAGATTTTTTTTTTACACAATGTCTTTCATTCAAAGGGAGAAATGCATGAAAGCTCAATAGGTAATAACAGTTGATTTACAAATCTGAATTACCCCAAGTGTCCCGATGAAAACGGTACCTCACTTGTGTGGGTCGGCCTTGTGCCTGCGACAGGAAACGGCGCAAAATGCAACGTGGTCACACCTAAATTTAGCAGTTACAAATTGACCCTTTTTTGGCAAAGTGCCTACCTGTAGTTTTTGCACCCTAGCTCTGCCGGCACCTAGGGAAACCTAGCAAACCTATACATTTTTGAAAAGTAGACACCCAGGGGAATTTAGGATGGGGTGACTCGACTGCCTACCACCAGGTTTTGTTACCCAGAATCCCTTGCAAAGCTAAGATTTTGACAAAATAAACACATTTTCCTCACATTTCTGTGGTAGAAAGTTCTGGAATCTGCGTGGATCAACAAATTTCCACCCACCCAGCGTGCCCCCAGGTCTCCCGAAAAAAATGGTACCTCACTTGCGTGGGTAGGCATAGTGGCTGCGACATGAAACAGCGCAAAACGCAGCATGGTCGCACCTCAATTTCCCAGTGAAATTTAGCACGATTTGGACAAAAAGACTACCTTTTGTTTTTGCACCGTAGCTCTGCCAGCACCTAGGGAAACCTAGCAAACCTATACATTTTTGAAAACTAGACACCCAGGGCAATTTAGGATGGGGTGACTCGTCTGCCTACCCCCAGGTTTTGTTACCCAGAATCCCTTGCAAACATAAAAATTTGACCAAAAAAACACATTTTCCTCACATTTCTGTGGTGGAAAGTTCTGGAATCTGCGTGGATCAACAAATTTCCACCCACCCAGCGTGCCCCCAGGTCTCCCGAAAAAAATGGTACCTCACTTGCGTGGGTAGGCATAGTGGCTGCGACATGAAACAGCGCAAAACGCAGCATGGTCGCACCTCAATTTCCCAGTGAAATTTAGCACGATTCGGACAAAAAGACTACCTTTTGTTTTTGCGCCATAGCTCTGCCAGCACCTAAGGAAACCTAGCAAACCTATACATTTTTGAAAACTAGACACCCAGGGCAATTCAGGATGGGGTGACTCGTCTGCCTACCCCCAGGTTTTGTTACCCAGAATCCCTTGCAAACATAACAATTTGACCAAAAAAACACATTTTCCTCACATTTCTGTGGTAGAAAGTTCTGGAATCTGCGTGGATCAACAAATTTCCACCCACCCAGCGTGCCCCCAGGTCTCCCGAAAACAATGGTACCTCACTTGCGTGGGTAGGCATAGTGGGTGCGACATGAAACAGCGCAAAACGCAGCATGGTCGCACCTCAATTTCCCAGTGAAATTTAGCACGATTCGGACAAAAAGACTACCTTTTGTTTTTGCGCCATAGCTCTGCCAGCACCTAGGGAAACCTAGCAAACCTATACATTTTTGAAAACTAGACACCCAGGGAAATTCAGGATGGGGTGACTCGTCTGCCTACCCCCAGGTTTTGTTACCCAGAATCCCTTGCAAACATAAAAATTTGACCAAAAAAACACATTTTCCTCACATTTCTGTGGTAGAAAGTTCTGGAATCTGCGTGGATCAACAAATTTCCACCCACCCAGCGTGCCCCCAGGTCTCCCGAAAAAAATGGTACCTCACTTGCGTGGGTAGGCATAGTGGGTGCGACATGAAACAGCGCAAAACGCAGCATGGTCGCACCTCAATTTCCCAGTGAAATTTAGCACGATTCGGACAAAAAGACTACCTTTTGTTTTTGCGCCATAGCTCTGCCAGCACCTAGGGAAACCTAGCAAACCTATACATTTTTGAAAACTAGACACCCAGGGAAATTCAGGATGGGGTGACTCGTCTGCCTACCCCCAGGTTTTGTTACCCAGAATCCCTTGCAAACATAAAAATTTGACCAAAAAAACACATTTTCCTCACATTTCTGTGGTGGAAAGTTCTGGAATCTGCGTGGATCAACAAATTTCCACCCACCCAGCGTGCCCCCAGGTCTCCCGAAAAAAATGGTACCTCACTTGCGTGGGTAGGCATAGTGGCTGCGACATGAAACAGCGCAAAACGCAGCATGGTCGCACCTCAATTTCCCAGTGAAATTTAGTACGATTCGGACAAAAAGACTACCTTTTGTTTTTGCGCCATAGCTCTGCCAGCACCTAGGGAATCCTAGCAAACCTATACATTTTTGAAAACTAGACACCCAGGGCAATTCAGGATGGGGTGACTCGTCTGCCTACCCCCAGGTTTTGTTACCCAGAATCCCTTGCAAACATAAAAATTTGACCAAAAAAACACATTTTCCTCACATTTCTGTGGTGGAAAGTTCTGGAATCTGCGTGGATCAACAAATTTCCACCCACCCAGCGTGCCCCCATGTCTCCCGAAAAAAATGGTACCTCACTTGCATGGATAGACATAGTGGCTGCAACAGGAAACGGTTCAAATCGTACGGTGGTGAATTTACATTACCTCATTGCAAAACTACCTTGATTTTGGGGGGGGGCATCTGAGTTTGTGGCCCGGGGCTCGGTGGTATTCTTCGCAAAGTAGCAAACCCAAACAGTTCTGAAAACTAGACACCTGGGAGAGTCCAGGGAGGTATGGCATGTGTGGGTCCCTCAATGTTTTCCTACCCAGAACTCTTTGCAAACCTTAAAAATAGGTAAAAATAGCACTTTTCCAAACATTTTGGCGTGGGATCGCCGTGCCGGCAAAAAACACCTACCACCCTGCGTTCCCCTTGTTCTCCCGAGTAAAAGGATACCTCACTTGTGTGGGTGCCCCAAAGCAGAACACGCCAAAAATGAATTTTGAAAAAAGTAGTTTTTAGTCATATTTAAGTTTTACAAATTAAGCACCCCAGCCTGAGTCACATGCCTTTGGCCCACCCACACAAGTGAGGTATCATTTTACTCGGGAGAACAAGGGAAACGCTGGGTGGTAGGACATTTGTTCCGGCAGCGAAATCCCACCCAAAAAAGTACGGAAAAGTGGGTTTTTGGACCAAAATTTCAGGTTTGCAGGGGTTTCTGGGTAGGAAAACATTGGGGGACCCACGCATGCCATACCTCCCTGGACTCCCTCGGGTGTCTAGTTCTCAGAACTGTTTGGGTTTGGTAGTTTCCAAAGATGCCTGCCAAGCCCCGGGTCAAAATCTCAGGTGACCCCCTCAAAAAATAAGATTATTTGGCTAAAGGTAATTTTTTGGTCTCCACAGTATGAATTGGGCCTTTTCCTAAAGCAGCCGCTATGCCTACTCACGCAAGTGAGGTACCATTTTTATCGGGAGACCTTGGGGAACGCTGGGTGGGAGGTAATTTGTGTGAGCCCAGTGATGCCACGCTTTCCCACACTAAAAAGCTATCTATTCCTCAAAGACACACACATACAGGTTGGATTTGGCACGAGGGCGAGTGATGGTTCAGTACATAAAATTTTATTAACAAGATATTTCAAAAAAATGAAATGCTCTGTCAATAAATAAATGCATAAAAACTGAACCAGTGACTCGCAACTCGTGAGCTGTAAAGCCACGACAAGGCACCAACCGTTTTACAGGCTATTCACGCACCTTTCATACCTGATACAAACCAGACCATTGACACCATCCGAATGGAAAAGCAACACATAACAACAATCACAATAAGGGGCAAGGTACACCCTACTGCAGAAAGAGAAAAAAAACAATTATTACTGCACACCCATCTAATCCGCAAGCACACACACATACTGGTTGGATTTGGCACGAGGGTGAGTGATGATTCAGTACATACAATTGGATACGCAAGTAATTTCATCAAAAATGAAATACACTGCGTATAATTGAACGTATGATAAACTGAACCACTGACTCACAGCTCGTGAGCTGTAAAGCCACGTCAAGGCACCAACCTCTTTACAGGCCATTCATACACCTTTCGTACGCGTGACACATTCAAAACATTCACACTGCCAGCCGCGGACCCATCACATTTCAACACTCACACCAACAAACAGCGCCATTCAAGGGCCCATCACTTTCACACGCCCACATTTCTGACACTGCAACTACACAAAATGATGGACTGTGTGGAGTGTCACTCAACTAGCAGTGTGTGTATTGACCAACAGAAAGTAACTACTCACACACCACCTGCCGAGCGCCAGTCCACCCACACCACCATCCAAGCACCAGACCATGCACACTGCCAGCCAAACACCACTCAGCGCACACCGACAGCCAACTACCACTCCACACACACCACCAGCCAAGCATCACTCCACGCACAACACCAGCCAAGCGCCACTCCACAAACACAACACCAGCCAAGCACCACTCCACACACACCGCCAGCCAAGCATCACTCCACGCACACCACCAGCCAAGCGCCACTCCACAAACACAACACCAGCCAAGCACCACTCCACACACACCGCCAGCCAAGCATCACTCCACGCACACCACCAGCCAAGCGCCACTCCACAAACACAACACCAGCCAAGCACCACTCCACACACACCGCCAGCCAAGCATCACTCCACGCACACCACCAGCCAAGCGCCACTCCACAAACACAACAGCATCCAAGCACCACTCCACACACGCCGCCAGCCAAGCACCACTCCACACACGCCGCCAGCCAAGCACCACTCCACACACACCGCCAGCCAAGCACCACTCCCCTCACACCACCAGCCAAGCGCCATCCACTCACACCACCAGCCAAGCACCTAACCATGCACTCCGCCAGCCAAGCAAAAATCCACTCACCCCCCAGCACAACTCCAATCCATGCACTATGCCAGCCAAGCACCAGACCACGCACACCACCAGCCAAGCGCCAGTCCACGCACACCAACAATCCAAGCACAATCCTGCACACACCACCATCGAAATTAGAATTTTTTAAAGAAATACCACAAATCAAATGTAGAAACCTACAAATCTGCTAACACAAATTCAAAAACTAAATGCTTTGCACTAATGCAAACCTAAAAGCAAACTAAAAAATATTACAGAAAACAGACCAGGCAGTACACTTACAAGCTCAATGAAACTCCCAAAACTTCTTTTGTGTGTGGTACGATTTAAAACAAGCTGGCACACACAATCCAGGATTTGAAGGACAGTCAGGACAGTGCATACGAGACTCCCTCCGCACTTCTCTTCGCCAACAGACTCTACATCTTTTAGTGGGATTGTCTTTTGCAGTTGTGGGAGGAATGTATTCTGGAAAGTGGCGATCTTTCAGTCTAGCCACTTCCTCCACCACTCCAAATCTTGGCACACTTGCCTGTTCCACTAGTACAAGGCTGCCTATTATAGTCTCCTGAAACTTAACAAAAGGCATCTTTGACTCAGGACAAGATTTCTGGAAAACAACAAAAGCATTAAAGGATGCCAAGTGGAAAAAATGGATAGCCAACTTCTTGTACCAAACGTAAGCCTTTCGAAGAGCAGCATAAGGTTCCAACCTCTGATCTACTCTGTCAACACCACCCATGTGCCTATTATAGTCTAAAATGCACACAGGTTTACGCACTTCAGCAGTCTCACCCCGAACTGGCAGAGCTTCAGTGCTTTCGTCATGGATAGTAGTCAGCATGTAAACATCTCTCCTGTCTGAAAACTTCACAGCTAGAAGCTTCCCACATCGCAATGCAGTAGACTGTCCCCGCACAAGCCTTTTGCAAACAAGTTCTATTGGGAAACCTTTCCGGTTACTGCGCATCGTGCCACATGCAACAGTGCCCACTTTGGCCAACTCCTTGAACAAACGCACACTAGTGTAGAAGTTATCTACATATAAATGGTGGCCTTTGTTAAATAATCGTCTACCTAGTTCCCACACAATTTTCTCAGTCACTCCAAAAGTGGACGGACAAGCAGAAGTGTTAATGCTGGAATCCTTACCGGTGTACACCCTGAAATTATAAACATATCCAGTCTCACTGTCACACAGCATATACAGTTTGATGCCATAGCGTGCCCTCTTACTAGGAATGTATTGCCTAAAAACCAAGCGGCCCTTGAACAATACCAAAGACTCGTCCACAGCTATTTCTCTTCCAGGTGCTAACATCTCAGGAAAACGATCAACAAAGTGATCAAGGACAGGCCGAATCTTAAAAAGACGGTCACAATCAGGGTGATCGCGTGGCAACGCTAAATCATTATCAACAAAATGCATCATGCGAAGAAGAAGCATATATCGATCACGAGTCATAACTGCTGGAAATATAGATGTTGCCATCAAGGGACTAGTGGACCAATAAGAAGACATTGATGGCTTCCTTAGCAAGCCCATCAAAAAAGTTAATCCCAAAAACTTCTTCATCTCTTCAACATATGTGGGAGACCAATGGGTAGCTCTAGAATGGGGCTTAAGGCTGGCACTGTGGTCTCTCAAATACTGCTCTTAATACAAATTAGTTTGCTCCACAATCTCCTGCAAAAACTCATCGTCAAAAAACAACTGAAAAAATTGAATTGGCAAAAAATTGTCAGTATTCACTCTACACCCTGGAACACCAGTGAAGTCTGGCAATTCCGGCTGCACCATGCCAGGGGCAACCCAGACGTCATCACTAACATGAGGAGAAGAAGCCACCCTAGCCTGCAGGCCAGATACCTCTTGCTGCACTACATCAACGGGAACACTAGCATCCCCAGATGCCTCTTGCATCACTACACCAACAGGAATACTAGCATCCCCAGATACATTTTGCATCTCTTCACCAACAGGAGAACTCACATCCCCAGCTGCCTCTTGCATCTCAACATCAACAGAAGAACTCGCATCCCCAGATGCCACTTGCTGCTCAACAACAACAGAAAGACTAGCAGCACCAGATGCCTCATGCTGCTCTACAACAGGAAGACTAGCAGCACCAGATAACCTTTGGCGCACCACAGCAATGTGAAACCTTTTGGGCGCAGCCTTTACCACACTTGCCTGTCCCCGATGAGAAAAAAAGGGAAACCTTGAGGACCTAGGCTGCCGCTCACATGGCTCTTGCCTCTCTACCGGCACATCAATGTCCCTCTCTACCACAGGCACTTCATCAGCACTAGAAGAAGAATCATCATCCGATGATACCATGCGAAGAGAAAACTCACTGCCTGAATCTTCTGCACCTACCTCATGCTCCGAATCGGAGTCAGTGTCTGGACCATGGTCAGAGGAAGACTCAAAAAGCAAACTAACAACCTGCTTAGCAGTAATCCTGCGAGCAGCCATTATCCTTACAAATCAAGAAGACTACACACACAAGTGAACAACAACCTACACTGTGCAAAGGAAGAAGTAAACAAGGTAGAGTCTTCACACAAAAATCAATACACTCAAAAACAATTCAAATCTAACCAAATATAAGAAGACTCACCAGCACCTACTCTGCTGAAACACAGCAAAAAGAAAGGAAATCCCACTGGAAAGAAAAAAAAAAGTATAGATTAGACAAAGTACACATCAAGCAGCAATACAAAAAAAAAAGTTAACAATCAAGAAACACAAAGCCACACAAACAGCAATAACTTCACTTTTCATAACAACACATTTATCTAGGAAAAATAGTACAAAAAACATTTACTTACCAAGCACATGCAACTACACAAGCTGCAAAACCAGCATTAACCGAACCACAACCTACACCAATACAAACAGCAAAAGCCTGGATCAAAAACAAAGAAGAAAAAAAATAATTTAACCCCTTTAGAGCTTGTAAACAAACCTCCCCAGTGCTGCGCTGTCCATTATCCAGTGCTGAACTGGACGTCCAACGGTCGTGCGCAGCACTGGGGAGGTAGTGGCCGTGACGACCGTTGGCCGACGGCAGCAATTAAGGGGTTAATACTACATTTCACAAACAACATAACAAATGAATAAACAATACACAAATTTACCCCCAAAATCACATCCACACAGATGGGCCATCAAAAAGGGCAAAACGGACAAAAGTACGGGTTGATTTGCCCACCGGGGGGAGGCCAGAAAATCTAAATTTAAAATCCGACCCACCTGAAAGCGACCCTTGCCCAATGGGTCACTTCCTACAATCTAAAATAAATCCCTGGTGCTAGTGGGGGCATTTCCACCACACAATCGCAATGCTGTGCGCGACCGTGAGCCAGAAATGCCCTGCAAAGAGACATCAGAAGAGAGGAAAATCACTTACCTCTCCCCTGATGCCTCTTTGCAAACCCCCCCAAATATCTCAAAACCAACCTAACACCTCCAGGCGCAGGAAGCAAATGGCTTCCCGACCGCCTGGGAATCCCTGAAGATGTTGGCGCATGCTGTGCGCGCTGACGTCATCAGGGATTCTCATGGGGAGGGGGACAACAGAATTACTGTGGTTAACTGCGATGCTGGACAGAGGCACTTGCATCCTTGATTTTCACAAGCGCAATCCTAAAACAGTTCCTATGACCAGGAGCTTCTTTCTCCCCATCTGCTGCTCTCAACAGTCTCTGACCATTTATACACATAAGAGGCATGTGAACTCACACAGAAGATCCCCGTTTGGCAACGCCCACCAACTAGCGGAGTGCACCATCTTTCCTAAATTTACCCACTATGATGGACAGCTCACTCAAGGGACCTGTGCACACATTGGTGCGATGGCATAGTAACACACACGGACACTGGAGACAAAGCAAGCGCTCGAGTTGCAGCACAAATTCAGGAAAACATTCATCAGCCCAAAAACATTTGTGACCTTCCCACTATGATGCACAGCTCACACAAGGGACCCCTGCGCACATCTGTGCAATTGCATAGTAACGCACACATGGACACTGGAGACAAAGATGGGGCTCGAGTTGCAGCACAAACTCAGGAAAGCAATCATCAGCCCAAAAACATTTGTGAACTTCCCACTATGATGGACAGCTCACTCAAGGGACCCCTGCGCACATCGGTGCAATGGCATAATAACACACACAAAGGTCACTAGAGACAAAGCAGGTGATCGAGTTGCAGCACCAATTCAGTAAAACATTCATCAGCCCAAAAACATTTGTGACCTTTCCACTATGATGGACAGCTCACACAAGGGACCCCTGCGCACATCTGTGCGATTGCATAGTAACGCACACATGGACACTGGAGACAAAGATGGCGCTCGAGTTGCAGCACAAACTCAGGAAAGCAATCATCAGCCCAAAATCATTTGTGACCTTCCCACTATGATGGACAGCTCACACAAGGGACCCCTGCGCACATCTGTGCAATTGCATAGTAACGCACACATGGACACTGGAGACAAAGATGGCGCTCGAGTTGCGGCACAAACTCAGGAAAACAATCATCAACACAAAAACATTTGTGAGCTTCCCACTATGATGGAAAGCTCACTCAAGGGACCCCTGCGCACATCGGTGCAATGGCATAATAACACACACAAAGGTCACTGGAGACAAAGCAGGTGATCGAGTTACAGCAGAAATTCAGGAAATCATTCATCAGCCCAAAAACATTTGTGACCTTTCCACTATGAAGGACAGCTCACACAAGGTACCCCTGCGCACATTTGTGCGGTTGCCTAGTAACGCACACATGGTCAATGGAGACAAAGATGGCGCTCGAGTTGCAGCACAAATTCAGGAAACAATCAACAGCCCAAAAACATTTGTGAGCTTCCCACTATGATGGACAGCTCACTCAAGGGACCCCTTCGCACATGGCATAGTAACACACACATGGTCACTGGAGAAAAAGCATGTGTTTGAAAAGCATCACACACAAAAAAAACATTCATCAGCCCAAAAACACTAGTGAGCTTTGCCTAGGCAGCACAGGTGTGTTTTTCAGCCACTTCAGGTACACAAAAAATAAAAGAGATGAAGGACAGAGGCACTTGCATCCTTCAATAAAATCAGCACTACATTCACATTTTGGAAATGACCCCATCTGTTTTTTTTTTCAACAAATCAACATTTTTTCATACCAGAGGCATGAAAACAATTCAAAAGTAATGTTACCCCAAAAAGGGGAGCGACCCTTCCCCAAGGGGCCGCTCCCCGAACAACGAAATTGTCCACAAATGAAAAAAAAAAAAAAATCCCTACCATTCCAGCTGCACGATCGCACGATCGTGCAGCAGAATGCTCTAAACTTGCAACGAGTGAAAGGAAAAGCCTTTCCTTTCACTCGATCTCATTTTGAAAACTTTCCCCCCTGCCCCAGCCGCAAAACTGACCTCTGAATCATCCGACGCGCAGGAAGCAAATGGCTTCCCTGCGCGTCGGTAAACAACAGGAACCCCCAGTGACGTCAGCGCGCCTCGCGCGCTGACGTCATTGATGACGCGGGCGGGGAGGGCGGGGGGAGGCAGGGGACGGTCTTCCCCTGCCATCCCAGCCAAAAAACTTACGATCGGACAGACTCGGTGGGAGCGCTGGCGCTTCCCCTGAGGGTGGGGCTCATGACGAGCTGGGCTCGTCATGAGCGTGCGAGCGCCCTACTCCATGACGAGCCCAGCTCGTCATCAGCCCCGAAGGGGTTAATGGCCTGGATGTGAAGGCTCCTGCCATGACCCCCACACACAGTTATCCTTGGAGTGATGGCTTTGATAAGAGCAAATGGTTGGGCGCTTAGTGGGGAAAGTTACTAAGATGGATAAAGGACTCCCCAGCTCTACTTAATCCATCCCAGACAAAGCTCTGGAGTCAGCGACTTAACAGAGCGTGAAAGAGAAAACAAACACTGCGCGCTACCTGCAGGAGCACTATCGATTATCCCCTGGGCCGGGCTCTTCCTACTCTGACTGAGGCTGGCTTCAAGCAGGCACCAGTCTGTGCGTCGTCTGTTGTCTCCGCCCATGCAGTGTCGTCTGCCTTTGTATTGTCACTAGTGCACAGTCCTAAACGTGCGCTTACACGCCCTGGTGACAGAATGCGATTTAGTGAGCAAGCTAATAGAGCACTTATCTGGGCAAACTCAGTTTCCTCTAGGCGGTGATAAAAGGTATCACGATTAATACCAAACTTTATAATACCGTACCTGCCAGCATTTAGGAAACAAGCGCTAATAAATCAACCGTGCGGTGGGAGCTGTCTGCCTCCTGTCCGAGCCCAGGAGGCAGCAGAGCTCGGGTGGGCGGGGGGAGGGGGGGTTGGGGAGGCATTGACCTCACCACAGCAGCTCGAAGGGAATTCCTGATAAACAGTCAAGACGGCCGGCTAGTGTCCTTAGGGGCTGTCCAAAAAACGGACAGGGTGGCACCCAAAAACACTCCTTTCCATTGGGAAGCCAGCATTTACCCTAAACGCTGATGCTACCCAATGGAAAGGAGGGGCAGGGCTTACAGTTCTAGATTTCAAGATCTCTCGCAGGGCGGGGCAGCTTCGCTGCCGGCCCACGCTCGACCGAAAAAGGGAGAAATCGTGCCAAGGGTCTCCAGAAGGCGCGCTGAAATGCAATATAAAAGACTTACCATGAATCTTGATATGGCACTTCTCACCGGGAGAGAGAAAGAATTGGAAAAAAAATGTCCTCAGAGTCAGACCCTACATCAGTGAAATCCTCATAACCTGACAACGAGGCTTCTGTGGCCCAGGGTAACACAGGTGGTGGTTTGTTGGCTCACAAGAGGCCAGCCCAATCTTCAAAGCAACTTGGAAGGCTGACCACCCTTTCTAGCCGACTTGAACTGCATCCCTGTGCACTGCGTCTGCTTGCTGTTGCCAATCACACAAAGAGAAGTAGGAGAAGACAAAAACTTGCTTATAGAGACTTATGGCAAAGTTAATGTGTTTGAAAAACTGCCCTCACCCACCCACAAAAATTGTGGCATGCTTCATCATTGGGCTTCTAAACGACACCCCTGCGCAGACCAACGCATGGGGTGGAGCAATAGGGTGGGAGAAACAATACAAACATAAAGAAGAGAGGGATCAAGTAAATAATATGTGCAGAAAATCAAATATTAAAAGTAGCTCAGGGACATCCGATTCTCTATTTTATTCCTGGATTTCCTGGCCAGGATTAAAAAGATTTAACGAAACAGAGGATGGTGGGGACAAGGTTAGTTATAAACCGTTCACTCTTACTCTCCATTTAAAAGTCAACATGTTTCAGTCGGTTGTTTTGTCTTTTCCGGTTTTTGTCAGGACCGCTAGATCCCCTTTATAATACCCTCCTTTCCTACCTTTTTATTAGTAGACACACTTCAAACATAATCGAGTTTCACAGCAGTTAAGGCATGAAAAAGCGTGGGAACAGAGGTGGCTCCCTGTAGTCACACATTCATCAAGGTGAGTCCACCTCTAAGACACTATCTCTCCGTACGCCGTGAAGCCCAATCTTCCCAGCAACTTGGACGTCTGCCCTTCCTTTCTAGCTGACTTAAACGTCATCCCTGTGCACCGTGTCCACTTGCTGTTGCTAAGGTTGTTCTCTTCACTGAAGATCTTCAAGCTCCAAGAAGCCAAGACGGGCCATTAGGGCTGGGGCCAAGTCAAATCTTCTCCACAGTCTCTTCTACTGTGCGACTTCTTCTGTCCTTCTTCGTAGTTTGCAGGAATCTGAGGAGGCAAGGTTCAGGGTCACCCCTAAATACTAAATTTAGGGGCATTTACAGGGGTGCTCAGGCTGGGACCAATGGGTCTTTTTCTTGTGGTGGGTACACCTCCTATTATGCCACCCTCCCGTGGGAGGAGGGTATGAGCTTCTCTCTAATTAGCTGAGTCCCCTCACCCTCAAGATGGAGGGGACTGAGATGTGTGCTTCACCTCGTCTCCTCCACCTGAGGGGTGAGGTTGGCAAAGATGGGCACCTCTCCTTCTAACTCGTTTTGTTCCCTGATTCTCCCTCTCAAAGTGCGGGTCAGAACCAGTGGGAGCTTGTTGCGGGGGGCAGCAAAAAGGCAGGGACAGCTTATAAAGGCAGCCGGCCTTTGAAGCTTCCCCTCAGTGGACCCAGCCCATCCTGGGGGAGGAGGCATGAAACGTCTGGCCAAGATGGGCTTTGTTTCTGAACCCAGAGAGTGGAGGCTCTCTATCCAGAGGTCCAGAAACCTGTCTAGTGGTGGCAAATGGCAGGCAGCCATTCAGGAACCACACCTGGGCTGCTCACATTTCAGGGGGCATCTCATATGCCCTAAGGTGTCCAGAGCTGAAGTGCCCCCCCCCCCCCTAGAAAATCTTCCATATTGGATGGAAAGATTTTTGCCAATAGGATTGGTGGATGCCCCCTCCCCAAAGTGAGATGACATACAACGGGTGTAGTCACCCAAAAGGTAGTACCTGTATAGTCGCAAAATTGAGTATTATAGGGCAACCCCTGAACCTTGACCTTAGTTCCCTGGTGACATAAAAAAGAAGGACCAAAGAGCCGCGCAACAGTGAAGAATCCTGACGATAACTGACTTCTCCCCAGTTCAACCGGCCTGTATGCAGCTTTGAGACCCTGCTCAAAGAAGACAACTTGTGCCGGCCTAGCAACCTATAAATCCCTCAGACGACTTGCCTTCCCTAAAGACCAAGGACTTCCGAGGACAGAAACCAACAGTAAGGACTCCTTTGACCTTTGGAATCGCGAGTCCTGACCACATTGCACCCAACACCCACATCCCGTTGAGTGGTTCACCGGTCCAGTGAAGTCTCCCCAGTGATTCTGGCCTCAAATCCATTAGTAGCTGACCTCTCTTGGACTCCATGAAGAAGTCTGCAGCCTCAGCACGAAGGGTCCCCCTGACACCGAACTGCACTAATAAAGATTTCCTGACATCTAAAGGTACCCCTGCATCCTCAGCCCCCAGCCTTGGGGAGTCTAGCTGAAGGTGCCCTGGCATCCACCAACAACTCAACTTACCTGCCCAGTCATTGGTTACCTTCGTCCAGCCTCCTGGTCCGAGCCTGAAGCATCTTTGTGAAACAGAGTTCCCCTATTCATTTGTATTTGGCGCCCAATGCTGTCTTTGCACCCTGCACCAGCCCATCCTTGGGCCACTGGTGGTGTAAGCTTGGTGCTGCCTTGTAGCCCCCATGCTTGTCTAAACCCTCGGACCTGTGCCCTGAAACCATGGGTACTTACCTGCAAACCATGCATCTACAATCACCCCCAGTCTCCATAGACTAATATTGGGCTTTGGGTACCACCTTTGACCTCTGCACTCTGCCACCCCTGTGCCACTGGTGATGCAGATTTTGTGTCAAGTATTGCTGCTGTTGATTGACAACACAGAGTATTTCCAGTATTACAGTAAAGTATTATTATTACTTTTGCAAAACATTCCTACTGCACCTAAAAGTATTGCTATTTGTATACTGGTACTGAGCTGCAATTGAGTTCTTCTTGGTTCTTAAATAAAAGTAGCAAAGTCATATTTTTTTACAGACATTGGACTTGGAGTTAGTCATTGAGTGTGTGCCTCATTTCTTGACTGTGTGTGTACATCAAATGCTTAACACAGCCCTCTGATAAACCTAACTGCTCAACCACACTACCACAAAAGAGAGTAAGGAATCTACTTTAGCCTCTGTAAAGCCCCTGGAGATCCACTGGACTCCGTACCCAATATACCTTACTTTGGTATAGTATATACAGAGCCAGCTTCCTACAGTTGATAAAATCACCAATGGCATTTCAAGCATCCAAGGCCACACAAGCTTGCCTAAAGGTGTTTCACAACTACGTCTCCCTGTGAATTATTAAAGAGCATCAACTTCTCCATCCTAGAAGATACTGTTCCTGGCTGCAACACTGGATACTGTCCAAGGCAAAGACTTTCTATCCCAAGACAAGCAATGTGGGCTCTAGGAACTGGCTCTCGAAATGAGAGTCTCACAGGAACAGCTACAAAAACAATTGATTCAATCAAAAAATTGTTCAAAGGTCTGTTTGTCTTCACAGAGGTACGATGGAAGCTCTAGCTGGGTGATCCCAGACCTCCCACCTGTCAGAGGACTACACGCTCACATCTCAAATACATCACTTAGTAATGACTACGAATGCCCACGACGGGCCCGGAGGCGCCTTAAGAGGAAGGAGCGCCGAACGCTCCCGGGGGTCCAGGCTACAGCGCTAGCACGCCGTTAGGGCAACGGCAATGGCTCTCTTACCTACCACTGGCAGCATACTGCTTCAGCAATCCATGCCGTGAGGGGAACGGCTAGAGACACAGCACACGCTGGTCCCGGCAGCAGTGGGACATTACAACTCCCAGCTGCCCTGGGGACTGGCGAATCACTGACGCACACGACGCACCCGGAGGCACCTTAAGAGGAAGGAGCGCCAAACGCTCCCGGGGGTCCAGGCTACAGCGCTAGAACGCCGTGAGGGCAACGGCAACGGCTCTCTTACCTACCACTAGCGGCATACTGCTTCAGCAATCCACGCCGTGAGGGGAACGGCTAGGGACACAGCACACGCCGGTCCCAGCAGCAGTGGGACACTACAACTCCCAGCTGCCCTGGGGACTGGCGCATTACTGACACCCACAACGCGCCCGGAGGCGCCTTAAGAGGAAGAAACGCCTCCCGCACCGCGGGGCAAGCCCGGGCAAAGGGCGGGTCATCTGTGGCCATCCGGGGCAGGAGGAGGCAGGGCTGGGCCACCCCCCTTATCGTTTATTATTACACCCCTCGAAGGTACAAACAGGACCTATATGGACAAAATACCGCTGCCCTATATAGTAGAGGACTAAGTGGTATGCTAACCTTCTAGTGTGTTGTTATTGTTTGCTTGTGCGCAAGTAGTTATTTGTTGCATTCATCCACTGGTAACTCGGTCATTTGCCAACAATGGGGAAGAAGAGAGAAGAGCCAATTCTTGGGGGTGTCTGTAACACCATAGACAACTACTTAGTCAAGGCAGTGAGTGCTTTGGCCAAAGAAATTGACCGCACAGAAAGGCGTTTCTCACTGGGGCTAAGTTCGCTTCCAGGGGAACAAACAGAGTTAAGCCCTCATCTGCCAGTAGCCTCTGTGACTTCTTTTAGTCCTAATCAAGAAGCAGATGCGGTTAGATTAGATGAAGATAGCTCGCGTATTTCTGGAACCCCCGACTTATCACTAGTAGCTGCTCCTGTAACCCCCGTTAATATAACTGTGCCTGCTGTTTTACAGAAATCTAAGAGACAAAAAAAAAGGGGGGCAGAAAAGCACAAGTGAAAACACGGCTAACAACAACTTACCACAAGGAAATATGGTTACAACAAGGTCCAAATCAACTACTCTAGTACCCCCAAATATTATTGACATCTCGCTCCTCCCCTTTCCAGCCAAAGTCATCGAGAAGACCGTCAACAGACAACTCTCCGCCTTCCTCGAGACCAACGGATCCCTCAACCCCTCTCAGTCCGGTTTCCGAGCAAACCACAGCACCGCGACCGCCCTCATCGCAGCCACCAACGACATCAGGTCCCTGCTCGACAACGGGGAAACTGCTGCCCTCATCCTCCTGGACCTCTCAGCAGCCTTCGACACCACATGCCACCGCACCCTGATACAGCGCCTCAGCAACACCGGAATCCAAGGAGCGGCCCTGGAGTGGATCATCTCGTTCCTCGACGGAAGAACCCAGAGAGTCTGCCTCCCCCCGTTCCGATCCGCGGCCATCGAAGTCATCTGCGGCGTTCCGCAAGGATCCTCACTCAGCCCCACCCTCTTTAACGTCTACATGAGCCCTCTTGCAGCCATCGCACGCCAACACAACCTCAACATCATCTCCTATGCCGACGACACCCAGCTGATCCTCTCCCTCACCAACGACCCCGCCACCGCCAAAGCCAACCTCCAGGAAGGAATGAAAGACGTTGCAGAATGGATGAAGATCAGCCATCTAAAACTGAACTCAGACAAGACGGAAGTCCTCATCCTAGGACCATCTCCCTCCGCCTGGGACGACTCCTGGTGGCCCCCTGCCCTGGGCTCCGCACCCTAGCCAACGGACCACGCAGGCAACCTGGGCTTCATCCTGGACTCCTCCCTCACGATGACCAAGCAAGTCAATGCCGTCTCGTCATCCTGCTTCAACACCCTACGCATGCTCCGAAAGATCTTCCGATGGATCCCCATCGAAACCAGGAAGACGGTCACCCAGGCCCTCGTCACCATCCGTCTGGACTACGGGAACACCCTCTACGCTGGAACCACAGCCAAACTCCAGAAAAGACTCCAGCACATTCAGAACGCCTCAGCACGACTCATCCTGAACATCCCTTGCCACAGCCACATCTCTGCCCACCTTTTTCAGGAAACAACTGAAGACCTGGGTCTATCAGCAATCTGATGCTTATGTTATGGCCGCTATCTAGAGCTTCCTTCATCCAATCCCATCCACACACAATTTCTCAGCGCCAAGATGCTCCTTCCGGAGCGATAGGCTGCGCTTAATAAATACTCACAAAAAAAAAAAAAAAAGACCTGCACTGGCTCCCCGTCAACAAGAGGATCACGTTCAGGCTCCTCACCTACGCACACAAGGCTCTCCACAACACGGGCCCGAAGTACCTCAACAGCCGCCTCACATTCTACACACCCACCCGCCAGCCTCGCCCTCGCCTCCGTCCCACGAATACGCAAATCCACCGTCGGAGGAAGATCCTTCTCCTACCTGGCAGCCAAGACTTGGAACTCCCTCCCCACTCACCTACAGCTGACCCGGGACCATCTCTCCTTCAGGAAACAACTCAAGACCTGGCTGTTCGAGCTGTAGCGACCCCCCCACGCTCAGCGCCTTGAGACCCTACGGGTGAGTAGCGCGCTATACAAATTCTGATGATTGATTGATTGATTGGAAGGTATTTATCGTAAACTAATCGAGCTAATGAAACCAATGCATGACAAAATTGATAACATGGCTAGGGAAATACATAAACTCAGTAATAAAATGGAGAAATACAGCACAGCAACTCATGCTGAAGTACCTAAGAAAGGAAATATATTAACAAAAGAGGATCAGAACAGCACAATTGCACCCAGACATACCACAGCTCAGAAAATTGCACATATGGAAAGACCTACAAACCACCTGGTTAGTGGTGGCCCGAGAGAAATTAGTTGCCCTGTACCAACTAGTACAGCCACTGTACCGAAAAAGTTACCTTCCAATGTCCCTACTACTACTACAGGGCATATAGGTTCAGGACAACAAACGAAGAAAGGCAGTTCAGAACTTATTAATACGAGTAGGGCAGTGCCTGTGCAAAAAATGTATAATGTCATTTCGGCTGTGATAAATCTGCCCCCTGAATGCAGTGCTTACGTAGCTATTCTTGCAAATATCCCCAAGCTAAAGCCAACCCAATCTGAAAATCAAGAAACACATAAAAACAAAACATTGCATTGGCTTGTTAGAAATTGTGGCTTTCCCATGTACGGGGCAAATCAGATAATCATGACTCAGAGAGTAGGTTGGTTGGGCCCCAGTAAAAAGGAAATTGACGGTGATTGCATCATTATCAATTTCAGGACACCAGACTGGGCCAGGGACTCCATGTTAAATGCACCTCTGCCTTCCAGCTGGAAATACAATACAACTCTACTCCCGTTAGATTATTTTTACAGGGGCCAGTCAGGCAATCAACTCAAAGTGCAAATGAATGATCATCCCAGAGCTAACCATTACATTTCAGCTCATAACTTTGCCCCTTTATCTAAACCTTGGGACAGCTTTTCAATTCCTACCCACAATAGATTAGGTATTTGATTCAATTGATGAGATTGATTGACTCAGGGACCAACTTATACCATTGCATGTAGTTGATGTAATAGCCGATAGCAGGGGAAAGACTTCTCAGGGATGTACAGTTGACTCTAGGGAGACATTGCCCAGACCAGAAACTGATTCAGAAGTGGTTGGTTCAAAGAGCGCAGGTAGTCAAATCAAAGAGGGGTTAGCAAGAGATGGCATGCACACGCCTGTAACTATAGCCCAATGTAATACCTATCTTGCTTCAGACGCAAGCTTAACTGACAGTCTAGCAATAGTTCAACCTCATACCATCCCACATGACATACTTGATGAAGGCCTTAACGTCACCACATGGAATATAGCGGGTATTGCTGGGAAATTAAATACCCCATTTTGGAAGAGCTTTACCACACAAGGGTATGATATAATTTTTCTACAGGAGACATGGCATAGAGAACAAATCCATGTCGAGAGCTTTATATCCTATTGTGTAGATGCAGCAATTCCTGCAGCAGGAAGGGCGAAAGGTGGGCTTTTAACATTGGTGTCAACTATGCTGACCGAGTTTAAATTTGGGAGTTGTTCCGAGGTTGCCCCGTATGCACAGTTATTGCGTTTGGAGCATGATAAAGGCAGGGACCTGGTTATAATTAATTTAACAGCATTTTCAGTGTCAATAGGGGATTGATAATCCAAGACATAGGCAGGGCAATAGATGGAATCCTAGCCCAATCCAGAGATCTACCGGTCATCCTTTGGGCAGGAGACTTCAACATACAAGCCTGTAGACATGCACAAAAGGGGATCTGCGGTCACCAAGGTGAGCAGGATAGTAGAGACAGTGCCCCATACAATCATTTCCCTAATACCAACTATGGAAATGCATTGAACAACTTAGTTGCCAAATTGGACTAGGAGTTGCTGGACTGCACTAAAAATAGCGATAACAGAGCTTGTCCATCATTAAAAGGAAGGGATGCCCATTCTAATATTGACCACATTCTCGTGTCCTGTGGTTCAGCTTACTCCAATTTATGGGTAGTTGAGCAGACTGTGAGTGATCATAAAAGCATTTCACTGACACTGTACGGTTGGGGGCGTAAAAACTATATTCATGGGAGATCCATTCAAGGGATTAATGCCGAAAGACCGAACGGCATGAGAATAAAATGGGTTAGTATTAATCCTGATCAACTTTTGGTGGATGTTAAATTCAAATGTAGTGCAGAAATAAGCTACTGTCTGGGTGATGAGGTGACCTCTGGTAATTTGCTTACCAATTTTAGTAAAATAAACATGGTAATTGAGGATTTACTGACTGCTAGGAGCCGGAAGATGAGGACAACCCAGGTGGTCTGGTTTGACAAAAATTGTGCTCAAGCATTAACTAAACTAAAATTGGCTCTAGATATCAAGCCAAGAGATATAGTAAAAATCAGGGAGGAGCGCCATAACTATAAGATCTCGCTGGTAAAACGGAAAAAAGAATTACAAAACGAGGCTTGGTCTAACTTAGATATGGCGGCGGCTACAAAAACATAATACGTTATTTTGGGAGACCATTAATTGTCCATTTTTAAAGAACAAAAACATTCCCGAAATAACCTCCCTTGTAAGTTGTAATGCCTGGATAGCTCACTCTTCTAGGATTTTTTACTCAGATGGGTTGATTTTAAATACAATTACGGAAAACAAATCGAAATGGCAGGTAAAGCAGATTTCTATCAGTTTGACTGAGGTATACGAGGGACTAAGAAAGAGCAAGGGTGGTAAAGCCCCGGGCCCCGATGGGGTACCAGTGGACCTCTATAAACACGAGATGAACTTATGGGCACCCACATTGACACGCTTATTTAATGCTGCTATTGAAGACAATTTGCATCCCACATTGGGTCAGTCGATCATTGTTCTTCTGTTTAAGAAGGGTTCAAGGTCGGAGGCTTGCAACTACCGTCCCATCTCCCTCTTGGACTCGTCAATTAAGGTTCTAAGTAGAGTCGTCCTAGAGAGACTGGAAACCGGGGTTGAGGAAAACACCATTTTTTCACCAGTGCAGTACGGGCTCAGAAGGGGGAGGGGAACGATGGAGCAGTGTGTAAATCTTGAGCTTATCATTAGTAAATACACAAAAGCAAAAGAAGGTAATTTATTTCTGTGTTTTGCTGATTTAAGTTGTGCATTTGACTTGGTTGAACATTCTCTTTTATGGCCGGTTTTATTAGAAATGGGAGCACCGACAGAGATTATCCATTTCCTGGCAAGACTCTATGAAAACGTATCCAGCAAAGTCCGATTTGGCACTGCGGGTGAATGTACCCCCTTTTTTAAGATTAATAGAGGCATTCAACAGGAATGCGTTTTAGCACCCCTTTTATTTTCTTTATTTAGAAATCAAATTGATCTAATTCTTAGATCAACCCCAGCGGATGCCCCTATTACTAATGGTAACCTCATCCCAATACTTTTGTACGCGGATGACGCGGTCCTCCTGTCACGCACTCAAAATGGTCTCCAATGCCTCATTAACAAATTCCAGACTTTTATAACTAGTAGGAAACTGTTAATTAATAAAGGAAAAACATATGTAATGTCATGTGGGAAGAAGACCAGACAAAATAGGACTTTCTATCTAGATGGGGAGAAATTGGAAACTGTTAAAAAGTTCTGTTACCTTGCCATTACGTTCTCTGGAGATGGAAGGTGGGCCAACGAACAGGAAAGCGTGCATTTTAAAATGGTTAGGAACACTAACAGTGTTTTTAGATTTGCTGCTAAATTGTGGGGCCTCAGAATTAAGGAGATGGTGTCAATCTACAACTCAAGGTGTTTGTCATCAGCCTTGTATGGGGCGGGCATATGGGGTTACCATACTCACAGTGGCAAGCTAATTCAGAATGAGGAAAATCTATTTCTGAAACGTATGCTTTGCACCTTGGCTTCAGCCTCCACTGAGAAAATTCATAGGGAAGTGGGCCTAAACTTATGTCAAGGATCTTACAGCCTTGCGCCCGCTGGCCTTATGGCGATCAATCTGGTCAAAAATTGAAACCAAATTTACCCAGGACGTGATAAATGACTGTCTAAAGCTTGACTATTGTTCTCGTATACCATGGCTTAGACACATCCAACATTGGTACAAAATACTTTACGAATTTGACCCTTTTCGTGAGCTGGAGCAGGGTGCTTCTATATCAAAAAAAGAGCTTAAAGAATCTTTTTAAAATATAAAAGGAATGCCAGGATGACCGAATGTGCAAAACAAAGCACTTTTACTCTTTACCAGGAGTATAACGTAAGCGAAGGCTTCCAACCTTATCTAACAGTAGTTACAAGAAGCTCCCATCGTTTTGTACTAACTCGCTTACGCCTGGGCATCGTGCACCACCTAGTGGCATTTCCTTTGATTAAGCAGCATAGCTCTCCTTATACCCCTGTGATGGTACCTCTAAGCTGAGTAGCTGTCATTTTATGCTGTTTTGCAAATTTTATACTTCCTTTAGGAAATTTTATTTAAAACCCATATTTTTAAAACATAAGGCACGAAGCACTAAGGCAGCAATGCAGACTATGTTTAACCTAGAGAGTCCAGATGTATGCTTTTATGTAGCCACATATATTTTAAAATGTATATCTGCACGGAAATCGATTATTGTATGATTATGTAGTACACATAGACCTTATGCTGTTGTAAGTGGGAAAGATGACAACTTTTTCTGGCACTATTATGTGTTCTAAGGTTATTAACGATGATGCACTAGCGATATTGTGAATCTTAAATCTGCGTCCGAAATCTATATGCACTTTATTTCCCCAAGGTTTACACACGTATCGTAAGATGAAAATTGCACTTTATTATTGCCAATTTGTACAGTATGTCTTATCTTTATTGACCCTTTTTTTACTACTGTTATTGATTGTTAGTATATGCCACTTTTTTGTCTTTTAATTTTGTTGCTACATGGTTATATATATATATATATATATATATATATATATACCGAATAAAGCATATTGAATGAATGAATGAATGACTACGAATGCCTCCCTAGAGAGCTGGAGCATTCACCAAAAGAGCATACATATCACTCGCCTGAAATTCAAAGCCATCTAGCTCCATCTCCAAGCTTTCCTGCCAATGATAGCACTTTCTTTGGTGATACTTCGGACAGACAATACCACCAGCATCCAATGAAACAGCCTCCACGAATGGAAGCTAAATATGATGTTCTCGTTCTGGCGCAAATCAGCTCTAGATATCTTTGCAACAAACGAAACCCGCAAATGACAATTGTATGCAAGTTAGCATCCACATTCAGGATCATGGTGGAATGTCATTTGACAGATGGTCCGGGATCTATGCTTACCCTTTCACACGCCCCTACCTTTAACACCAAAGGTTTTCAGCAAGAGGAAAGCGGAGCGGTGTCATCTCATGCTAATAGCAGTGCAGCATTGGTACATAGAGCTTCTCGTGCTTTCGGAATACAACCACATTTACATTCGAACATCTCATACGTTTTTGAAGATGAAATAATGCCAGGTTCTTCATCCTGACCCAACTTCTCTCCTCTTATGCGCACAGCTCCTCAATTCCATGAATTCAAATATCTCAATGTTTCTCAGGACTGCAGGTGTACTCTCTCCAAGTCAAGGTGGAAGCCACAATAAAGAGATGTAAACTGTAAGGAAATGTTTCTGCCTATGGTGGCGGTAATGAAACCTACATCCTCTACTAGCATAATCTGGCAAATAATACCCTATCTTTCCTCGCTAGCTCAGTTATGGTTGGTACATGCGTCTGTTAAGATACGACTTGCAGCAATATCCAGATATAGATGCTCTTTACATTTTCTCTCTTTCTGCTCTTGCAGAATAATCAAACAGTTCATGGAAAAATTGTTCAGAGTTATTTCCTCCAGTAAGGGCTCTTTCCCCGTATTGACACCTAAACATAGTTCTATCTCAGTTCATGAAGAGTACATTCATACCCATTCACAGAGCACTCCTCATATTGCTCACATGACAGGTCGGCTTGTGACTAGTATTACAAAAAACAGGGGTCCCTAGTAGTTCAGGGATCTTTCGCAAAAATGATAGACATACGCTCAATAGTATGTATGACCTTTGTCCAGTCGTTCATTTTATTTCATACAACGTCCCCACCAGTCCCCCCACTGCGCCGGAAATCGCATGTGACTTCACTTGATTTTAATTGCCATCTGTTGCACATGGAAAACACACTTTTGTTTTGGATGGTCAGATATGTTTCATGCTAATGCTAGTACTTACCCTTGTTTTCATTTTTCCTCCCCCTTTTTTCCGAAAATTTGTATGTATAAATATATGTGTAGGCCAAAAATTGCCTAAAGATTTTCAAGACAAGCTTTTTTATTCTCTGTCCTGAAGATGATGCCACTCATTTCACAATAGGCATCGAAACGTCGTCGACATTTTAGCGTCATATGTAAAATGAAAAGTATAAATTGTATACAATGATGCTTCTAAAATGTATTTTTGTCTGTTCACTGAACTACTAGTATACAGACCGCCTTGTTCGTTCTAACCCCATCCCCTTGTTTTGTCTTGTCCCCTGAGGGTTGCTGGCTGCACCCACTGTGTAAAAAATCCTCTTTATTCTTGCTTATCACTTTAATTAAAATTCCTGTCCGGCTGGACAAAGGTCATACATACTATTGAGCGTATGTCTATCATTTTTGCGAAAGATCCCTGAACTACTAGGGACCCCTGTTTTTTGTAATACGTTACTGCCCAAGGTCCCTAGTGCTATACCTTTGGGTTCCCTTGTTTTGTGTAAAATAAAGGCTTGTTACTAGTACTCATTCTGACCAGAAGGGTAGAGGAGATGCAGGCTTTCTCAACACAAGAACCTTCTTGCACCTCAGCAATTTAGTACTTCTCAGAACCAATCTAAAGATTTATTCCCAAAGTTCCTTCGGATTTTGCCTCAATTAACCTATCCTATTTTGGACTTTCTTCCTGAATCCAGCATAATCGTCTGGGAGGTCTATTCATATTCTAGGTATCAAATGATATCTAAAATTCTACTTACGTCACTCTAACCAACTCATGAGAACTGATCAACTGTTAGGCTCAGATGCACACACTCGTAAGGGTGCTCCAGTCACAATAGCAACCATCTCTTGATTAATTTCAGCTGCAATCCAGCTCTGCCAATCAAAGGCTGGCAAGCCCCTCACAGTGAAAAACAGGGCACACTCAACTAGGGAAGTGCCTCTGGAGGAGATACTTTGTGGTGTGACTTAAAGGGTGTATTTATAATTCAAGCAGCCTTATTACCTGGAATCGACACAGCGCAGTGATGCAGCAGTTGGACAGGTTTTACTACACCAGTTATTTAAATGAGAGGAGCCATATATATATATATATATATATATATATATATCTATATATATATATAGATATACATATATATATATATATATATCTATATATATATATATTTTTTTTTATATAGATATACATATATATATATATACATATATATATATATATATATATATATGTATGTATATCTATACTAATATAATAAAGAGAGAGCCCGAACCTTTGAGGCGGGTAATCTCAAGAACCACAGCACCAATAACAACACCCAATACAGCGTTGAAAAGGGCAGTTGCAGCAGAAGGACATAGGCTATGCAGATGCCCACCATATACATTTAAAAGGTAAAAGAACAGTGCCAGCAAAGTAGTCCCTTGTGGGCGTGTCTGCGTTGTGCTGTGGGCGTGTGCTGGGGCGGTGACAAATGCTGGGGGCATATGGTACCTTCCGCCCTTCATGCCATGTCTCATATCGTGTGCTAATCCCACCCTGCTCCCTTTAAATACCCCTGCCCCCCATAATCATAACCTACCCTTACTCCTTAAAATACCCCAACACCCTTAAACACTAACCCATCTTAACCCTATAAATTTACCCTGTACACCAAAACCCAAACCTATCCCTAAACCCTAAAAATACCCCTGTACCCCAAAACCCAAACCTAGCTCTGAACCCTATAAATACCCCTGTACCTCAAAACCCAAACCTGCCCCATAACCCTAAAAATACCCCTGTACCCCAAAACCCAAACCTAGCTCTGAACCCTAAAAATACCACTGTACCCCAAAGCCCAAACCTACCCCTGAACCCTAAAATACCCCTGTACTCCAAAACCCAAACCTAGCCCTGAACCCTTAAAATACCCCTGTACCCCAAAACCCAAACCTACCCCATAACCTTAAAAATACCCCTGTACCCCAAAACCCAAACCTACCCCTGAACCCTAAAAATAACCCTGTACCCCTAAACCCAAACCTAGCCTGGACCCTTAAAATACCCTTGTACCCCAAAACCCAAACCTACCCCTGAACCCTAAAAATACCCCTATACCCCAAAACCCAAACCTAGCCCTGAACTCTAAAAATATCCCTGTACCCCAAAACCCATACCTATTCCTAAACCCTAAAACTACCCCTGTACCCCATAACACAAAACTATATCTGAACCCTTAAAATACCCAAACACCCCAAAACATATACCTTAGTACTCCAAAACATATACCTCTATACTCATACTTACCTTATCCAAACATTAAAAAAACATGCTTTTACCATTCATGCATTTACAACGAATTTCGTTGTAAATGTATGCGTGGTAAAAAGCATATATAATGTAGTGCCATGCGTTATAATGGCATTGCGGAGTCATGGTACTTTCGTAATGAAAGTATGCGGAGTGATGGTATGCGGAAAGAAAGTTGCGGAATAATGGGTGTTTACCCTCCCCCGGTAAGTACATTGGTGGCACGGCGGCCCACATCTCAGCAACATACTCATATTTTTTCACCACCCATTTGAAAAATGCACCGGTCTCTCTCATTGATGGCCAGCACCGACATACACTTTTAGACACACCTCCCGCCACAAGTTCTAGAATTGCGAACTTTAGAGCTGGGGAGCTACGTTCGAATCTCGGCATCAGCTCAACATCCTGTGATTCCAGGCAAATTGGTTTGTCTCCCCGTGCCTACCACAAATGAATGTGTTCTTCTGTAATGTAAATTGTGCTCATGCCATGTTGTCGAGTACGCGCTATATAATATTGCAAGGAAAAATAAAGTAGGGAAACTCGAGTTCACACACTACTGAACGCGCACTCTTAATTGCATCAGCAGTGCACTGTGAATCGGAGCGTTTCACAGGCCTGTCACAGATAAGAAATGCTATCAAAACGAAATCCTACAAAACAATATACTACTGGCTGGCAGCAATTCATACCCGGACAACGTCGGGACGGGCTGCTAGTATATATATATATATTTGTCATGTGATCAAGCCTCCCTGGAGGCGAAACGCGTCATGGCGGCAGCGCTGGCTTTTATGAAATAAAGACACCTTTCACCAGCACCTTTTGGGTCGGCTCCTTGTTGCTGAATATTCGAACTGCTTGTTTGGCTTGCTGTTTGCAGTTCTATGCGACAATTTCCTTCATATATATATATATATATATATATATATATATATATATATATGCGCTGTGATTTACTTGTTGGAAGTATTAGGTGTTTATAGATATTACCTACTGGCGGTCGCCAGTAGGTATATATAGTTAGGATTTTTTCTCTATGGGATTTTTGAAAATTCTATGTCAAATAACTTTGGCGTTTGTGGACGGAATTGGCTGAAATTTTCAGGAAAATGGCACATTTTGTTTCTGAGCAGCCCCTGAAAATTGGGGGGGGGGGTTCGTCCAGGGGGGGTCGAGAAAAAAGGGGGGTCCCAAAACGTGTTTTTAACATTGAGTTTTCCATAGGGCGGTTGGCCTCACTTTTAGCCCGAACGGCTGAATGGATTTGCATGAAACTTGGCAAAATTGTAGGGACTGGTAGCCCGATGTGCCTTTTGTAGGTCTCAATATATGTGCTACAGTGGATTTTGAGAAATTAACGTTTAAAAAAAGATATATATCTGTAACAGCGGACCGGGCAGCGCTCCAGTACGCGTACTTTTCGCGCAACGGAGCTTTGTGAAACGAAGCTGATTGGTTCTCCGGCGTCTGTAAACATTCCAAACAGTCCGTAGCGGCCGCCATCTTGTCTCTCGGTAGGATCGAGAGACAAGAGGAGGCCAAAGCGAAGGGGCAAATGACCATAAGGGGGCATAGTAGATCCTCGCTGACCCCCTAGGTTTGATGTGGAGGTTTTAAAAGGGCCCCGCGGGGCAAAAAAAAAAATAATAATAATAATCGAACGGCTGAATGGATTTGCACGAAACTTGGTAAAATATTAGGGACTGGTAGCCCGATGTGCCTTTGCTAGGTCTCAATATGTGTGCTCCAGTGGATTTTGAGAAATTAACGTTCAAAAAAAGATATATATCTGTAACAGCGCTCCGCTTCGCGTAACGGAGGTTTGCGAAGCTGATTGGTCATTCTGTCACTGGGCTATAGTTGGGCTACATCTGGCTGATATTTGGGCTACATTTGTTTTTTTTGTCTCTGGCGGCCATCTTTGGGCTACATTGGGCTACATTGGGCTTCATTGGGCTTCATTGGGCTACATTGGGCTACATTTGGGCTCCAACATATATATAGGCCAATGTAGCCCAATATATATTTTTCAAAGTTAATTTTCGTAAAAACCACTGGAGCATATATCTTGAGACATAGCAAAGGCACATCGGGCTACCAGTCCCTACAATTTTGCCAAGTTTCGTGGAAATCCATTCAGCCGTTCGAGCTAAAAGTGAGTCCAACCGCCCTATGGAAATGAAGGAAATGAATGGGTAATTTGTAATTAGCAAATAGCTCATCGCAAACTAGGAATGGTAAAGAATCGCTATTTATTCCTTAAAGTTCGCTATTTAGGAAATGCAAAAAACTTTGATGATACATATGGCGGTTCATCTCTAACAAGATAAGAAGCATAGGGATAGATTTATGATGACTGGCGCATCACCAGGGATGTGTTAGTCATTCTGTGCCGCTGTTCCGTCACCTATGGTGTGCTGCATTTACAATGCGGCGCATCATGGGGCAAAAACATCACAGATGCGTGATGTATCTGTGCCGTAAAGGTGGCGCATTGCTGGAGTTGTATCGCAAGTGTGATGAAGCTCCAGCAAGGGTCGGGGGTGCCCCTGTCGCAGGGTTTCTGTTCTCACACAGAACTGTGGACAGAGGATTGGAACCTCGGCGAATTAGGGTGCCCCAAAACTCACCTTAGTAATCAAAAACCCCTTAGCAAGCTAGGTACAGTGTCACATTGGATATAACAAACTCTCAATGTTTAGACAATCCAGAATATGAACTTATAGTACCTCAGGATACGTGGAACTCATGAACAGTCGGTCGTTATATATTTCTTAGAAACCAGAACATGGAGTTAAGAAGAACACATGTGTATTTGAAATGTTTATTTACTAATGCCGTCTTCTCAGGCGTAGTATCTTAGATAATACAAGTACACATATTATCAGTAGCAAAATTACCAGCATAGTTACTAGTACATAAAAAGCGAATGGTGACAGTATGTTAACATGCTGTAAATGAATAAGAGTTAGCAACACTTATAAGCAGCCACGGGCCGTGGAGGGAGTTACGGTGGGGCAGGGAGGCGGGGAGGGGGAGGGGCAGGGTGGAGAGGGCTCCACCCTGCCCCTCCCCCTCCCCGCCTCCCTGCCCCACCGTAACTCCCTCCACGGCCCGCGGCTGCTTATATCTCACCCTCCCTAATACACATATTATATTATTTGCTAAGAAGGTCTCTTTGTGTTGGTTTAGGGCGTGCCCATACTTTAGTGTCTTAGATTTGAAGGAATCACATCAGCATACACCAGCTCTCTCTTCATGTGAACCGCATCAACTGTTGTTTATGTGTGTTCGGCAAAGCAATATAAAACCCGCCTCATGCCCAGAATTGGCAGAAGCTGCACTTATGTTATGAGTATGAAGTCGTGGAGATCAGACCTCATAACAATTCTGTATCGTGTTGTTCTTGAAACTTCAGCACTCGCTGTACAGATATAGTTTAACAAGCAAAGCAGATAGTAGAGCAATAACATATTATTCTCATGTAAACCACGATGAACTACTAGGTTGAAAGCTAAAGCAACAACTAAGTGTCGTGTGCAGAAGTTGCAAAAAAGGAAAAATGGCGTTTAAACCGGTAATGAGCCCATGCTAACTTAACACGGTGTAAAGATATCCAGGACCTAGATGACACCTCCCCATGATCCGGAAACGAACTGAATAAGATAATAGAAGTGCCATCTCATGAGAGCAGATTGCAACTTTATATGTGGACGGTCCGCAAGGTAAAACATTAAAAACTAGGAAAATTTAATGCTAAAGAAAAATAAAACAGCCAAGTACTTTATCGAGTCTTAAGCCAATAGGCAAGCTAAATAATAAAAACTTGACAAATAAGTCAATGAATTGTCAATGAAATGCTAGTACTCAGCATATCAAACATGAAAAAGGTCTATGACATAACTGTGTATGCAAAATAAGCTGCAACAGCCTCCAATAGGAAGTCACCGTCTTCATCCGAAAAGAGTTCAGCCATCCAATTTAAAAGCGGAAAAGAACATACGTGCTCTCCCAGCACCGGATCCTCTATCACCATCAGAGGACAGCTCGGTGGGTTTTCAAGAAAGCTCTGTTCCAAGAAAGACTGTGTTGCCGCCAGTAAATTCCAGGGACCAATTAGTCCATGCATCAATGCCACAGCCATAATCCTTTCGCCAGGACAAACCAACTCGTGAGTAATGATAGGAGTCATCAGCTGATTAAAGTCGACGTCAGGAGAAACCGGTCCGCAGAGACACAAATCAATGGCCCAATCGAAATCACAGGTCAGGCAGTGAAATACAGGCTGGACACAGGTGAAGTAGGAGAATCGAAAAGATAATCCATATGCCGTGCTTAATATCGCCAACGGCATTGTGCCATAATATTCAAGCATGCGATTGCGGAACAGCGTCAGCAGCTGCAGGGCGGGAGCTTGCACAGGAGGGACATCCATATTTAAAAATGTAAAAAAGCACAAGAGCGTCCGCTGGTAATGCAAGTAAAAATGGGAATCCACCAAGCACAGTGGAAAAAATAGAATGAAAGAAAGCAGGGATGACTCCAAAGATTTTCTCAAATGAAGTCACGAGACCACTGGTAACAACTTTAAAAAAGTGCGCCAGGCCCTTTGTGGAGGACGCGTTAAAGATAGTCCGAACCATCTTGCTGAAATGGAAAGGCAAATCTGTATTTAAAAGGGTCTGCACCTCTGTACGGGTGTTCGCTATGTGAAGCACGAAAGTTTCACGGGCCGAACTCAAGGCCACCTCTCTCTGAGACAAAAGAGCTCTTATTCTTGCCATGCCGTTGAAATCTGCTCCCAAGGTTGGTATTTGTGGCCAGATTGAAAACTCCCTATGTTCATGTGTGGGAGGAAATAGAACATTTCTGCAGCAAATAACCCGTTCACTTACTGTTACGATAAAAGGAATACTTTTAATTAACCCAGAACAATCTTCATTATTGAGCATCAAATAACTACCATTTTCCAACAACTTGAACGTGGGGATGATAGCAGGAACTGGCGTGCCTTGCAACACGCAAGCCATATTTGGTCGGTGTTTGTTGCATGAACCGTGTAACTGTATGTGCCTACACATTAGTGAATGATCTGGCGTCTCAGTGCATTCCTCTCCATTCAGATAAACTTCTTGATCATCTTTGAAACATCTGTATGTGTATGGAAGCGACCAGACCTCATGAAGAAAAGCACTACCTAAAGGTTCATAACGACCTATTGGTATATATTTCATACAATTTGAAAACTTATATAAAGCAAAAGGCAGCGTTATTAAACCGTGGATAAGGCACGTTGCCAAAAAACCCGCAATCCTCTGCTGATGATGTCACTGAGCATGTCATGAATGATGTAATATGTGACATCATCAGCAGTGGATTACGGGTAATAGTATCTCTAGTTTACTCCCCTATAGCTGTCTTTCTTTTAACATAAGTGTCTGTTTCCTTCCCTTATACTTACTGTTCTTTTTTTTTAAAAAAAATTTGGGTTCACTTCCGGTTCGCGTACCGGCGAGCGAACTGGGAAGCGAACTACGAGAAATAGAGGTTGGCACAGTTCCAAATATTGTACCAATTTTTTAATAACGGGGAGGTAGTTCTGAAAAGAACTTTTTTTTTATTGTTTTTGTTGTTTTATATTTTTTTTATTATTTTTCTGAACATTTTTTTACTTTTTTTGAATTTTTCTGAACAGTTTTATATTTTTTTGGGTTTTTCTTGCAGGGGGCAATGAAAACGATTCATTGTAAAGGGCTCAACAGGAGCAACAAAACAAAAAAAAAGTATTTATTATTTGGGGCGTTTCGTACAAACTTGCATATGATAGTCAATAGCTCTGTTGATCAGAGTGATGCTTCTTTCTCCGTAGCAAATGAATCCATTGCAATGTACGCAGACGTGTTTTACTTCATGAAATCTCGTTTGAATATTTGGCACCATCTCCCTGCCCTCTGGTCCCGTTACTTCCGGTACAACAGATCTTCTGGCCATAATAGGGAGATTATCTAGGTCGTTACGAAACTGTGCAGCACTGTAGTTGTTAGGATGCCACCTAGTCATATGGCGATGCATTGTGTAGTTTCCGAAACTGTATTTTTTGTCGGTCCCTCTGGACAGTCTATCTTGACATATAAGGCAAGTTACGTATCTTGCATTTACTTTTTTCTGACCTTTGGGAATTTTAAAAAATTGCCAAATGAAGTTTTCTTTCCGGTGAGACGTCCTGGGCTCCTCAGGCAAAAAGTGCCTCTCTTCGTGCTCGTCGTCCTGTTCCTCTTCTTCCTCTTCTTGCTGAATTATAACTTGAGCAGGTGGTCCACTCTTCCTTGGATGTGGTGGAGGTGGTGGGGAAGCACCAGCTGAAGCTACTAAAGAAGCCATTGCTCACTGGTAACAAAGGGTCTTTCTCTCACAATGATGAAAGTCAGAGTGAGGAAAGAAGGAGGGATTTTCATCATTTGGGAAAAACAATAGTTCTCAACCAATGAAAAGTGTTCATTTTAGATTATATGACCTAGTCTTACATCATTAGGAAACCAAAAGTGAAATGAACCAATGAAAAGTGTTATTACCAAGTCACATGACCTGCTGTGTTTACGTTAAGCGCTTTGCAGGGCCTCCCGGTTTGCTTCCAGAAACCTGTGCTTTGCGACTCGGTAAGCGTACCAGTTCGCTAACGTAGCACGTCATATGACGTATCACGCGACAACGCGAAACGTCATGCGGACGGGAGGCGTCACGATGTTGTTTTCTAACGCGGCAGTTGCGGTAAAGAAACGTTTACCGGCTCGCGGTCTATTTCGCGGCATCAAGGTCAGCTAACGGGAAGCTTCCCGATTCGCGAAGCGGGAACGAAGAAAAAAAAATATTTTAAAAAAAAATTATTAATAAACATATAAAATATATTTTTGGATTTAAAGAAGAATACATTTTACAGCTACAGATATTAGCTGTTAAAAAACCAATGAAATTCACTGAAAAAACCATAGGTTATAGACCATATATAGTTAGGAATTAGCATTTACAAAACCTTGAAAATTCACTGAAAAAACCATAGGTTATAGACCATATATAGTTAGGAATTAGCATTTAGAAAACCTTATTTTACTCACACAAAACCATTAAAATTCCATATATAGTTAGTTGCACTAACTATATATCGCGCACCCGCAATCCACTGCTGATGATGTCACATATTACATCATTCATGACATGGTCAGTGACATCACTGATGACATCACTGATGACATCTCAAATGACATCACTGATGACATCACTGATGACATCTCAAATGACATCACTGATGACATCATGACACACCAATACCAGTTACTACATACGCACTCACTGATTCCTACGTCTACACACACATTCACTCATTCACCCATACAATCACTCATACATACAGTCACTCATTATTACAACACTATCATATGCACTCATACACCTATGCAGACAGTCACACACTGCCACTCATCCATGGAGTTACTCACACACCAAGTCAGTCCTGTAAAGAATCAATCACACTTCCATTTCTTCATCTATACAGTTAAACACAGAACACCATACTTCAGTGACATCACTGATGACATCACTAATGACATCTGAAATGACATCACTGATGACATCTCAAATGACATCACTGATGACATCATGACACACCAATACCAGTTACTACATACGCACTCACTGATTCGTACGTCTACACACACATTCACTCATTCACCCATACAATTACTCATACATACAGTCAGTTATTATTAGAACACTATCATATGCACTCATACACCTAGTCAGTCCTGTGAAGAATCAATCACACTTCGATTTCCTCATCCATAGTTAAACACAGAACACCATACTTTTCACACATATACTAACACATACTTACTCTCTTATACAATCACTGATACAAGTACACATTGATATGCACAGCGTCACACACCTCCCAGCCAGCCACACACACACTCAGTCTTCCATCCATCCAGTCATTCTTCAATATGTAAAACGTATTTAAACTTTACAAAAACACACAGACACTAGATGATGTCATCAGTGATGTCATCAGTGATGTCACTGACCATGTCATGAATGATGTAATATGTGACATCATCAGCAGTGGATTGCGGGTGCGCGATATATAGTTAGTGCAACTAACTATATATGGAATTTCAATGGTTTTGTGTGAGTAAAATAAGGTTTTCTAAATGCTAATTCCTAACTATATATGGTCTATAACCTATGGTTTTTTCAGTGAATTTTCAAGGTTTTGTAAATGCTAATTCCTAACTATATATGGTCTATAACCTATGGTTTTTTCAGTGAATATATATATATATATCACAGAACTTCGCCATACAGCATCCACTTGAAAGGATAAGGACGAGAACGGACCCAAATTGCAGTGCGTAAGTATTTTTTTTGTTGCCCAGCATCTCTGCCATGACGCATTTTGACTTTCAAGAGATCTTGTTCACATAACGCGCATGCGAAGTGTCCCACAAATTTAATGTGCTCGTGCATAGTCTCGTGCCCACTCACATGACAAAATTAATGGTCATGGGAGAGTTGGTTGTAAAAACCATTGTAGTTTGGACACAAAGACGTATTTACAGAGAATAATGGCATATCACATTTCTAAACCTTGAAATACATATTAATTTAAAAAGGTTGAGCCAATTCATTACATTTTATATTAAATGACTTGTACGAAAATATATTTCTATAAAGTTGGCCTTGATTCAACTCATCCACTAGTTATGATTTAAAGTGCTAGTGCTAAATGTGCCACCCAATCGAACCAGTAACGGCTCATAAAGTGTTAAATAATAAAACTAAAGACTTAAAAAGGTGAGGAGGCATATATACAGTTAAAACGACTGAACATAGGCATAAGATATTTCCTTAGAATTTGGGCAAGTACGGAGCTAGTCAGATAATAGTACAAAGGGAACTGGCATTCTTTATGAACAGGTATAAAAATCCTCACTGGAGTTAAGACCTGATGGAAATTTTGTGTCTAACTCCAGGATATACCTGGTTTCCAGGTGGCTTAAACGTGCTTCACGGTTGCCTCCCATACGTAAAGGTGGGATTGTATTGATCACAAAGTATTGTAGATGGTCATGATTATTGCCATGTGTATCCTTGAAATGCCTTGCAACAGGATATGCTGAGTCACAATTATTAATGGCCCTGATGTGCTGGAGTATCCTCTTGTGGACGTTCAGTTTGGTACTACCAACATAACGCAGGCCCCAGGGACACTCCAGCACATATACTGCATATTATGTTTTGCATTTTAACAGTTTGTCAATACATACTGCTTCGGCTCTAAATGGGCTAGTATGTGTTGTTTTACTTCTAGTGTGTTTACATGCTTTACATGAAGAACACTTCACAAATTCCTTTCGGGAGGACAACCAGTTTTTAGTGTTAGTAACTTCAGGGCTACTCTTTACCAATATGTCATTCAAAGATCGTGCTTTCCCGAATGCAAGATCAGGCGTTCTATATGTATGTTCCCCAACACCGGGTCATTGCGTATTAAACCCCAGTTTTTGTTAAATATTTTACGAATGATATGATGCTGCTTGTTATACGTTAAAAACATTTGCGTAACTGGGTTGGTATTATCTTGGGTTGAATCCCGATGATCAGCTTATGTGGACATGTGGACAACATATCCTCTCTTAGAATGTTAGAGGCCTTAGCAATCGCTCTATCAACTACCTTGGAAGAGTAGCCTCTGGCAATGAACCGTTCCCTACTCTCTTGCTGGGCCAACTTACACTCCTCTGGGGTGCTGCATATGCACTTAATTCGCAACATTTCCTCATGTGCTTTGAATAAGGTGTCTGGGATGATGGCTGCTAGCGTGTAGTATTGTGTTACCAGCCGTTGGTTTTCTATACATCCTAGTTGCAATATTGTTATCACTGACATAGACTTCAACATCCAAAAAGCAAATCTTGTGTCTACTCATATGCGCAGTGAATTACAGGTTGAGGTCATTGCAGTTGATCTGTTCGATGAATTGGAGTGCCAGATGTTCGGGCCCCTCTAAATCAAGAACAGGTCATCAATATACCTGTACCAATGACATACATGGTGACTCAGAATGACTGCATATTTGGTTTTAAGGACTTGCTCTTCCCATAGTCCCATGTGTAAACAGGCATAACTAGGGGAGAAGCACTCCCCCATAGCTACACCCCCAGTTTGCTGGTAGACCTGATTCTGGAAAAGGAAGTAATTATTTTCTAAGCATGTTTTAATCATTGACACTATCATTTTGTTGTGCATATACAAGCACATCGGTCTCTCATTCAGATAGTGTTCAATGGCTTTGATTCCGGCCTGATGTCGTATGCTAATATAAAGCGACGTGACATCCAGGGTAATCAGAATACATTTGGTGTCCCAGGTCACATTGCTTATCTTCCTCAAAAAGTCCCCTGCATCTTGGAGATACGATGGCAAACGCCTCACATGACTTTGCAAGAAATAGTCTACATACTTTGAGGAGTTCTCCATTAGACTATTACATGAGGAGATGGGTCTGCCTGGTGGTCTCAGGGAGTACCCTCACATCGTCACTGAGCTCCAGAGCAGCCCCACCTGAGCACCACCTCAACATCACTTAGCATCCGTGAAGAACCATCTCAGCTATCAATCAATCCGCAATCTTATAAAGCACGACTACTTACCCGTGAGGGTCACAAGGTGCTGAGTGGAGGGGGGGGGTGGTCTGCGGTTCAGTCGAAGAGCCAGGGCTTGAGGTCCTTCATGAGTTGGGGCAGTGATGGTGATTGCCTGAGGTTCAGAGGCAGAGAATTCCAGATCTTGGACGCGAGGTAGGAGAAGGATCTTCCTCCAGTCGCGGTCTTGCAGATCCATGGGATGGTGGCGAGTGAGGTACTGGGTTTTTCGGAACCCAGTGGTGTCAGGGTACACCCTAAGACCTCGAGTACTTTCCTGATTCAGACACAGAAACTCAGAGTCTTCTAGGTGAAGTCAAAGATCGAATTTATTGGCTGCAACCAAGTAACAGGCGTCCTAGAAGTACAACACGTGTATATTCTCAGGAGACTGCTCAATCTTACAAAGCCAGGCTTCTCTTTTTATACGAAATATTACGCTTTAGGCAAACATTCTTTACATTTCATTAGACCATTCACATGTTTTCACTACAAAGAAAAAGCAGAGTCATGATGACAAGCCCACATTTCAATTCGTCCAGCCCACAACAAATTACCCGGCAAGGTCCAACACTTTCATCAGATATCGGTGGACCCCCCAATAAAAATGGGCACCTCCTCCTCGTAAAGCAAGTCGTAGAGAAAGAAACAGGGACAGGTGTGAGCAAGATTAGGCAGGGTGTGTGTGTGATGAAAAGGTTTATGGTAGGCTGTGCCTTGATGCTATCTCGCTCGGTCACTGGGAAAGGAACTGGCCGGGCAGGTTCGGGCTGGGGCAATGGTTCCAGCTTGCCCAGGTCACAGAGAAGTCAATTAAGGTGTACGTGTCCTTTGGAATCGAATTTGGCTGTAGTTATAAGCCTATGTGAGGGCAATTCACAAAATGGCTGCCGTACACAAAATGGAAGCCAAGGGTTCAGGACCAAAATTACGATTTCGAGGTGAAATCGTTACTCGAATATGACGAAAATGTTTGTACATAGTGTACTAGCCATTCTCGGTCTTTTGATACCAAATTCGTCATGCTACGACAAAGTTTATTACACGAGTCCAGAATTTTCAGAACCACAAACCCTCCTTTTGCCCTTACATAGGCAATTAACCTATCCTCATGCTGATCTGAGTCCAGGTCTATATTCCTAAAGTCATTGAGATGTTGCTGTAACATCATTCTATTACTTAGTTCGTCTTTTGATACAGGTTTCCTTACACATGATGTAGCACAGAGGCCACATATTGCAGGAGCACACTGCATGCACAGACAGAACAGGAAAAGAATGGCTAAGACCATCCCAATGACCATCAGAATTTTCCATCCCCAGGCGGATATCAGTTCCCAGAACCATCCCATTAACGACCAATCTCCTTTATCCACATGAATAGATTCGGAAATTTTATGCAGTTTGGAGATGGCCTGGTACACTGTTGGAGCGTTATCTGGAATGAAAACACACCAACTCGATTGGATCAATTTACATACCCCACCTTGGTCTGCAAGTATGACATCTAATGCGACCCTGTTCTGAAGGGTCATAAGACGATCCGACTGGAGCTCAGCAGTCAAGTTACTAAGGGCACCGGCAGTTTCAACTATGGTGGACTCAACCACCCTTGTCAATTACCATTGGTCCCCAGAACGGCAAAAAACCCTTTACGAAGTCCCCAAATTCTTGTCCTGCAGTGTCTTCTTTACCCAAGACACCTCTAACTATCCTTGTCTTGTGGTAATCTGCCGCTGCTGTGTAGGTGGGAGGCAACAGGAACCAAACAAAACATGCGCCCGAAAAGTCAGGGGGCAACCATGTATAGGCTCTATCATGGCAGATGAAATATGTACCCTTAGCTGCTAAAAACGAAGGGGAAGTCTGAGATGCAAAAACATATGCTTTCGTACAAATACTCTTCCCTAACTGAGCTCTGGGATTCTTGCCAGTACCTTGCAGACACAGGTGACCCTGATGGGGGTACAATCCAAATCGGGGAAGATCTCTTAGCTTGCTGTTTCTCACTCAGAGTAGCTCCATATCCGGTTACGTTCCATCCTATGTATACTAGTGTCTCATCTCTCGGGATAGTCTCGTAGGAAATATCTTCCTTAATCATGTCTACTATACCCTTAACTAGAGCACTATTCTTAGGATTGTCTGTTATAGAACGTAGGGAGTAGACTTCATGTGCGTAGATGAACATTGTTCTGTATGCCCACACAGAACCATTGTGGCTAAATGGCAGGACCAGATAAGGGATACCTTTATACGTTGTGTGAGGCATAAGACCACACACCCAACAGTTAGTCGTGTTCATTACTAGTTGGTGTTGGTGCAAAAGCTGAACAAAGGAGTTATTAATAAACTCTAATCTCCAAGCGGATTCATGTTCAGGAAGGGGTTGAAAAGAATGTGAGGAAACAGTTGAAGGAGGAGGTATGGGCGATGTAGTGGGTGCAAATGTTACTCGAAAAGAGAATAAAACATATCCTATCAAAAACATCATTACACTGAATAACATGAAAATGCACAGTATCAAAAAGCTTTTCTTTGTCATCATTTTACATATTCTGCTTTTAAAGTTCATGTCTTTGGCAGGTCTCTTCATCTCGAAAAACTCCATCCTCTATACAATGCTGCTCGCGATGGTTGGGTGTTCTATGCTAAGGAATGCTTCTGTCAGTCCAGGGCAACTCCCTTAGACCAACCAGAACTGTCGACCTAACGTCTTCAGCTGCACCCCAAAGACTTTGGGCAACCGCGACCCTACAGCGGAACCCGGATGGTGGTTCGAAAAACAAAAATAGAAAAAGTTTCTCAGATGAGAGAGCTGCACTTTCAAAAATAGCAATGGAAAGAAAATTTGTTTTTATTTGTCCATAGTTCTCGACCTCAAATTATATCGTTGCTTTCCCGGTATTGTCTGGTCTCGGAACAAGAGTTCAGGTTCTGTAGTGTCCAATCGAACTGACGGTGATACAGTTGGTTGCAAAATATTGTCACTCTCTTTTTCAGTAAGTGTTCCTTTTATACGTGCATCACTGAAAGGCAGAAAACGAGGCACGGTTTCAGTCTCTTGGACCCACCGGTCGTACGGCAGAGGCAAAGGCACCCTCTTACAATGTACACCGTGGATCCAGTGTTTCTTTCCTTCCACTCGAGCAGCTGATCTCGTTGAAAGTAGGACAAGGTGTGGGCCGGTCCACCTGGGCTGGTCGTTCTTTGTTCGCTGAAAGTTTTTCACCAGAACCCAGGATCCAGGATCGATGGGGTGTCCTGGAGCTTCAGAGACATAAGGCAGAGTGTCGTGGACCTGTTGGTGTAAAACACGCAATTTAGCCGTCAATTCGTACAAATAATCAAGCAAAACAGGGTGTTCGATTTCACTGAACTTTGTAGGCCTTGGCACTCCCCATATGTTGGCCGGGCGGCCAAAAACAATCTCATAGGGACTAAGTCCCACTCGCGAATGCACAGTCATTCTGGTGGATAGGAGTGCTAAAGGCAGAGCGTCAGGCCATTTAAGACCAGAGCTCGCTTGAATTTTGGCCAGTTTTAACTTTAGCGTGCCATTGTAGCATTCTACTAATCCAGCTGATTGGGGGTGATTTGCATCGTGAAATTTCTGATGAATGCGTAACCCTTCGCATACTTTCTTCATCACTCGACCCACAAATTCAGGTTTTCAGGTTTTATAGTCTTTATTTCGATTTATAACAAATCATAAAAGACACATTATAACATATTAAAAAATCTTTCATATTGTGTGATTATATAAACAAAGTACATTTATAATATTTATAAATTTAAGACAACACAATATCAACCTAGTACAAAGCTAAAAAAAGAAAAAGACTGGACAAAATAAAATAAAGCAGAGCAGAACAAACATATTAAAGTTAAAATGTTATTAAACAACTAGAAATGTAAAGACAGACCTGTCCAAAGCATATAAAAGTCTCTCAGATTCCATGAATTTGGAAGAAGAAACAGAATTTAGAATTTAACGAAACCATACCTAATACAAGATACATTATGTAGTATCCTATGCTAAAAAGGGGGTGGAAGCAGTTGATCATAAAGTGAGAATATCGGAGGATCTGTTGGGGAATTTATCTGCTTTTTAACCTAATAATCCAAGCCCAACCTAGGAATGTAGCTAGGCTCACCACAATCACCTCTGAGGTGTTGGATCTAAGAACCCTAACGGCCTCTGCCGACTTTCTAAGTGGAAGGCGCTGAAACAGGGGTTTTAGCCATTTGGTTCGCGGTGCTGAGTAGACAGGACAGGCGAACAAAAAATGGCACTCGGTTTCCTTATGGCATGGACACCATCTACAAAATTCAGTAGCACCATTGGTCCACTTATTCGTAAAGGTGTTTAATGGCAAGGCTCCCACCCGGAACTGGTGGTAGAGTTTCTTGTCTAATGGTTTGGTAATTACATCCCAATATAACTCCCGGGAGGGATCCAGCTTAAAGGTCAGAAACCTTCCGGTAAGACTAGTGGAGCTGGAAACAAAAACACGTGTTTTGCGGAGCGAAGCCCAATAGAGAGCCTTAAATTCCTGTTTGGATGGAAAGGCGCTAGTGCTGGGAGATGTCCACAACTGTTCCAACCCCATGTCTACTAAAATCTTTTTTACCATTTGGAGCCAGGGAATTCTCCCTGAACCCCCAATTGACCTTACTTCTGCCAATTCCTTCGCGAAAAGAGCAAGATCGGGAGAGGTCCATATACGCCTCCAAAAGGCCACCAGTCTAAATCTGGCCATCTCATCGATAGGAAGGCACCCCAGATCTAAACAAAGGGGAATGGAGGGGGTCGATTGTGGTAGTCCAATCAAATTTCGTAAAAACTTACACTGAGTTTTAAAAAGATTGGAGAGATCCATATAGCCCCAGAGGTCGGCACCGTATAGGATTGCTGAATTTATTTTAGTGTCGTAGATCTTAAGAGCTGGGATGACCCGTTTTGTTATTGATTTCTTTTGTTCCTTCAATAGACAACCAGCAAGTCGGGCAAGCTTGAGCTGCTGAGCACCGACTTGATCTTTCCATTTCAAACAACGGTCTAGAGTAACCCCCAAGTATGTCATGGTCTCAACTTGTTCCAGATTGACTCCACTCATGCTTACAGAGCTCCGGACAAGATGATTTCTTGTAAGGACCATAAACTTGGTCTTGTCCACATTTACCTTAAGGTCGCTAATGACACAAAACTCCTCAAAGCGGTCCAACGCCCGCTGAAGTCCGCTACGTGTTCTTGAGAAGAGTAGGGTGTCATCAGCGAAGATGAGCATTGGGAACCTTGTCCCTGCCAACATGGGGGCATCGGTAGGAGTATCCGCAAAGAATTTAACTACCTGATCCATAAATAAAATAAAAAGGGTAGGTGCCAGGACGCACCCCTGGCGAACGCCACGAGTTACTGGAAACGATTCCGTCACTTGGCCCTGACCACCCCACCTCACCCTTGCATAGTTGTCTTCATGCATTCTAACTATTAGGTCAAGTAGCTCCATGGGTATTCCTCGTTCCCTCAAGACACCCCATAGTTTGTCCCTTGGCACTAGATCGAAGGCGGACTTCAGATCGATGAACGCTGCAAAGATGGTACCATTGCCAAGCAGGACCACCTTCCAGTAGATCAGACAAAATCTGAACACCTGGTCGATGGTACTAGTTCCCGATCTGAAGCCCGCCTGCATGGGAGATAATATGTCCTCTAATTCGATCCATCCTTGGACCCTGCCCAGAACCATGCGTGCAATGATTTTTTGAATGGAGTCTATGAGACTAATCGGACGATAATTACCCGGATTAGACCTGTCCCCTTTTTTATGTATTGGGAGTATCTCTGCCCCCTTCCATGACTTGGGAATTCTGGCACCCTTGGCAATAGCATTGGCAATCTTAGTTATATAAGGCACCCAGAGGGCGGGCTTACATTTAAGCAAGTCAGCAGGGATGAGGTCCATCCCTGGTGCTTTCCCCCGCTGCGTCAGTCCGAGTGCTAGTTCTACCTCCTCTTCGGAGAAATTAAGTTTCTCCTCGCAGGTGAATGGCAAAAGCGCCTTACCCAATGTACAGGGGGGATTAATATTCTCAATACTAAATTGTTCCGCATAGAAAGTCACCCAAGCCTCGGGAGGCACGTGGTTTGAGGGGGTACGTGAGTCTGGTTCCTTCCCCCATTTTACTAAATTCCAAAATTTTGTCGGGTTATTCAAGGTAGAAGCATCCAGAAGGTCCGACCAATACGTATCCTCCCACTCCCGTTTGGCTTCCCACTGTAATTTCCTATATTGTGACCTAGCCGCTTTAACTAGATCCATATTCCGGGATTTAACTGCCTTAATAACATTACTGTGGGCCTCCCTACACTTTTTATTATAGTAGGGTCTTAAGATGGTCAAAACAGCGTTCATGAAGATCAATGATCATGTTAATGTTAGTATTTTCAGGGCTACCCCCCGGCAGATCATATAGCATTATTTCATCAAACGTTTTTAAGACCACAGTATTGACATTTTCCTGTAGTGACTCGTCATTCACAAACCTAGCCCATTTTAACCTTTTCCGATCGTTAGTCAAATACACATCCCCTGTCTGTGAGGAACCAGGACCCTCCAATCTCTTCGTTCCCGGTAACCCTAATTTAAGTGCCAGGGGGTTGTGATCACTTTCAGGACGGGATACCACTTCCATGTCCACCAACAACTGCCAATATTCCAACTTTAGCAGAAAATAGTCAATCCGACTTATCCTTTGACCGTTATCAAAAGTGAAATTGGCACTTAAGTCTGATTTGGTACGTCCGTTTGTGGCCCGGAATCCTCGGGTTAAGCAAAGAGCCGTCCAGCTTACTGCAGCCTCACTCGCATTCACAATTTTAGTAGACAACAGATCAGGAATGTCCCATGCTGCATCCTCTGCTGTTCCCCAGCTGTCCCCTATGTCATAAAGCGGCTCAAAAGTACAGTTTAAATCACCTGCTAAGATGATGACATTTCCGCTGCCCAAGCCGGCAAGTTTATGGTCCAAAACATCTAACAAGGGGGGGCAGCGACCGCCAGATAGGCCTCGAGCATATATGTTAAATACAACCAGGTCTCGTTGGCCTGCCTTGCTTAATTTAATTATCAGAAGGTCCGGGTTCACTACAAATATCTCTGTGGGATAATATCCCAGTGACTGCTTCACCCAGATCAACAGACCCCCGGAAGCTCGCCCATTACCACCCTTAATTGCTGGTTTAAAAAAATTGACATTGCCCAACCTGTAGACTGGGTCTGGTGCCCATGTTTCCTGGAATAGGATGATATCAAATGTGTCCATGAACTCCAGCCAGTCTTCAGAGAGCATACGTCCCTTAACCCCGGCAATATTCCAAGACACTATGTTAAGTGTTTCTAAAGAGGGGGCAGCATTGGGGAACAAAGGAACTGGGACTACCGGAGATACCAATTCACCCCCTATGCCCGGCCTACTCTCTATGCTTTTATGGTTATCCAGAGTTTTCCCCACCATCATTGCCTCCTTCAGGACCTTTGATGCTAAGACAATAGCTTCTTCGGTTTCTAATACTCCCGATTAATCCTCAACATTATTAATAGGCAATATGACCTCCAGACATGGTGTCGCTACCACATACCCACAGTTCTCAACGGGATTAGACAGCCTAGATGATGTATGATGTCAATCTACGGCCTCAAGATCAGAAAGGGGGCCAAAATGATTGAAGAGAAATGGAACTGACTGGGGATGAGGTGTCATCGCTGTGGGATGCCTCCTAACAGGGGGTCTCCTATGGTTGTGACCAGTTGGGAAAAAACTCTGTCTTTGGGGATAGAAATATGCTAGCCCCAGAGTTTGAACATCCCCCTGTCTAGCAAACCTAGCTTCTCTACGGATAGTGTCCACTACCCAAGGGTCCTTAAACGAGGTTAATATACAGTCACCCTCTAAATCTTTAGTACCATGACCCACCCAGTCAACTCTCCTTACAAAGAGAATTTCGGTTGACAGAGATTGTGGCAGGGGACGGTTTTTGTTCAGCCAGAAGATCACCTTATTACGTAGGTCCCCGTCTGACTCCTTGTTACCAGCTTTTAGAGGGGCAACGCCTGTTAATACTATTGTGTATTGTGTTGCCTCCAGAGGGAGGTCTGCACGGGGAATGGTATCCCTAGTATTTTTCCCCACCTTTGGGATGTTCGGGCTTCGATGGTTAGATGTAAGCCTTGGTGGTTGCTGGCGAGGAGTGCTGGAATTACATTTTACCCTATCAATCGGCCGGGCTGTATGTGGATTAACAGGATTAGATTTATCGATTACCTTCATCTTTGGAGCCTGTGATGGAATACCCTCAGTTGCCTTAGTAGGAATGCCTCTTGGTCTCCCTCCCCCCTGTCGATTTGTTGTTATCTGCCCCTGTTACTATAGGTTTAGTAGTTTTACTGGTGAGGGCATTATTAATACAGGTTATCTTTGATGCTGGCTGTGTAGTAGGACCTGCCACAGAACATGGGCTAGCTAACCGTTGTAGCAAGCCCAGATTTGTGCTCACTACAGACTCCAAGGTGTCTATTTTGGAAGTCATCAGCCTTGTGCGCTCCAATACGGGAAATAGGAGAGTTTTAATAATGGCCTCCATTTTTACCAGTAAGATTTCATCACTATTTAGACACAAGGGGCAGGGATTGGAAGATCCTAAAGAATTAAGGGGAGGGCATAGCACATTAGGGTATGCTGGTGGTATTTGTGTATCCGAGGGATGCTCAAGGGCTGAAGCAACATTGATGGATGTATCTTTTAATTTGGCATTTTGCTATCTCTCCCCCCCCCCGGTGACTTATGTCTTGCTTCCTTTTTCGGGATGTTGTATCTAAGCCCAAATGATCTGCCTCTGGTGGGGAATTCGAAACGGTGTTATTGGTATTAGAGACATTGGGAGATTGGTGCCTAGAGTTTAAGCTGGATATAAGACTAGGTTCTTTTCCCCCACTGTCCTGGGTTTCGGCTCCCCCACTTGATTGAGTATCCTCCAGATTATGATGTACATGGACCGTGGAAGAAGCAGGGAGGCCCTCTCCTACACTTTCTATATGAACTATTGCCTCAGTGGTAATACAATTAGATGCTGCATGTGTTACAGGGCTAGTAATCATTGCCAAACCACCCAAAGAAGATCGCTTCCCACTAACAAGGTCAAGAGAAAGTCTTTTTTCCACCATCGCGATTTCCTTGTTTAAAATCCCTGTGGCTCGGGTAATAAAGGCGTCCAGGGGGCCTGAAACAACTCCATTGGTGGTTTGAATTTGAACTGTACGCTCTTTACCTGATCTTAAGGGCATGTTAATATCTGCTTGGGACCAGTTATAGCTATATTGTATCTCACACACTAGTCAATGGGCTCTATGTACAGGGAGCAGTGCAAAGCAGGGTCGGGCAGAGGGGATGGGCCCGGGCCGGACTCTGCCGTACTCGAACGGCCTCAAACGGCCCGCTCTTTGCCCGGTCTTCGCCCGCGCTTCCGTCCGCGCGCGTCCCGCGTTCGCGTCTGGTTGCTGGGCTAAGTGGGAGGAGGAGGGGGGCGGGAAGAGGCACCAGGTGCGCGCGATGACGTGGCGTAAGCACCTCTGGGCCTCGCAGTCCCGCTCCCGCTGACCGCCTCGCCTCCTTCAGCTGATCCACAAACCCTCGGATGGAGCACACGGGCTCTGATTTAACAGAAACTTCCAACTGCTGGGCAAAGTCTATGAGGTTAAAGTTCCTCCGCTTCCTCTGGCACACAAGCACGACTGCGAGCGGCTCCCGCGAAGCGGGGGCCGCGAGTTGTTAAAAGCCTTCAGGGAGGAGGGGGCGGGAAGCGGCACCAGGTGCGCGCGATGACGTGGCGCAAGCACCTCTGGGCCTCGCAGTCCCGCTCCCGCTGACCGCCTCGCCTCCTTCAGCTGATCCACAAACCCTCGGATGGAGCACACGGGCTCGGATTTAACAGAAACTTCCAACTGCTGGGCAAAGTCTATGAGGTTAAAGTTCCTCCGCTTCCTATGGCACACAAGCACGACTGCGAGTGCCTCCCGCGAAGCGGGGGCCGCGAGTCGTTAAAAGCCTTCAGGGAGGAGGGGGCGGGAAGAGGCACCAGGTGCGCGCGATGACATGGCGCAAGCACCTCTGGGCCTCGCAGTCCCGCTCCCGCTGACCGCCTCGCCTCCTTCAGCTGATCCACAAACCCTCGGATGGAGCACACGGGCTCGGATTTAACAGAAACTTCCAACTGCTGGGCAAAGTCTATGAGGTTAAAGTTCCTCCGCTTCCTCTGGCACACAAGCACGACTGCGAGCGACACCCACAAATTCACTCCAGACCATTCTCGGCATTCCAAATCTGGGGAAGAACTCTTTCACAAGGGCTTTAGCTGTGGATAAGGCAGTATTGTCCTTTAGTGGATAGGCTTCCACCCATCTTGAAAAGGCACAAACAACAACGAGTACGTATTTTAAATTGTTGCACCTTTCCATGTGAATGAAATCTAGCTGCAAAACCTCGAACGGATACGTAGGAGGTGCAAAATGACCAGCTGGAGTTGGGGTCCCCCTACCAGGATTGTATTTCAGACACACCATGCAATTCTTGACCACATTCTCTGCACACTTAGGAATTCCAGCATTTTGCCATCCTGGAGCCAACAACTTACAAATCCCTTTCACACTGATGTGAGCCATTCCATGGGCCATTGTAACCACTGCAAGCACATACGCATCGGGTAGCAACCATCTCTGATGCTCTGACAATTCAACCCAACAACCATTGGCATCCATTCTACCCGTACTTTCTCTCCACACACTCAATTCTTTCTCTGTAGCTTCAGCTTGAATCGATTTCACACTCTCTATCGTGTCTTCACACATACCAACGTCACCAACCCATCTTGCAGGGCCCGCAACATACATTCGACTCATCACATTCCTTGCTGTTTCTTTTACGATTTCGTCAGCAAATGCATTTCCACGACCAACATCATCAGTCACCTTCTTGTGTGCGCTACATTTCACAATCGCAACTTGTAGCGGCAAAGTCAGTGACTCAAGAAGCTCATTCACCAACTGACCATGCTGAATCTTGGCTCCATGCAAAGTCAGGAACCCACGTTCTTTCCACAATCGTCCAAAACTGTGAGCCACTCCAAATGCATACTGGCTGTCGGTATAGATAGTCACTTTCATTCCTTTCGACAACACACATGCTCGTGTAAGTGCAATCAACTCTGCTGCTTGAGCTGAATTGTGTGGAATAAGTGCAGCTTCAACAATCGTATGCAAAGTCGTGACAGCATATGCTGCAGTCGTATCACCATTCGGAAGCTTGAAGCATGAACCATCCACCCATAAGGTACCATCACACTTTGCAAGAGGAGTATCCTTGAGATCTATTCTCCCTTTCGTTTTTTCTTCTGTTCTAAGAAAACAATCATGCTGTTCTGAAGCATCTAATTCCTCTACAATCGGCAACAACGTAGCTGGGTTGAGTGTGTTGCATCTTTTTATGTGCACATGACTCTCTAACAATGTCAACTCGTAACCTGACAATCGAGCACTAGTTAAGTGCTGTGTCTTGGTTCTGTTTAACAACGTGTCCATTGCATGTGGAACCATCACAATTAACGTATTATTCATCACTAAACCAGCAGACTGTCGAATAGAAACAGCTGCTGCCGCTGTTGCTCTTAAACAACTTGGCAATGCTTTAGCTTCCGGATCCAAAGTCGACGAAAAATACGCACATGGACGCTGCTTGTCTCCAAACAACTGTGTCAGCACTGACAATGCACAACCCTCTTTCTCATGGACATACAATGTAAAGGGCTTACTGTAGTCGGGGGTACCCAACACAGGAGCCGAACATAATGCATTGCGCAATTCGGAAAAACTTTTCTGACACTCTTCAGACCATGGAAGGGGATTCGGTGTATCTTTACATGTTAATGCCACCAAAGGTTTTGCCATCAACGAAAAATTTGGTATCCATTGTCTGCAGTATGATGTAATGCCCAAGAAAGCACGCACTTCTCTCTGTGTTCTTGGCACACTCAATTTCGCTATTGCCTGAATTCTTTCTGGGGTCAGTTTCCTTCCCTCCTTTGATAAGAGATGACCTAAGTAGGTCACTTCTTGTCGACAATATTGCAACTTCGAGAGAGATACTTTGTGATGCAGATCACACAGATGACGCAACAATGACAACGTGGCTTCTTTACAGATTTTCTCAGTATCTGCAGCGACAAGCAAATCGTCGACGTACTGTTAATGTTAATGTTAATGTTAATGTTAATATGGATTTGTTGAGCGCTCGTACGCCCGGGGGCTTCATGGCGCTGTAGGAAGGAATGTAGCGCGACGGTCACAGTAGAAATGAGGCAACTCAGCAGTGCGCCTGAGAGAAGAGCCAGGTTTTCAAAGAGTGTCTAAAACTGAAGATGTTGTCACTCAGTTTTAGTTGAAGGGGGAGGGAGTTCCAGAATACAGCTGCGAGATGGTCAAAACAGCTGCCACCGAGGCGTTTCCTCTTGTAGGGCGGGACAATCAGAAGGGATTTGTGAATGGACCGGAGATTGCGGGAAGGGTTGTATCTCTTGAATAAGTCTCTGATAAATAGAGGACCTGAGTTGTGCAGGGACTTGAATAGAATGCACCCGGCTTTGAAAGCTACACGCTGTTCAACAGGCAGCCAGTGCAGCTGTTTCAACTGTACAAGGGTAGCACCATCAGGTAAAACAATCGTATCAAGCTGCGTTTTTAGAGCTTGACTATATATTGATGGACTTTCACAGTAGCCCTGGGGAGCGCGTTTAAAGCGGAAGCTTCGGCCTCCTAAACTGAAGCCAAAAATATCCCTACTCTCCTCGGCAATCGGGATGCTGGAGAAAGCATTCTTCAAGTCAATCACCGAAAACCAGGTCGCAGAAGCTGGAATCATAGTCAATAAGGCAGTGATATCAGGAACAACTGGAAATTGTGGCACAACTATTTTATTGACCTCTCTAAGATCAATCACAAACCTGTACACAGGTGGCTGAGAAGGATTAGTACGCTTCAAAACAGGCAGAACAGGACTATTGCAAACGTTGCCTCTTGTCTCTTCAATCACATCTTTTTCAATCAGATCGTAAACGATCGCTAGTAATGCTTTTTCACCTTCACTAGAAATCTTGTATTGGGGAATTCGTGGCATTTTAACATTGGCTTTTAACGTCACAACATATGGCTGTATTTCCAAGAGACCCACATCATTAGGACCAGTAGCCCAAAGAATATCAGGAAGAAACGACAATTCTGTCGGGAGTTTGTCCTTTGCCAAATACATTGAGGAAACCACTTTCTTACCTAGTGTAAGTTGTACTCCCGAAGGAGAACAGTACAATGTCGCATACAATCTTTTCAACAGATCCAATCCCAACAAGTTTTCACCACAACCTGTCGTCAGAATAAGGGGTGCTTCAAATTCACAAGGACCAACAGAAAAGGACATAGGATTAGAAATCGGGTTCCTAACCGGGGCGCCAGAAAAACCTACAGAAACATTCATTTCGCCAGACAAAGGTGCGCCAGGGAGTTTGGAGTGCATAATAGAACTCTTTGCAGCACCAGTATCCAACAGAAAAGCTCTGACACACCTGATGTAATCACCTCAATGTAAGGTCCACTCTGATGTACTGGAACTGAAACAACTCCCTCTCTTTGTCTATGGCTGTCCTAGCAACCATTACCTTCCATATTCTCATCTTCTGCATAGTAATCATCAGCATAGTACTGAGCCGTCCTACCAGACGTGTTATTCTGCTGATCAAAACTATTAATTGAATTTTGAGGCGGAAAGGAATATGCGTTCTGGGGGATGTTTCCACGTCCTCTACCTCTAGGAGCTTGCTGAACACCCCGACCTCGTGCATCAGAAACACCATTCGCGCGCTGTAACAAAACAGGGCAACTATACTTAAAATGACCCTCTTCCTTACAATACGAACACTGGTTGGGACCTACGGGAACACGTGGCTGGGTATGCTCGACTCTTTGTCTTTGAAACTGTTGAGGTTGCTGATAATTATTCTGATAGTTACTCTGACCACCAATATTTTGGCCACCACCACCACGTGGCGGATACGCTTGCTGTAACAGAACCTTCGTTTTTAACTCTTTAGTTTTCTTCTCTGCTCTATCTTTCTCGTCTTTGTCCCTATTTTCATAGTACTGTGCAGTAGCCAATATCTGTGCTGAAGAGGAAACTGCCCAAGAACTCTCTGAGTCTTTTAACTTCTTACACAACTCGGGAAGCAGATTGTGCACAAATTTATCGACAAACAATCGCTGACCACCTTCTGTGCTCATATCTTGACCACTGTGGTCGACAAACGTCTCTTCAAACCTGGTGAAGAAATTAGACACCGTTTCATCTTTCTTCTGCTTACACGCAGACAACTTATCCCAATTTACACGCATCGCAGGTATTAAAGTTTTCATGTAATTAATGATCCTACCAGGGAGTTCTTCTACTAAAGGCTCAGGTTTAGCACCACCAACTTGTCGGCCATCTGCAGCAGCAATATTAGCCCATGTGTCACCTAACTCTTGATCATGATCTGCATGACGAATCTTTCCCCATAAAGGCTGTGGAACAACATTCCCAAACAACATGTCTATATCAGCTAAATTCATGATGCATGAACCTGCAGTCTGTGACAATTCCTTGTAATAACCTGCAGGATTCTTACGGGGATCAGGCAATGTCTGCTTAAGGGCCAATACTTCAGCTCGCTTCCATGGAACATGTACCCAGACACGCTGAAAATGTGGCTGAATAGGTGGGTTAGCTGCTTGGTCCCCTTCCCTCCATTGTGGGGGAACTTCTCTCATGGGATATTGTCTTCCCTTCTTCTTAACAGAGGAATCAAACTCAAACAACGACTTAGAGACACCTTCAGTCCTAAGCGACAACAACGTCGCAACTGCTTTCTCAACATCTGAACCCACAATTGCGCCTTTCCCAAACTCGAACCGTATACGACACAACTCAGGCAGATTGGGCTCCAAATCATTCTCCTCTAAATCCTCAGAAAGGAAAGTACACATTTTCTCAAAAACGTATCTCTGCTTCGGTTCTTCCCACTGATGGAAGTCATCCATAACAGATTCTAGACCATATTTTGTCGGGTCGGTCACCTATCTATGTGCCAAATAATTCAACGTTTCCTTCTCCCTAGAATCAGGCAGTTGACTACGCAACTGCTTACGCTCAGAGACAGGGGTTGCACTTGTTGCTCCAAAGAGAGGATACAGAAGACTAGTGACAGTGCTAGCCACTCTCTGACGAACAGAAGGAGAAGTCAATGAAAAGACAAGCGGAAAAGCAGGGTGAGACAAGGCAGATGCAGAGGCAGTGTCAGGAGGAGTACCAGGAGTGGTAGTCGTGATAGTAGTCAAAGTTGTAGGAAGAAAAGGCAGAGCAGATGTCAAAGCCGGTGGCCCTTGAGAAGGCTGCACCGGAGGAGCAGGAGCCAGCTGGAGAACAGCTGGTGGCTGCTGTGGAGGAGCAGGAGGCAATGCAACCACAGCTTGCGCAGCTAAAGGTTGCGGAGGTGCCGTAGCATTCTGTGCATAAGGGGGTGGCGAACTCAACAAATACGACATTAGGGGGTCTTTCTCAAGCTCTTTTGCTGCATCTTGCTGAAGAGGCGGCAAAACTGGATAGCATTTATCGATTACCATTTTACGTTGCCTGTGCAACTGCTCACTCATCTATTCTTCTTCGTTATCTTTGAACTGCATAGCAGCTTGCATTATCGAGATACCCCTTTCTCTCTTTTTTTTCTTCGCTAATTTAATTTCCTTCTGTTTGGCTTCCTTACGCCATAGGCGGAAAGAGTCAAACATCGCCGGCCGGGCTTTCTTCTTGAAGAGTTTAACTTCGAGATTGTCTAAGATTTCTGTGTCAAAGCTACCATGTTGGGGCCATTTTAAAACACCATCGTTCCTGGTGTATTTAATCCACACTTCATTGTATGTGATGGGGCCTACGCCATGTTTCACATACAGCTCATACGTCGGAGTTCCAATCGGAGGAACCGGACACGAGTCCTCCAATCGGGAATCCCTATTATTACAACCAAGACAAAACAAATTTCCAAGTCTGCTAAGACCAGGCATCTTCGCTCTCTAGTCTAGCTTCAAACTTCAAAGGATTATCGAATATGATATTCTCGTGAATACACGAGTCCTTCGGCTTTGGTACTTGCAAGTTCCAAATCAAAGATCCCGAAGGGATACCCAAAACTAAGAACCAACTAAGGACTGGGAGACGCTCCACTTATACTTAACTGAGGTATCGATGACGTCACCAGAAGACTCGTCTATCGTTTCGCTCTACCAAACGTCAAGGGTCCAAATCAGGGCGATAGCCAGGGCAGCAGTCCTTCGTAGCCGTCGGGAAGCGGGGAACCTCCCAGCAAAGACTTTCGGACCACGTCGACATGCAGGGGTCGATGAAGTGGCGGCCTTCCTCCAGAATTTTCACACGAAGCTCCTCACGAACCTCTGGCTTGGATCGGTAACGTTGGTATCGCCCCACGTTGGGCGCCAGCTGAGGTACTGGGTTTTTCGGAACCCAGTGGTGTCAGGGTACACCCTAAGACCTCGAGTACTTTCCTGATTCAGACACAGAAACTCAGAGTCTTCTAGGTGAAGTCAAAGATCGAATTTATTGGCTGCAACCAAGTAACAGGCGTCCTAGAAGTACAACATGTGTATATTCTCAGGAGACTGCTCAATCTTACAAAGCCAGGCTTCTCTTTTTATACGAAATATTACGCTTTAGGCAAACATTCTTTACATTTCATTAGACCATTCACATGTTTTCACTACAAAGAAAAAGCAGAGTCATGATGACAAGCCCACATTTCAATTCGTCCTGCCCACAACAAATTACCCGGCAAGGTCCAACACTTTCATCAGATATCGGTGTACCCCCAATAAATTGATGCTATCTCGCTCGGCCACTGGGAAAGGAACTGGCCGGGCAGGTTCGGCCTGGGGCAATGGTTCCAGCTTGCCCAGGTCACAGATAAGTCAATTAAGGTGTACTTGTCCTTTGGAATCGAATTTGGCTGTAGTTATAAGCCTATGTGAGGGCAACTCACAAAATGGCTGCCGTACACAAAATGGAAGCCAAGGGTTCAGGACGAAAATGACGATTTCGAGGTGAAATCGTTACTCGAATATGACGAAAATGTTTGTACATAGTGTACTAGCCATTCTTGGTCTTTTGATACCAAATTCGTCATGCTACGACAAAGTTTATTACACGAGTCCAGAATTTTCAGAACCACACCAGGGCCAGTTGGGCGGAGCAGAGATCTGTGGTGGGAGTGTGGAAGGAGAGGCGGTGGTTGAGCTATGCAGGTCTGGCATTGTGGAGGGCTTTGTAGGCATGCGTGAGAAGCGTGAAGGTGATTGTTTTGTTGACAAGTAGCCAGTGAAGGTCTCTCAGGTGGCCAGAGATGTGGTTCTGGTGTGATATGTTCAGGATGAATCTGGCAGAAGCGTTCTGGATGGTCTGCAGTTCTTTTTTGAGTTTCTGGGTGGTGCCGGCATAGATTGCGTTGCCGTAGTTGAGTCTGCTGCTGACCAGGGTGTGAGTGACCATTTTCCTGGACTCAGTGGGATTCTACTTGAAGATCTTATGAAGGAGGTGGAGCGTGTTGAAGCAGGGGGACGAATCAGCGTTGATTTGGCAGTTCATTGAGAGCGAGGAGTCCAGAATGATGCCGAGGTTTTGTGCGTGGTCCAAGGGTGTGGGGGAATTTGGAGCGCTTCGGGCCACCAAGAGTCGTTCCAGGCAGAGGGGGAGGAGCCCAGGATGAGGACTTCGGTCTTGTCTGAGTTAAGCTTGAGGCAGCTGTCCTTCATACTGGTGGTGACTGCCTTCATCTCATGGTGGAAGTAGCTCCTGGCGGCTGTGGGTTCATTGTGAGGGAAAAAATTAGCTGGGTGTCATCGGCGTAGGAGACAATGTTTGAGTCCATGAATTCTGACGATGGCTGCCTGTAGATGTAGAAGAGGATGGGCCTCAGAGGGGATCCTTGAGGCATTCCGCAGCGGAGCTATGTGGGTTCTGAGTTGGTGGAAGTTTGACTCTCTGCGTTCGGCCAGTGAGGAAGGAACGGATCCATTCTAGGGCTCTGTCGCGGATGCTGGCATCATGGAGTCTTGCACAAAGGGTGTGGTCGGAGACAGTGTTTAAGGCGTCTGAGTGGTCCAGAAGGATGAGGGCTGCAGTTGCACCTCGGTCAGTGTAGATGTCATCTGTAGCGGCGAGGAAAATGGTCTCTGTGCTGAATTCCTGATTGGGAGAAGTCCAGAATGTTGTTTGGTTCGATGAACCTAGAGAGTTGGGTGTTGATGGCTTTCTCGATTTCTTCGACTGGGTACAGGAACAGAGAGATAGGTCTGTGGTTCTTGAGGTCCGTCGTGTCTGCCGGTTTCTCTGCATGCTTTTAGTCTTCTGGGGAGATGGCAGACTCAATGAAGCAGTTGATGGTGCGGCAGAGTTCATATGCGATGGAGGAGCTGGCTCTGTTGAAGATGTGGTGACGGCAGGGATCCGAGGGGGGTCCGGAGTGGATGCTCTTTATGATCCTGAGGGTGTCATCAGAGATGAGGGTAGTTCAGTTGGACAAGGTCTTCTGAGGGCTTGGTTGCGGGTGGGGTGGGTGAGTCTTGGGTTGCAAAGCGGTCATAGATCTCCTTGATCATGCGGTGGAAGAAGGTGTTGAGGTTGTCGCAGAGGTATTGAGACAGGGAGATGTTTGCTGTCTCTGTGCTGGGTTTAGCGAATTCTTTGACCACAGCTGTCTTGCTTTACAATCCCAAATAATGGTAAAAACACATGCAAATAATAATGGAACATTCACATGTCAAATGCAAAGAGATAGGACCCTAGCAAATAATAATGGAACATTCACAAGTAAAATGCAAGGGAGCAAAACATAAGCAGATAATAATGGATATTTAATTCAAGAAACAAGCACTGTCAAATCCCAGGAAGAAAAACTGTGAAATTAAAGAACCAGATATAAAGAGCACACCATGAAAACATCATAGAGTAATTAAACTTACAGAGCATAAGCACAAAATAAGTAAAACAAATGCATCACCAAACGATCTGTCAACATTCAGGCCAGCTCGATTGGAGGAGCCCTTGACAGTCAGGCAGAAGTCATGATTGGGACCCTCAAAGTTCCCGGCAGCAACACATCTGTCCCACAGCGAGCTCCCGTCTAAGCGCCAAGATTTCCCACCTTTAGTACCTTTTACTAAAACGGAGAGAGACTTCTAGATATTCCACCTCTCTTCATCTACTGCAAAGCCAATGCAGACTGTACCGGTCTGTTCCAAGGTCAAGACGGAAGCCGGACGTACATCTGTGTTTTGACTCAAAGACAAAAACATACATTTCTCTCTCACGGTTTCAAACGCACATCCCACACATTCTGTTCCAGCAAGCCTGTTTTGCCCTGTGTTGAAAAGAAAGTAAAACATACTCTGAAGCTGCAAGAAAGCACGAAATGAGAGCACAAGATGATGTTGTACATTCAAAATGGATACAGTTGAAGTTCACCACAGTGCATATAAATGCATATAGCATTACACTCCACTCCTTGACCTTTGACTCTCATAACATACGTATCTAAAATCAACTTTTTGGGTGAAAGCATGAATATAAAATGAGGCACACATTAAAACAGTAACATAATACAATAACTTATTACACTGATTATTACACCTAAAATAAATCATGTATATCAAATAATCACTCAGCTACAGGAATAAATATGTGGGAAATACACAGACCATCAAATATGTTAACTTATTAATGCTCCTATTTTTATAAATGGCTAATCCTGGAACTTCCACTGTAGAAGCAGCTAAACGTATATATTCTGTCTTGGACAATAAATGAATCTCAGAATAATAGAACACCATATTTATCAAACTGAATTGTTTATCTTGTACTCTGGGTATGCAGTGCTGGATTTAATGAAAACATCAGTCCTAACCGTGTGAATGTACTGGGACCTTCTGTTGTATTTAAAACAATATCCTTTCATATTTGTCAGTCAAAAGTAGACTTTAAATCACTACTTTCATTATCAAGCTGGACGTGTATTTTATTTTTAGCATCAGTCAGCTAAGACGCCAGTCTGCGCTGTCAGGTTGCCACTTCGGCGTTGGGGGCTCACTGTCCCTTATGGCCCCACTCAGACACAGACAATCACATGCCGGGTCGGGCATCCAGCGCACCAACACTTCACAGTACAATCTAGGAAAGAAACAAGTATACCTACTTTTGAACGCAACATTTTGCAAAAAGCACATTTTCTCGTTTTCCAGTCTTTGATCTGATGACAAAGTATTGACTTAGCCAACTCCAATGATCTCTGCTGGTTCTGGGGAATGATTTCTCCTCTGGGTTCTTGTTGGTGGAGCAAAACCCTCATTCACCTCACGCAGTAAGGAGGGCTGGGTCAGTCCCCATTCTGACTATCCCTCCATACACTGCTGAATAAGTACACCCTCGATTATTTGGCATAGGACCAATGTCTGGTAATTTTCCTCTTTCCAACTGACCTTTTGCTATATGTGGGACTGGTCTATGATGTGCTGGCTGACAAATAGGAATCACAGTTCTAAAAGCGCTGTTAAATGCCAGGAATAAAAACTGTCAAATGCAAGAACCAAATATAAAAAGTACAACATGAAAACATTGCTGAGCAATGAAGCTTATATACACAAAATAAATAAAACAAATGCATCACCGAATAATCTGTCAAAATTCTGGCCAGATCAACTGGAGGAATCCCTAACAGTCAGGCAGAAGTCTTGATCGGGACCCTCAAAGGTCCCTGCGGCAACACGTTTGTTCCACAGCTAGCCAACATCTAAGCACCAAGATATCTGACCTTGATACCATTTACTAACATGGAGAGATACTTCTAGAAATTCACTCTCCCTTCATCAATTACAAAACCTAGCCTGACCATACCAGTCTGTTCCAAAGTCAAGATGGAAGCAGGCCAAATCTCTGTGTTTTGACTCTGAGACAGAGAAGTACATTTCTCTCTCACGCTTTCTAATGCACATCCCACACATTCTTTTCCAGCAAGGCTGATTTGCCATGTGCTGAGATGAAATGAAAAAATCATACTCTGAAGCTGCAAGAAGGCACAAAATAGGAGCACAAAATGATGATGTACATTCAAAAATGCAGTCAGTTAAAACACATTAAGTTATATGCCACCATAATCTCACAAAACATATAAATGCATATAGCATTACACACGATGAAGAGTTCTCTTCTGTTATGTGCGTTGGATTTGATGTACTCCTCGGTGGCTCCTTACTTTGTTGTTCTAATGAGGGAGTGGTGTGCGGTGACGGCGGATGTGAAGGCTGCTTGGTCTGCCCTGATCTTGATGCTGCTCCATCTTTTCTTGAAACGTCGGCAGGTGCACCTGACCTCTTGAAGAGCGGAGGAGAACCAGCTGACTTTCTTGGAGGGCTGCTTTGTTGAGGGTTTCCTGAGGGGCTAGAGTGTTGGTGCAGTGAAGATCCAGCGGTGGAGGTTGTGTGTTGAGGTGTCATTGGCGACCTTGTACCACCCTCTGCGAGGATTGCGGTGGGTGTGGTGGGGTACAATGGAATTGGTGAATGAGAGATAGACGCAGTGGTGGTTGGTCCAGTGTGGCTCAGAGGTGTGACTGATGTTGGGGTTGAGCGTGTGTCCTGCTGAGTGGGTTGGCATCACTGTCACTATAGCTATCACTACGCACCACCTCAGCTTCACTCAGCACCAGCAAAGCAACAGCTCAACATCACTCAATACAAGCACAGCACCACTTTAGCACGACCTGAGCACCACCACAGCATCAGCCCAGCACCACCTCAGCACCAGTGCATTAGCACTAAGCACCAGCGCAGCACCATCTCAGCATCAGCACTGCACCTCTTCAGCACCAGTTAGCATCATTCAGCACCTCCGCAGCACTACCTGAGCACAACCACAACAGCACCACTTCAGCACCAGCGCAGCACCACCACACTACCAGTGCAGCACCACCTCGTTACCAGTGCAACGCCAGCTCAGCATCCCTCAGAGCCACCACAGCTTCACTCAGCACCAGTTCAGCATCTCCTCAGCATCAATCAGCACTACCACAGCACCATCTCTGCATCAGTGCACTATCACCAGTTCATCCCCAACTCAGCACCAGCACAGCTTCACCACTGCTTCCGTGTAGCACCACATTAGCACAATATACGTATATGGTGTATTCCAAGAGGTCAAGGCTGTCTTCATGCTTCCCTACGCGTTGTTTCATATGATCTAGTTGATGGGTGAGGATATCTAGCTTTGCATTAATAGCTTATAGACTGGTTTGGCATCGACCATTAGCTCTTTGAGATCGATATCACCTTGGGTGGTTTTCTCACCCTGCTCAGGGCCATCCCTTGGCGTCTGATCTTGGTCAGCCTGTCGAGTGTACCTTTTGCCTTTGAAGGCAAGTTTAGGTTAGCGTGTGTAGTGCTTGCCCATGGCTACAACACTATGTGAGAGGACACAGAGGCGACGGTGTCAGTAGGAGCCTAGTGGGTGGTAGAGGTATCTGAAGCATGGTAAGTTGAGTGTCGACAGCAGTGATCAGGTTAGCAGGATAACTAAAGCCCTACACCGGTAGCAGAAGTTTATCCGTGACCAATTCCAAGCTCTGCCACTACAAGGGAAGGTTGGCCTCCACAAGGGGCATGAGCAGACTCAGAGCGTCCACACCCTCAACCACTGGTAGAGATAAACAGGTGTCACAATAGCAGGGCAGCAGGGGTTCAATCCTCCCGGTTGCAGCACCACCTGGGCCCCCCTGAGATCTTGAGGCAAGCAGAAAGGCTGGTCTGAATAGTAGAGTGGCTAAACGATCACAGAGTAGCATAGTCAGAGTCAAATAGACTTGGCACTCAAGCCAAGCAATGCACCAGTGCCTGGAGTGAGAAGATCAGCAGGGGGGCAGTCGCAGGCACTGACTGCTACCAGGGAGAATCGACCTATCCCATGTGGTCCCAGCGCCATCCAGCTGATACCATGCTCGTTGTAGGGTAAGCAGGTGTTGGGCCTGTTGAAACGCAGTCAATCACCCACTCTGGAGGTGAGGCAACTCCACAGGCCCATCAGAGCCATCCGCAGTCCCAGGAGGTAGTTTCCAGATAAGGGTAGGCCACACTCTCCTCACTGGGCAACAGCGCCCAGTCCACAAGTTACAGGCCTCCCATCCACCTGATGGGACAGTTCATTAGGGCCAGTCAGCAGATGCCCCACTCCTCACAGTTCACTACTGGGCTCACAGAAAAGGCATGCACGCAGGCCCAGTGGTACCTGCTAAGGAAGGCCGCAACCAGCGCAGGCCAACCTCGACCCAAGCCCGCGACCCCTAGACACAGCAGCAGAGCGAAGCCGCAAGCCCAGGCAGCAGCTGCCGTGGCGGCGAGTAGATGCAGCAATGGGACTGCTGGAGCGAGGAATTAGGCAGGATTATATATTTGACCGGCAGAGCCCTCTCATAAAGTGGCCATTTTGCGGTCCAGCTAGGCTCCACCCCTTCTACACTTTTTAATATTATTCCAGCTATGTTAAGCTCCAAACCAACTTCAACTTCTCATTAAACACCACACTCATAAAACAACTTGAAACATTACCACATCACACCATGCAATCTCTGCAAAACACCGCAAGCTAAACATAAGCAGTTGCAATGTGCAGCCTCTTTATACTTTGTGCATACTATATTTATGCTTTGGCCTTCTCAAAACACTAAGGAGTTTTTTACCTCTCCTCCCTAGGCCTGCCAAAGATATGGTTATCCGTGCCTGGATCCTTTCTCGATAGGATTAAGCTTATGCGTTTTACATAGGTATCCCTGGATACTCTCTGAATAGACTCCAGGCCATTCAGAATGCAGCCACCAGGCTGCTCTTGGGAATTGCTAAGAGGAGCAGAGTAGGTGAACATCTCCGCGTACTTCACTGGCTTCCAGTGGCGGATTGGGTCAAATTTAAATCCCTGGTCATTGCCCAGCGAGCCCTCTATGGTCGTGGGCCTGCCTATTTACAGAAGCTGTTTTCCTTTTATGTCCCGTTGAGACAACTGCGTTCTTCAGCTCTCCTCCTAGCTAGGGTGCCCCGCCTCATCCGTCACAAGATGGGCAGTTGCTTCTTGGCTATTAAGGCTGCCCAGGCTTGGACTGACCTTCCGTTTCCATTGTGCAATACTCAAGACCCGGTAGTATTAATTTTCCCTTAAATGATGGTGGTTTGGTTCAGTGACTCCTCCTGGATCCGCGTCGGGACACTCGGAGTAGCTGTTGCTCGTTATAACAGTACTTAACATAACATAACATATACTCACTTCTCCACTGTTACAAGTGTCTGCCGAGCTGCCAAAACTCTACCGGTTCCCCAATGCAAGACATGGGCTTTAAGGGCTCAGATTTGGTTTGACAGGTCTAAAATATTCTCGACTAACTTTCTCTGCTTCAGTAACCAACCATCCAACATGCTACCATCTTGCTGGATTGCAGAAAATTGTTACTATTTCTCACCTGATATATCTTTTTGGCTGGCTGAGAGGCAAAAGGAAGTTGGCTTTCAAATAAAATCTATACTAATATAATAAAGAGAGAGCCCAAACCTTTGAGGCGGGTAATCTCAGGAACCACAGCACCAATCACAACACCCAATACAGCATTGGAAAGGGCAGTTGCAGCAGAAGGACATAGGCTATGCAGATGCCCATCATATACATTTAAAAGGTAAAAGAACCGTGCCAGCAAAGTAGTCCCTTGTGGGCGTGTCTGCGTTGTGCTGTGGGTGTGTGCTGGGGGCGTGACAAACGCTGGGGGCGTGTGATACGTTCCGCCCTTCATGCCATGTCTCATATTGTGTGCTAATCGCACCCTGCTCCCTTTAAATAACCCTGCACCCCATAATCATAACCCACCCTTACTCCTTAAAATACCCCAACACCCTTAAACACTAACCCATCTTAACCCTATAAATATACCCTGTACCCCAAAACCCAAACCTATCCCTAAACCCTAAAAATACCCCTGTACCCCAAAACCCAAACCTAGCCCTGAACCCTATATATGCCCCTGTACCTCAAAACCCAAACCTACCCCTGAACCCTAAAAATACCCCTGTATCCCAAAACCCAAACCTAGCCCTGAACCCTAAAAATACCACGGTACCCCAAAACCACCCCTGAACCCTAAAATACCCCTGTACCCCAAAACCCAAACCTAGCCCTGAACCCTTAAAATAGCCCTGTACCCCAAAACCCAAACCTACCCCTGAACCCTAAAAATACCCCTATACCCCAAAGCCCAAACCTAGCCCTGAACCCTACAAAATAACCCTGTACCCCAAAACCCAAACCTACCCCTGAACCCTAAAATACCCCTGTACCCCAAAACCCAAACCTAGCCCTGAACCCTAAAAATACCCCTGTACCCCAAAACCCAAACCTAGCCCTGAACCCTTAAAATACCCCTGTACCCCAAAACCCAAACCTACCCCTGAACCCTAAAAATACCCCTATACCCCAAAACCCAAACTTAGCCCTGAACCCTAAAAATACCCCTGTACCCCAAAACCCATACCTATCCCTAAACCCTAAAACTACCCCTGTACCCCATAACCCAAAACTATATCTGAACCCTTAAAATACCCAAACACCCCAAAACATATACCTCAGTACCCAAAAAAATATACCCCTATACCCATACTTACCTTATCCAAACATTAAAAAAAATGCTTTTACCATTAATGCATTTACAACGAATTTCGTTGTAAATGTATGTGTGGTAAAAGCATATAAAATGTAATGCCATGCGTTATAATGGCATTGCGGAGTCATGGTACTTTCGTAATGAAAGTATGCGGAGTGATGGTATGCGGAAAGAAAGTTGCGGAATAATGGGTGTTTACCCTCCCCGGTAAGTACATTGGTGGCACGGCGACCCACATCTCCAGCAACATACTCATATTTTTTCACCACCCATTTGAAAAATGCACAGGTCTCTCTCATTGATGGCCAGCATCGACATCCACTTTGAGACACACCTCCCGCCACAAGTTCTAGAATTGCGAACTTTAGACCTGGGGAGCTACGTTCGAATCTCGGCATCAGCTCAACATCCTGTGATTCCAGGCAAATTGGTTTGTCTCCCCGTGCCTACCACAAATGAATGTGTTCTTCTGTAATGTAAATTGTGCTCATGCCATGTTGTCGAGTTCGCGCTATATAATATTGCAAGGAAAAATAAAGTAGGGAAACTCGAGTTCACGCTAAGTATGGGCGTAAAATCCATTCCTCTCGCTGAATTTGCGGATTTTCGGGAAATTCGCAATCCGCGAACTCTCGCAAATTTGCCGAAAATTCGCAAATTCGCACGAAGCGGATTTTTTTGCTTGGTCGTGCTTGACAAATACAATATTGCGACGCGCGGCGTTCACTTACCGTCATTCAGCGTTTGAAGAGTTGTTTTTCTCCATGTTTGCGTGTGCTGTGCCATTTTGGATCTTGCTCCGTTATCCCGCGGGAGTTTGTCGACCGCGATTACGTCATCGCGGCTTGCCACCTTGCACAGCGAGAGTTTGTCAACGCGAGTACGTCATAAAGGCCCGTAATCACGCATCGCGGGAGTAAACACTTGCGAACACGTAGATGCGGCGGGCAGCGACAGTCTCGCGTTTGCGAAATTGCAAAATTTGCAATTCTGCACAAGAAATCCACCAGCAGGCAGCATAAACCTTCTGAAAATGATGATTTTTATCAGAATAACTCCTCAGGTTGACATTTGCCTGCACTTTGTTGTGCAAGGAGTCCATTTTGGGGGATGGGTGGGAGGAAGGAAGTGCCCCACAGTCTCCAACTTCTTGTTCCTGTCCAGCAGGCTCCTCCCAGTGCTTTGTTCAAGTCCTGGTCACTTTGATTTGGAACTTGACCTGGAAGGATTACTTTTTGTGGATGCTGCTGGATATTTGGATTTGAGGCCTTTTTGACTTTCTTTGGATCACTTTTGGATTAGAAATTTCACAAGTAAGTTGATGTTGTTTGTTTGGGGCATTACAGTTGCTGCAACTACAATTTTGGAACTTTTTCAGAACATTAAATAAAATATATTGTGGGTATCCACAGTATCCAGTAGGACCAGGGTTAGTTATGGGTGCATGATACAACTGTTTTGTTGAATTTCAACATCATTTAGGGCATGGATGGCCTTGGATTGTGGAGATTTTTGTGTGTTTTTCGATTTATTGGCTGTTGTTGGGGCCTTTTGCCCAGGGGTACTCAGTGGTGCATGGACTGAGTCTTTCTGTGGGGTCTCTTTAATGTAAACATCATGGAGGGCATGGCTGGCATTGGATTGTGGTGATTTTTGTGTGTTTTTTGATTTTTTGGCTGTTGTTGGGGCCTTTTGCCCAGGGGTACTCAGTGGTGCATGGGCCTAGTCTTTCTGTGGGGTGTCTTTTTTTTTTTTTTTTAAAGACCTTTATTATGTTTTTACAGACAAACACAGCATATGGCCTACAACCTCAGGGGCTGGCCGCGACATTCACAAACAGTCCGTATTACCTACAATTTAGTACACAGCCTCATAGCCGTCAACCAGAGGTCCGGCGGCGAGACACTAACCAGTATACACAGTAATAATCAATGCAACCTAAGAATAAGTCAGGTCTAGGGTTTTAATTTTAAATTAGCGTACATTCTAGATTCCAGCTAGCAAACATGTACACTGGGTTGCACCGTGACCATGAATTCCCCTACGGTATTTCTGCATATATCCCCCAGTATCAACACAAAAATCGATGACATTGCAGTTGCATCACTTATAGCCAATCAAGAGGCTTACGTTAGGATAATCAGGATTTACGCCAGACGATACCAGAGAGCACTAAGTCCCAAGTTCCTACAGCCTGCGCAGCGCACTAAAGAAATCAGGTCTCCCCCTATAATAAATCAGGATACGAAAATGCATCCCACAGAATACTCAAACCTCGTTGGACAATTGACGATATTTCAATCCCAATGCACAAATGTACCCAGATGACAACCTCTACTCAACAGGATAATAAAAGCATTGCCACCCGGAGTCCAAGTCATAGTCAGGAGAAGTAATAATATCCTAAATAAAGCAAAATAAAAGGAACAAACAACATATATGAACAAACACCCCTCCCCCCACCCTGCACCTCTGCCTGTAACCTAAGCTACCCCCAAACTGCAGTGTGCCTGTCGCCCTAACTAATCTAAGAACCCCCCCCCCCCCGCCCCCCCAAAGAAGGAAAATGGAGGAGGATACCAGGTCAGGCCCCCGGCCCGCCCCGAGTTTTAATGTCAAAATCGTCCGATCAGTGGAATCATTATTCGCCAACTTGCCTTCCGTACCCCGGTAACATATGTGAAAATCCCGCACAGGCACTAGATGGAACAGCCATGCAATTCTCAACCCAGACCCGCCCGATCTAATGCATGGATGCGACCCACTCCATTTATTGCAGCTGTAAGCAAGTCAAAGTACCGAAGTGGCTCGAGGAAGTCATTCTGGAGTCCAGCAACATACAACAAAGCACTGTGAAGCCCCTCATCACGGACACATCCAAGAGCCATCAGGAAACCCAGTTGTTGTCGCACGGTCAATAGCACCGGGTCCGGGAGAAATAAGAGAGAAGTGTCCTGGCGCCACCGCAGCTCCTCATCAGAGGTCAGAGGGGGGACAACACTGATGAATATTCCCGAAAACAATGCCTCCATCCGACCCTCCGGTCCCGCCACGAACACCGGGCGCCGCTCGATAATGCTGTGTGCCTGTCTATCTTGGGCAAACAAGCCGCTTCTTACATACTCCCGCACCGTGAACTCCAGGGGATAATCGGCAGCCATCTGCCAGTCCGCATCATGTATCACAGCTGCCGAGGACCCATCCTCAGAAGTGAGGTCTGCCTTGCATGGACCTATCCCCGACACAACCAAATCAAAGCCGCACTCCAGGGCTTTCATCTTCCGGCACAAGAAGGAGTGTAGTTCCACAACAGCCACCATGATATCGCCCAACTTTATTTCCATGTTCTCTCCCCCATTAGTGGCCCCCTTCGCGTCCGCCGTAGCTCCCTCAGAAGAGACAAATCTATCCAGAGCCTCAAATCGGACCACGGTGTTGTGTTCGGTGGATCGAGTCATGATCGTAATCGGGCCCCTTTCAAACGCCATCGCATGCATTGCCGCTCGTATTGCGGTACACACTCCGTTAGGCAGAAAAACGCCCCTTAGCTGCTATCAACCAGCCGGTGAATAATCCCACAAACGTTGGGACACAGCCGGCCGGTGTTGGGTGTTCCCCTCTCATTCAGGATATTCGCAATCGGCGTGTGGGGTATCCACTCCGCGGGACAGCCGACGGGGGGGCCACTTCAGTCACAAGCAGAGCAGCATATTCTGTTTCCGCTATCACCGCTGATAGAATGCGAGGTTTCCCATCCAATTCGGGAGGATCCCCAACTTCGTCCACCGGACCGGCAATTTCTCGTTCCTCACTGACGTTGTTATTCAACTCGGGCCGGCCACTTCAGTACCATAGATCCCGGTTTCAAATCAGGGGTCGGCCACAATCTTCGTGATGCCTTAACTCCGTCCACCCAGCAGGTAGGACGCTCGGGGGTACACCGACCGGCAGCATTTCCTCTCAGCCACGCTGGGACATGGAAAGGGCGCAGGATAAATGTCAGGATATAGTGGCAGGAGAAAGAGGTCTGGGGAGCCGGGAGCCTAAGCGGCCATCCTGGTCGCCAGCCTGGCTCCTCCCCCCTGGGGTGTCTTGAATGTAAACATCATGGAGGGCATGGATGGCATTGGATTGTGGTGATTTTTGTGTATTTTTCGATTTTTTGGGGTGTTGATGGGGCATGGCCATGTGGGTGGGGGCCATTTTGAGGACTGGTGCAGGCAGGGCTTGGCCATGTGATGGGGGTCAAGGGGCCATTTTGAATCCAGGCAGTGTGCTTTGTGCCATAGGCCTGCATCCAATGTGCCTTGCTTTCATCCATTATGCCCAGGGGTACTCAGTGGTGCATGGGCCTAGTCTTTCTGTGGGGTCTCTTTAATGTAAACATCATGGAGGGCATGGATGGCATTGGATTGTGGTGATTTCTGTGTGTTTTTCGATTTTTTGGCTGTTGTTGGGGCCTTTTGCCCAGGGGTACTCAGTGGTGCATGGGCCTAGTCTTTCTGTGGGGTGTCTTGAATGTAAACATCATGGAGGGCATGGATGGCATTGGATTGTGGTGATTTTTGTGTGTTTTTTGATTTTTTGGGGTGTTGATGGGGTATGGCCATGTGGGTGCGGGCCATTTTGAGGACTGGTACAGGCAGGGCCTGGCCATGTGGTGGGGGTCAAGGAGCCATTTTGAATCCAGGCAGTGTGCTTTGTGCCATAGGCCTGCATCCAATGTGCCTTGCTTTCATCCATTATGCCCAGGGGTACTCAGTGGTGCATGGATTGAGTCTTTCTGTGGGGTATCTTTAATGTAAACATCATGGAGGGCATGGATGGCATTGGATTGTGTTGATTTGTGTGTGTTTTTCGATTTTTTGGCTGTTGTTGGGGCCTTTTGCCCAGGGGTACTCAGTGGTGAATGGACTGAGTCTTTCTGTGGGGTCTCTTTAATGTAAACCACATGGAGTGCATGGATGGCATTGGATTGTGGTGATTTATGTGTGTTTTTCGATTTTTTGGGGTGTTGATGGGGCATGGCCATGTGGGTGGGGGCCATTTTGAGGCCTGCCCCAGGCAGGGCCTGGCCATGTGGGTGGAGGTCTAGGGTCCATTTTGAAGCCAGGCAGTGTGCTTTGTTGTGCCATATGCCTGCACCCAGTCTGCCATGCTTTTATCCATTATGCCCAGGGGTACTCTGTCAGTGGTGCATTTTATTGGTCTTTCCATTTTGGGGGGTGGGTATAATAAAAATGCTTACTTGCAAACTATTAATTGAAGCGCTACATATGCAACATTTATTTAACTGATGTTCCTCTGGCTTCGTTTGCTTTTAGGTGCAGAAAGACGAATCATCAGCCTCATCGTTCCTCATCAGTGCCAGGAAGAAGTCCTGCTGCGGTGTGTGCAGCACAACGTCACGTGTGGCCACAGACAACTCTGCAACTTGTGCAACTGCGGCCTGCTGTTCTGACATCTGAAGAAGATGGCCCCAAAAAAAGTTGCCCGTAGCTCCTCTAGCAAGAAAGTTGCCAGTAAGGAGCAGAAGAAGCAAGTGGCGCCACTTACCAAGGAGACTGGTGTGCTGACCGCCACATTTTTTGGGAAAAAAAAAAGTACGCCTGCAGCAGCAGCAGAGTCTGCTGGGGACCAAGCTGGGAGCAGCACCTCCGCTCCATTGGGCTCAGTGCCACCACCACCACGCCAACTTAGGTCCAAGCCCTTGAGTGCTGCAGAGGCAGCCAGTATAGTTGTTCAATCACCATCGACCAGTGATGTTGGCTCATCGCAAGAAAGTAGCAGCATCCCTCAATCAACACAGCTTGTTATAACTCATCTGACGAGTGTTCAACAACCACAGCCGCAACAACAACCACATGTGCAAGTACAAGGCCAAGTACATGTGGAAGGAGAGGCGGCGCAAGGAGAGGCGCAAGCAGAGGTGCATGGAGCGGCACAAGTGCCCACAATAGTTGTTCCTCCCGAAGTAGGGGCACATCAGGAAATCGACATTCAAGCCGAGGTATCATATGAGGAAGCCACTCCTCCTGATGATTCATTGTCTTCCAGATCCCCAGCAAGGAAAAGATCAAGGATGGTGTCTACATCTTCTTCAAACCCCCTTCCTTCTGATGATATGGATGAAAATTGGGAACCTCCAGGCCTGTCTGAGAGTGAGGCACACCATGACCTGACAAAGGTAGCTAAGCGTAAAAGGAAGGTCCCCGAAAGTCTCATAGTTATGGAGTGTGATGATGACGCTGAACAAGAAGTGGCGCATACTCCTGCTAATGAAGACTCTCACGACGACGACGCAGTCATCATAGACGTCACTCCAGCCTCAGCGTGCATGCAGCAAACAGACATTTTTACCCTAGCCCGAAATGCTGCTGAGCGTGATGTTGGCGACGTGTCAATGGGACCACCACCAATGCAGTTAACTAGTACACCACCACCTACAGCTTCCATATTTTCTCGCCAGAAGGGACCTCCATCCACCTCTACCTCCATTTCCTCAATAAGTGGTGCTGTAAATGCACAACGTACTAAATTTCGTCAACACACATCCTCCACTTCATCTGGCATTAGCATTCCCAGTATCGCCTCCTCCGCCCCCCCCACAGACATTTGAAGTCCGCAGTTTGGGACTTCTTTAGTGTTAGCCCAACAAGGGAAAACATAGCCATTTGTACCATTTGTAAGGTTCGAGTTAGTCATGGTAAGCTTGGTACCAACTATGGTACCGGAGGCCAGGGAGGTCATCTTGAGAGACAGCACACTGTCAAATGGCACCTAAGGGAGATCAAGGAAGCCCGAATTGGAAGTCAACAAACTGTATCCGTTGATGATTCATCTGAAGATGACGAGGAGGAAGAAGCGTCAAACAGTCCTTTAATTACACCCAGTACCCCTGTCAGCAGCACACCCCCTGCCAGATATATGAGCCACACCTGGGAGAGAGTGAGACACCAATGCGAAAAAGTTCATCATCACTGAGCGTAACTGGGTCGAAGAAGTCATCATCATCCCGTAAAATGGTCCAGCCCACCATTAGAAGCATGTTGTTTTCAGATGCGCCATTTGAACGCAACCACCCAACGGCGTAACAGTATAACACTAAGCTTGCTAAAATGCTAGCGCTGGACCTTCTCCCTTTTTCTTTTGTGGAAGGGGTGGGTTTTCTTGAAATGGTGGCAACGCTCTGCCCTAAATGGAAGGTTCCTAGCCGGTTCTATTTTGCTAGAGTTGCGGTTCCAGCACTACATGAAGATGTGCTGGAGGTGATTGGGGCGGCTTTGCAGAAGAGTGCTGTTCACACTAAACATCTGACAACAGACATGTGGACCAGTTGCCAAGCCCTTGATTACATGTGCATCACTGCACACTGAGTCTCTTTTTCAGGGGTTAAAGGAAAGCTAAGCGCAGGTGTTGACACGGACAAAGTTTAGAAAGCTGCTCGGAAACATGCAACACTAGCCATGTGTGCCATGGAGAAAAATCATACAGGAGACAACATTTTGCATGAGTTTAACACAAAGGTCTTTTAATGGCTGTCCCCAAGAAAACGCATGATTGGTTATGTTTCCACAGATAATGGCGCCAATGTAGTTAAGGCCCTGGATAAGGGTAACTATTTCAGAGTGCCGTGTTTGGCTCACTGTATAAACCTGGTTGTTAAAAAATTCTTGAGTGAAGAAAGTCCAGTCTTCGAGTTACTGACCACCTGCCGAAGAATGTGCACACATTTCAACCATTCTTTTAAGGCCCGGAAGCAGATGAGGTGCCTGCAACATGAACGTAAAGTGCCAGTGAAAGCATTCATCCAGGAGGTGGTAACACGTTGGAACTCAACCTTCTACATTCTTGAGCGTCTGTATGAGCAGTATGCGGTAGTCGATCAGTATTTCTTTAAACTGGGTACACCTATGATAGGCATGAGGATACAGGGTGAGCAATGGGAGCTAGTTAAAAGCCTGACAGACATGCTTCGTCCTTTTGAGGTCTTCACGCGTGCAGTCAGCAGGGAGGACTTAATTTGGGAAAAGCTATCCCATTGTTGCGCATGCTAGAGCACCAACTGAAGGCGGTGTCTTCTACGTTTCAAAAAGATGGAAAGCAAGAAGCATTTGACTTGGGGGAGAAGTTATTACAGCGCCTACTTCGCGATGAACGTCTTGAAAAGATCCACACAGAACAGCATTACATTTCTGCTACTATTCTGGATCTACGGTACAAAAAGGCAGTGGCAGGCAGAGTTTTCTTTCCTTTTGATGACGCAGATGTTACAAAGTACAAACATTGGCTAGCTGTGTCAGCCACTCGGTTTGAAAGAGAACGGCAGGAAATTGAAGGAAAAGGCAGCACATCAGCATCAGCAGGCTATCCGGAGTAAAAAAAATCCACTTCTGCATCTGTGGCTGTGGCATAAGTGAATGATTTTCCCTCTCAGCCGTTAACAACACCAGCAATCGGATCATCTGCACCAGACACAACAGTAATATTGTGTGAAGAAGAGGATTGGCTAACTCAGCTTGGCATTGCTTCTCAAAAGGTTCCAGAAAAAAGTAAGCAAAGTGGAGGAACCCTGGAGAACCTTGAGTCGATGGTGCCGGCCTATTTATTTATTTATTTATGAAACTTATAAAGTGCAAACAAATGCCCAAGGGCGTCTCGGCGCTGTGAACGGAGGCAGACCAGAAAAATGGCAATGAAAATTATTGGTTAAATAACCAGGTTTTTATTTTTCTTCTGAAAACAGGGAGAGTGGGGCAAGATCTAATGTCCATATCCAGGGAGTTCCAAAGTTTAGCCGTAGAAACAGTGAAACGGCGATCACCCCACAAAGTTGTTTTAGTCCGGGGCACGGTCATCAGCAGGGCATTCATAGATCGTAGTGCTCTATTGGGGGCGTAGAATGCCATGGATTTCAAAAGAAAATGGGGCCCTAGTTTGTGGGAGGCTTTATAGGCTATACAGAGTGCCTTGAATTTAATTCGATTTTTTACCGCCAACCAGTGGTAGTCTTTGATCACTTGGGCGATTGGTTTGAACTTTGGGGTACCAGAAAGCATTCTTGCAGCTGTGTTTTGTACCGACTGTAGTTTATGAATAACTTTATGCTGGGCATTGATGAAAAGTCAGTTGCAATAGTCAAGAGATGACATAACAAATGCAGTGACCAATGTTTTACCTGAGTTGGGGGGAAGGAAGGGAAGGATTTTCTTGATGGATTTAAGCTTGTAGAAGGATGTTGAGACGATGGAGTTTGCATGTGCAGCAAATGTTAGTTTATCGTCCAGGAGTATTCCCAGGTTTTTTACATTGGTGACTGGTATGGGCGAAGGGCCAAATTCAGTGGGCCACCATGCTCCTGGCCAATTAGGGGAAAGCTTTCCGAATATCATTACTTCCGTTTTATTGGAATTTAACTTGAGACAGTCAGTTGCCATCCAGTTACTGATAGTCAACATGCCATGATGAAAATTGGCCGAGATTTCCTCTTCATTGCTTTTTATTGCTAAAATCAGCTGGGTGTCATTCGCATAAGATGTTAGGCTCATCCCAGAGTCCTTGATGACTCTTGCTAGGTCTATCACATAGACATTAAATAGCGTGAGACTTAGGGATGAGCCTTGGGGGACGCCACAGGGGAATGTCATCCAGGCGGAGCTAAAATTACCCAGTGGAACCGTTTGGGTGCGATTAGAGAGAAAGGAGGCAAGAAGATCTTTAGCTTTATCCTGGATACCTATGGCATTGACACGGTCGATCAAGATGTTGTGATCGACCGTGTCAAAGGCAGCGGATAGGTCAAGCAAGATAAGTACTGCCGTCCCTCGATGATCGAGAATGGTTCTTATCTCGTCAGTGGCCTTGATAAGTGCCGTCTCGGTACTGTGATGTTTACGAAAGCCAAACTGGGTGTCGTCCAATAGGAAATGATCTTCGATGTACTGGGACAGTTGTGTATTCATCAGTTTTTCTGCTAGTTTTGCCGCAAAAGGCAGGATGGCAATGGGCCTATAGTTATTGGAATCCTCAGCGTCCAGGTGAGGTTTTTTCAAAAGGGGTCTGAGGAGGGTGTCTTTAGAGATGGTGGGATAAACCCCTGTAGAGAACATGGAGTTGAAGATTTCTGTAAGTTCGGGGGCCACTATGTCAGTTGCTGAAAAAAGTATTGCTGGAGGAGAGGGATCGTAGGCTGAGCCTGATTTGATGGTGGCCATGACCTTGGAAACTTCAGAGATATTGGTCGCTAGAAACTGCCTGTAAATGGGCTGGGTGGACTGAGGTAAAGTGGTTTGAGGGGACTGGGAATGATCTTTGTTCCTGTGGGAAAAATTGGTGTATATATTATTAACTTTGTTGAAGAACAAGCTAGCAAGATTATTACAAAACAGTTGTGAGGGGATAGGCATTGATTGAGGGGGTAGCTTAGAGAGTTTGGATACAACCTGATAAAGTTGATTATTGGAATGTTTAGCTTGCTCGATCTAAGTAGAGTAGTAGAGGCTTTTTTCTTGCAAAATCATTTTTTTATATATTGCAAGTTCGTTTTTATAGAGAAGTTTATCTTCGGTAGTATAGGCCTTTCTCCAATGTCGTTCTCGGTTTCGACATATCTGTTTTTGATGTCTGAGAGCGTTGGTAAACCAGGGAGCTGAGGGGGAGTTGCGATTTTTAGAGATAGATTTTATGGGTACTAATTTATTCATGGCTGTAGTGAGCCAATGGGTATATTCTTTAGCAGCTATGTTGGGATCTTTGGAGGTAGCTGGCTGCATAAGCGACAAGGTTTCGATAAGTGATTGATTATCAAGATCTCTCCACGATTTAAACGTGCCAGAGGCGTGTGTGATGGCAGTTGGGTGTGTAGGGGAGTTCAGTGAAATTTCGAACATCACAGCATGATGGTCGGACCATGCTAGAGGTAAGATCTCTTGATGTTTTTATCGTTAGAGAACAGGCTATCTAGCGTGTGGCCAGCTTCATGAGTATTATTGGGAACTAATTGCGTCAGACCCAGAGATTCTAGGTGTGATAGGAGCCTATTGGTGTCTTTATCTTCCAAGTTTTCTAAGGGAAAAGCCTATCTGAATGACTCAACAGAGGTCTATGTTCATCATGACTTATTGGCGTATTGGCATGGGAAAAGAGATGTGTGGCCAGAGATCACCAACCTGGCTATAAATTACTTGTCTTGCCCACTCGCAAGCGTGTCTTCTGAACGTGTTTTCAGTGCTGCTGGTGGCATTGTAACTTCCAAAAGGACCCGCCTCTCGCCCAAAAATGTGGAGAGGTTAACAATGATCAAGATGAATCAGCACTTCATACCACCAGATTACAAAATACGAGGAAGAAGATGAGGAGGACACCAACTTAGATGAGGGAAGTTCCTCTCTGTTAACTGACCTACTCCCGTCTGAATTAGCAGAGTTTGAGGACGAGCTCTTCTTCCCTGACACCGAGCCCTGAAAATGAGTCAATGAATCACTAACTTTCTTTTTCGTCCTTATTTACTTGTATTCCTATGTGTCTGTCTTTCTTTGTTTTGCAAAATCTATATAAAAAAAACTTTAATCACCTAATCACAAAAACAAGCCCATCAGCAGAACTGTCTTCAATTATTTGCTTATTGATTTGAAGGTGCCGGAGGCTGCATTCCTCAGGTTCACAAGTTCACAAGAACATGCTCCTATTTCCCTCAAAGCAGATGTCAGGATTACGCCCAATGAAGAAAGACTCTGCACTTGTGGGGGTGTTCTACTTCTTTGCGGATGAGTTGACGGGTCCCGGGCATTGCTGTGAAGGTCTAATACCGGATAAAAGTGGCTTGGAGAAAATCGGAGCAGAAAAACTTTTTGCGCTTTTGATCACTTGCCTGTCTTTGGGGTGCTGTTTGGGGGGCTTCCAGGTTTTTGGGGGTGGGTTTTGGGGTGTGTGAGCACTACAGGCACATTCTAATGTTGATTGCATTTGTTTTACAGAAAATCCATGGTGGAAAAGGGGAGTTAGGGCCTAGCTGCAGAGCTCATTTGGACTGCATTCCAGGTAGGCCCAAAGTTTCCTAAGTGTGGCTGTTCCCGGTTTTGCTTTTTGGCTTTTTTTGGGGGGGTGAAACTTGTTTTTGCCCGGGTTCACGGGTCTGGGGGCCTTGCTTGGAAGGTGTAATACTGGCTAAAAGTGGTTTGGAGAAAATCAGAGCAGAAAACCTTTTGCGCTTTTGATCACTTGCCTGTCTTTGGGGTGCTGTTTGGGGGGCTTTTAGGTTGTTGGGGGTGGGTTTCGGGGTCTGTGAGCACTGCTGGCACATTCTAATGTTGACTGATGGTGGTTGAGGCATCAGTACTGTCCCGGCTGGACTATGCCAGCTCGCTTTTGGCCGGGATAAACCAATCTGAACTCACCCGGCTGCAGCGAGTGCAAAATGCTGCAGCCAGAGTAGTGGTAGGTTTGCCTAGGCGGTGCTCGGTTTCAAAAACGCTGCATTCGCTTCATTGGCTCCCCGTAAATCAGAGGATTAAATTCAAGGTTCTCTGCCTGGCATTTAAAATCCTCAAAGGTATGTCTCCCCAAATTCTGGCGAATCTCTTAACACCTTATATTCCTCTGCGAGCGCTGAGATCTCTGGGGCAGAACCAGGCAGTGGTCCCGCGCTTCAGGCTGAGTAGAACGGGCGGCCGCTCCTTTTGAGTGTTGGCAGCGAAGTGGTGGAACCTTCTTCCCTCTGAGATTCGGGCAATTGATGACCTTTTCCAGTTTAGGCGCGCCATCAAAACCTTTTTGTTCGCTTAATCATAGGTTGTTTTTTGTGCCCTCTCTTTTTCGATGTTGTGTTGTGTTTGCCTCCTCATAGCGCCAGGACGCCCCTTCGCTGGGGCAGCTGTGCGCTGTATAAATAAAAATAACATAACATAACATAACATTGCATTTGTTTTAGAGGAAATCCATGGTGGAAAAAGGGAGTTGGGGCCTAGCTGCAGAGCGCATTTGGACTGAATTCCAGGTAGGGCCAAAGTTTTCTAAGTGTGGCTTTTCTCGGGTTTTGCCTTTTGGCTTGTTGGGGGTGTTAAACTTGTTTTCGCCCGGGTTGACAGTTCTGGGGCCATTGCTGGGAAGGTCTAATACCCGAAAGAAAGTGTTTTGGAGACAATCCCTGGGGAAAAAGTTTTTGCATTTTCTGAGATTTCCCTCACTCTACCGTTTTCGGGGGGGCTGTTTGTGGGGGTTCCTGGTGTTTGTGGGGGGGTTTGCGAGTCTTGGAGCAATGCTGGGTATGGATACTTTTGCTTGCTTGCAAGTGGTTTGAATACAATCCATGGTGGGTAAGGGGGGATTTGGGCCTACTTTACTTTCAAAGTACGTTTTGTCACCATTTTCTACTAGGCCTCTGACAGGTAGCAGTATCGCATGTTTTTTGAGATCTGATTGGGGGTCTTCTACATTTTTGTGACTGGGTTTAGTAAGGGTCTGGGAGCACTGCTGGGAAGGTCTAATTTTGTTCTAAAACACAGTTTACAGTACACCTAGCTTGAGGGGAAAGATCCGCTAAATTAATTCACCCATACTTATTATCCTTCAAAAGTAGACTCAGACAGAGTACGCGCTTTCAAAAATATTGTACTGTCTATTAGGAAACTCAAAGAGTGACTTTTTGCACTACACAGCGTACATACCTTATATTTATTTGTCAGTGGTGTTCTAATATCACTTCCTGTTTTTCCATCAATAATTACAGGCCGGGTTTCAGCCTGTGCAATGGGAAAAAAAGGATGAAGTCAGGCTTCACATTAGCGAGCCGCAATTCAGCATCCGCCAGGCAGGCAGTGGACAGGGTGTCTTCTGGTCACCAACATTGATGGACTTAGCGTCAGATGGAATGGAGGAGTCCCGCTAATAAGAGGAATGGTTGGATGCATGCAACTTCCCAAATTCAACAGGACAACTACAACAACATACAGATACAGTATCCGTTCTTTTCTAATTATCTTTTAAGTAATGTTATTGCTGTGAACTTCTATGAGTGTGACTCTGCATTTCTTTGATCTCTGCTTCTAAATTCATCCCTACAGCCATTGTATAGGTTTTACTTCTGCAACCTAATTTAATGTACGAAGTGTTTCTCTGAGTGCAGAGATAGGCAAGCGAAAACGCATAATTACTGCAGCCCTGTACTGTCGCATTCTTTCATTCACGGTTGTCGGAAGTACTACTTACTTTTCAGTAACCATGCATGCAGTAGTGCATACACTTCCTATATGTCACTTAAAAGATTTATGGATAGCTTTGTACCCAACGATTTGTTTATCTTCAATTATTGTTTGTCCATACTATGCTTTTTTGTTCTTCTCTCAAAAAAACTTTCCCAAAAAACCCCATTCTCATCCATTTTCCAAACCCTAACCCTCTTCCCCCGGGCTGTGTGGTTTTGATTGATGTGTGACTAAATGACAGCAATAATCCCACACACTTGCTGGGGAGGATAAGGTCAAAGCAACAGCCTGGTGAAGGAATCCGAGGATATATTCTTACTCAGCTTGACACAGACCCATGACTATTGGCAAATGAAAGCAGGTTTTCATGTGCGCCATCAACTTGATTGATCATCAAGAACATCCTCCTCCTAGACATGGCAAATGATTACGCTGCTGTGTCCTTCACCTTCAGTACTATTTCTTGTAGTAGTAGCCAATGTCAAAGAAATTCAACGCAAGTAGTAGTTATACTTTCAATACTTTACCATTTGTTAGGCTACATTGTGACACTGTTCTAGTGTACTGTCACCTGCTATATTCTCTATTGTACCATTCTAATGCTACGGTAAGGACAAACAAGGTTTCATTTTCTTTTTTTTCAGATGCTGCAACTGCCACTGTGTAACACCACTAGTACCACCGCAATGATGACATTTCATCCGCCCAGGATTGCCAACCTTAATCGCCATTTCCCGTGCAGCCAGCCCTGTGCCTGGCCATATTTCCAAACACAAATTACAGGTAAGATAAGCGTTTGGGGGGAGGTAGTATAATGGAGTATTAGGAGAGACGAGAGCCTGACGGTAGTACTAGTAAAGTCCTAGGACTATTGAATTCATTTACTCTGTGAGAGGCACTTAGTTTTGAAAACATTTGGGCAATTACTTACACAACTTGAATCAAGATGCCACTTAAGTTTCAGGAAAACAAACTTACTGTTAAACCCCCACCCACCAGCCTCAAAAGCAGTAAAAAACACGTATGCTAAGATAAAGTTTAAAGTATATTTATATCCCTAACATAAATAATCTCCTGCAAGATCCAACCCACCCCCCATCCCGAACCCCAACAAATGTCTGTGAAAAGTCCAAAAAACCCAACTCCCAATTCCCACCCCCCAGAAGTCTTTAAAAAAAGGGGCAAGGGACAGTCTCCTCCTACTGCTGGCTGCTGTTCACTTTTCGGGCCAGGTCGGCATGCTCCTTGCGGAGGGTCTCGAGCAGGGTTTTGGTGTTCAACAGCTCCTGCTCGAGGTAGGACAGCCTCAGTGAAAGGCGGTGCAACCTTTTTTTGGTACTGCTGTGGGGGGCAGCTGATTTGTTTGCTGCTTGGCGGTGGCGGGTGGCTGCGGTACCCCGGCTCTGTACTGCTGGAGACCTGCTGCGCTGACTGGCTGACCCAGGGAGCACGGAGGAGGATGCAGCTGTCCCGGTCGATGTTGTGGTCGACTGCGTGTCCCCTCCTCCTGGGCCACCAGCCGCCGATATTCGGCGACAGTCGCCTCCAGCCTCTGTTGCCGGGCCCTTTTAGGCAGCTCCTTCCGTGTTGGTTTGGAAGGAGCATCTATATGAAGAAAGAAAGACATAGTCTGTAACCAATGCTCTTTAAGATTAACACAAAATGATTCAGCAGAAAGTTGTGTCACAGTAGAACTAGCAACTTTCAAGCGCAGTACATAACTATTGTGGCCGGGAAACATCCTTTATGACGCAACTTTTACCACGCAGTGCCTTTACAACGCAGGATTTACAATGCAAGTCATTACAACGAATTGCGCTGGGGGGCGCTCTAGGATAGGTAATAGTTTAATTTACTAGCCAACACCTTCCCTACAAACCACGGGGACTGGAGTTGGAATAGTAAATTAAACTATTCACTATCCAGCACCCCCCAACGCAAGTCGTTGTAACGACTTGCCTTGTAAATCCTGCGTTGTAAAGGCATGCGTAGTAAAAGCATGCGTGGTAACAACGTACATCCCCTACGAGCACTATGGACTCACACCATTAGAGTTGACCATGACAGTACACCAGTCTTATTCTTATTCTTCTCTCTTGTTTAGCAAAATTGGTACGTTAACTTCTGCAAGCCGGCATAATGCCAGCGCAGTCAACTTGCACCCGAGAAAAACAGGCGCCCGCCATGATGAGTGAGACAGACTTGCGTTACTGTACCAGTCCAGTACATGCAGGTGGTGATGCTCTTACTTTTCTATTACGGGTGGCACTGAGAATACTCTGTTACAAGGGCTACTGCTTAATTAATTTAACTTTCACCCTGCAGTGCCAATTAATACTAGAAAAGGAAAATGAAGAAGATAAATAATCTGATTATCTATCACTGCACATGGTATGTATTTGCTTACATATGGGATGACTTTAGGTGCTTTGCTTTTTATTGAGTGAACAGTAATACATCCACACATGAATGACCGAGTTCTACTAAACTTATTAACAAAGGTAGTGAGTGGCCATCGTAATAGCCGGATATATGCTGTGCTTGCAATACAAACTACTGCTACTATTCATGGTAGTATTCGGACAAAATTAAAACTTCTTTTCCTTGCCTTTCCTACACTGGAACGGACGTGCGGGTGCAGTGTTGCATGCTCTTCAAAGTAACACTTAGTTCATGCAGTGACCGTCTACTCTCTCTAGATACACATATGCTATCTAAGAGTCAGATAGTACCATGATCCAGGCATCCATCCATTCAAACTATATGTCAATCATTCTTCTTCATGTCTCTCATCTGGACAAACCTTACTTTTTTTCACGGGAAAACAACCTTTTCATTTTATTTCGGAAACCGCAAGCCATACATCCGTGCTTGACTTGCATTTGAATTTCAACCAAAGGATATATTGCGCACACATACAGTTTCTGTTTCACCCACCAAGGCTGTTCTCCTTCCACCCATCCTTGCTTCATCCTTCACCCAGCCATGCATCATATTCCTTACCAGCCACCTCGGGCACCAATCAAACACGTATCATTCTTCTTTGTCAGTCATTATTACTTTTAACTTGCTCGTCCTTCCACACTTACTTACACCCTTCTTTCGCTTTTCGTTCATCCCATCCATCAAGTTCATCTCTGATTTGGATTCTCGAAAAAAAAATCACTGCTGAGTTGAAGTAAATTTAGAGGAGGCTACTACCTGGTTGATAAAACTTTGTTCTAAATTTGAAAGTCTTCTTAACAGTATAGTAACCTAACTGTACAACATATATACTACACCCGTGCAGAGAGCACACTCTGCAGTCTGCAATCTCAATAAGTAAGGAATATAAGAGCTTACCACTGCCCGCCACTACCGTGGCAACCCTCACAGCAGTTTCCTCCGGCACTTGCACCGCCTCCTCCCCAGAAGTGTCCTCCTCCACCTCCGCGCTGGCCCCGGCACCAGATGTTCCACCTACAAAGTACATTTCAGAATGTTAGATGTCATAGACATACACCACTCACTAGTATTTTGTCTAGGAATGAAGAAATGTGAATAGAGAAACCAATCTAATAATTTGTGACTGTCTACTCTAAAGTAAAAATTTCCCTTTTTCCAGGGAAGGGTGTTGTCTTGCTGCACTTTTTGGCACAACTGATGAATGCTTGCTTTTTAACACACACCATTTTTCTCATAACAGACAGAAGCTTCACTTCTAAGAACAAGAGCAAGATCAGATCATCATCACTAGGACGGAGTGACCAACGATTCAGCACCAAAAAGAAAAATTAAAGTTCAAACCAGTTGAGGGCTCGGCTCGCCCACAATAAATGTGTGAAATAAATCACAAAGCACTTTTCCATTTTTAATGAACCATTTATGTTTTATGACAAACTTGATTTTAATAAATGTTTTTACTTTTAATAAAGCTTTAAAACTTAAATAGACTCTGTGGTTTTTGGTCAAGAGTGACTGAGCAAAAGGTTTTGCAATTTGCAAGCATGAGTCCGTGCCTCTGACACTTCTGGACTCTGACTCCGTACTCTTGCCCTGCGTTGGATAATCATCATTGGGGATAAATCATCGATGAATTCGGGAGCTAAATGACTGCCACACTATCTAGTCAGTAAGGAGATTGGGGGTTCTTCAAAGTCTGTTATCACTGAGGTATGTGGAAAGTCTACCTGCGCCTATTATAATTGATAAACAATGCACTATTTAGTGTCCATAGTTCTGTTTGTGCAGATTTGTCCCTGCAACAGTAGTAGTATGGATTGTCCTCCTATCCAAACCAAAAGTAAAGTAGTATCTTATTCTTTCTTGGTGGTCATTCACATTTTATTGTTGGGAATTGTCAAAGCATAAACATTTAGAAGACTTGAAAAGACATTATGGACAATCCCAGAGGACTGCACTCAGTGCATAGAGCTATTGCTGACTAGAATGGGAGTGTCCTTTAACACCTTTTGCCAACTGTGCAATCTTAGTTAGCTACACAGACAGACTAATAAGAATAATCTAGTAATACCACAGGGAGTCATAGTAGAGGCAGGATAAGAATTTAGATACAGTCTACAAGAAGATCAAAGACGATTTAGAAAAAATCGAATGAGGAACGCTACGAAAAAATAGGTACTCTATATTAAAATGAAAACTTACGGGGGCCAGCAAAGGAGCCCTCGCCTGACCAATCCTGGCCTTCTACAGCAGCAGCAGCCGATACCACCTCCTCTGTCCTCTTGCCCCTGGGGGGAGCTGATGTACAACATGAAAGAAAGAAAGACCCGAAAACATGGATGATTGTTGTCAACCAAATCAAACATTTCAAAAGAACAATAACAAAATATTTTGGCGAAATAGCAAATAGACAACTATTCCACGGGATATATTGACCTATCTCATGTGCTCTACTACGATATTAGTATTGCTTGATTTGCGGACCGTCGACTTGGAAAGTTATGTAACTCACTAAACAAACTACTAAAAAGGTTCGCCTAGGACTGGCAGGCAGCAGTCCGCAGCACGCGAAGTGACAGACAAACTCCATCGTGATTGCAGATCAGTGACAACACTAAAAAGTTTCCTACTACATTAACCAGTCATTAAAATACTCAAACTATCAATCCACCACCACTATTTCTTCTTATTGCCAGGTGTACAAAGGAAGGACTGGACTTGAGTCTGTAGGGGCAGATTTACAAGCCACTTGCGGCTCTTTTGCTCCGTTGTTGCGTGACTTTTGTGACGCAGCGGCAGAACAAAAGAGGCACCATGGTGCGGCGTATATTAACAACGTGACGCATATGGGAGATGCATCACGTTGTAGAGCCCTGCGCCATCGGGGGGCGTTCCGGTGCAAGGGAGGGTGTTCCTGCGCAGGAACGCATCCTAAAACTGGCTGAGGGAAATCTACAAGATTTCAATCAGTCACTTTTAGGACAATGATGCGTCACTCAAACCCTGTGCCTGCTTGAAGCAGACGTACGGCTTGACGCAGCATTGGGGAGATAGGGCACCCCAGAGCATTGCTGGAGCTGCGCCATCGTTGCGACGCAACTCCAGCAATGCACCGCCTTTACGGCACAGATGCGTAACGCTTCGGTGACGTTTTGGGCCCATGGTGCGCCGCATTGTAAATACGGCGCACCATGGGTGGTGGTGGCGTGGCGCACAATTACTGGCGCATCCCTGCTACTTTGCAGGGATGCGCCGGTAATTGCAAATCTGCCCCTTAGTGTCTAGCATTACGCAGTTCTGTAAACTGCACTCATACATAATTTCTCAGGCCAATGAAATGAACACAAAATGGAAAACAAATAAGCATAGTAGCAACGCTACTGAGAAGGAGAGCCGTGCACCTGAAATGCACAGAAGATTTTGAAATATAATTTACCTACAATGTAATCGGCAGCATTATTGCTCTTGATAAAAAACGAACATTTGCAAAATAATAACACACAGAGCAGGAGAAAACAGAGTAGTGATAAATAGCTACTACTACTCACCAAGCCCGGGGATCTCGACGCTGAGCAGGTCGAGCAAGTCCCGTTCCCGGTCCAGGAGATCCGTCCAACAGTGGGTGGCCTGGTTGTAGGTGCGCCGGACCCGAGAGTGTTGATACATGGCCCGGCACACCTTCTTCCGGCGCTCCCGGAGCCCGTAGCCGCTTGCGATCTTGCCGCCTGCCGCGATGATCCTGGGGAGGCGGCGCTGTACAAAATACACCAGTGCGGCCACCTCCTCCGCGCTAAAGATCTCCTGTGGCATCACTGGCTCCCCCCTCAAACGCCCGCACGGGAGCCGGGCACAGGGTGCGGGACCCTTCCCCTTCGCGGGCTGCTTCCCGGCTCCGTTTACCATGGTCTGGGCAGAAAGGAAGGTAAATAAGAAATAAGAAATAGAATAGGGAAGAAGAAAAGAAAAGAGTTTAAAAAAGTAGTTTTTTAGTAGATCACACGCGAACTTGTACTAGCGAGCCGCACACTTTGCGAGATTACACATAGCGCCCGGAAACGGAAATACGTCACGCAAACAAGATGGCCGCGCCCATGTACGAACGCTAGGGTAACTTTGCGTCGTTGCGCTACAAGCGGCTCCCGAAAACGCAAAAAAACACGCGAACTAACACGTCGCAAAAAAAACCAAATCATATATTTGCACAAATTTGCGGCTTCCGAATTCGATCTCGCGCAAATTCGCGCCCCGCGAATCGCGCAAAATTGCAGAAAAACGATTTTTGCAAAACTGAAAGCACTCAGCAGGTGCAAAAGTTCAAGCTCATCATTAGTAACCATTCCCTGTAGTGCTTCCTGAGGGGCCCCTCCAGAGTTCAGTTGCCTACTTGCAACTATTCTATGACCCTGCTCTGACCCTCACAGCAGGCTCAGAGAATAGCTACAAGTATGCCACAAAGGTCCTGTTAAAAAAAATTACATTGCAACAGAAAGCAATTACAGATAAGGAAGCAGGTGCCAGACTGGAAGTTCAAATTCAGTGACACATTAATCAGCCCTTAATTAATTCATGTCAGTTGAGGCAGGGCAGGTGTGCTAACAAATTTTGCAAAATTGAAAGCACTTAGCAGGTGCAAAAGTTCAAGCTCATCATTAATGAGGAAGCACTTACAGGTAAGGAAGCAGGTGCCAGCTCAAATTCAGTGACACATTCATCAGCCCCAAATTAATTCATGTCAGTTGAGGCAGGGCTGGTGTGCTTTTCCCCCCATAACCTACAGTGATGAACCAGAGAGTGGCAGTGATGAACCAGAGGGTGGCATGGGTGAGACAGAGGGTGGCAGTGGTGAAACAGAGGGTGCTGTGATGAACCAGACGTAGAAACAACATGGTCGCGACCGTTGCGACCCGACAAGTAAGTTCGCTTTGCGAACTGGTAAAAAAACCTCGCGAACTGGCAGAAACCCGTGCGAACACAAAAAAAATCCGCAAATTCGCGAAAGTTCGCGAATTTTGCGGATTGCGAATTCGTAAATACGCAAATTCGCGAACCGCGAATTCGCAAAATTCCCCCATACTTAGTTCACACACTACTGAACGCGCACTCTTAAGTGCATCAGCAGTGCACTGTGAAATGGAGCGTTTCACAGGCCTGTCACAGATAAGAAATGCTATCAAAACGAAATCCTACAAAACAATATACTACTGGCCGGCAGCAATTCATACCCGGACAACGTCGGGACGGGCTGCTAGTATTTAATACACGTGTATCCCATTTGGCCACACAGTAAGGACCAGGAATCAATACCTTAAGTTAAGTGGGTTTCTTACACATTAAAATCAATCTAATAGTTGTACTGAAAACCGTTGTCTACTTAGCATAGTACCTATTCTCGCAATTGAGATTGCACTCAAGCACTTTAATACCCAGTAGTGTTTCTATGAGAACGATAAAAGGCAGTGATTCAAATTTGTTGCTGCTAGGGTCCCCCATAGTGGCTGTTCCATACCTTGTCTTGTTAATGGAATCATTTTACTTAACTTGGCACTTTTGCCTTGCACATTAACTTTTTTCAAAGCACATTCTCATACTGGGGTACCATATTTGATTGAAAACCATTGTCCACTTAGCATAGCACCCACCACCACTGCTGGAATTTGCACTTAAGCACTTTAACTTCTATAGTGGTGTTTTTAGGAGAGCGTTAATCTGCAGCACTAAAAATGTGTTGTGGCTTGATCAAGTAATTGTGAGACTTTTTATTTCCTGTATTGGGCACTTTTTATTTTAATAGATAGGAAGGACTAAAGGAAAATGTAAAGGCCCGTAAATATGAGGTTTTATGAGTGAAGTAGATCTATGATGTCTTTGTACGTTTTCTTATTATGATTTGGTATTGTGTATTGTGCTATGTTTATAGTTTTAAGTGACTAATAAACAATATATATAGATTTAAAAAAAGATTTTTCAAGTTACTCAGCTCCTCCCTCCAAAACATGAATAAACGTTTCCCTTAGCCAGATGCCTCCACAGAAGGACGGCAACGCCAAGCTGGGCCTGGCGGAGTTCCTTATTCTGTGGAAGAAGGTGCAGCGGTGGCTGGTAAGTTGGCTGGCACCAGTAATCAGGGGCGAGTGATGGGTGAGTCCACCCAGTGTCTCCTCAAGACGACCAGCGAGTAGGTGAGGGAGAGTCTGGACACTCTCGGTGTGTAGTGACTGCAAAATGGACACTGCTTATCTTCCGAGGGTGAGGGGTGGAAGGAAGGATCTCTTAGAGGGACAGATGTGTAATGAGATGAAGAGACGCTTGTAGGGAGACAGGAAGGGTATGGATAAGCAGAAGTAAGTCATGAAAATAGAGGGCTAGGTAAATGGATACCCTTAATGGTGGAAGGCTCTGGAAGGGATGGTGGTGTCTGGACAGTGATGCAGAGAGAGAAAGTAAAGTGGTCCCAACACCGTCTAGTCTTTCTGGTGTGATCAAATCGCCCGGCATCATGGTGAATCCCACAAGATTGAAGTCAAAGGCCCGGTGAGGTGTTGTGAGCTTGCAAAGGCACAGCTACCCCTGAAGACACTAGAGACATTAGCTGTGAACTAGACAGATTTGCTAACATCCCTGCAGGCACCACAGCTGCCCGACATCCCTGCAGGCACAGCAGCTGTCCGACATCACTGCGGACACCACAACTAGCTGACATCTCTGCAGGCACCAGAGCTAGTCGGCATCCCTGCAGACATCACAGCTGGCGGACATCCATGCAGACACCACATCTAGTCGACATCCCTGCAGACACCGCAGCTGGCCAACATCCCTGCAGACATCACAGCTGGCCGACATCCATGCAGGCACCACAGCTGGCCAACATCCAGCTAAAAATCCATAGTAAGCACTGCTGTTAAGCAAGATAAAGTCAGAAACAGAACGGGACATATTCAAACCCTACTTTGTAACTTATTCTTACTAGGCAGGCCTACACATCACTATATTCTGCTAAAACATTCTAAATAAGACTGAGATGGTGATGGGCGACAGTCATTATCAAGCTATTTATCCACATAAATGGCACATTCATTACATTCCACCCATGACCATCGTCCAACACCATCAAAAATACAAAATATTTAAACAGTATGCAAACCATCTCTGGAATAATAAGAAACATAACCTACAGAATGGGCGAAAGCAATTCTAGGACGGATCATTTTAAAAAGACTAGGCACACATTGAATGCAACAGCATAATGCAATTAGAAAACAAATGACTAAGAGTGCACCACCCAAGGTAGAACGAAGCATACCAAAATCAGGTAGCCACCCAAAAAGTCAGTCCCACCACCCTTTATCAAGGTTCTGTCGAACTTCAGATGACAATTTATGCTAAGCAGTAATATGAGACTGAATGGATCTAGAGTGGTCAGAAAGATTAAAGCAACATAACCCATCAAAATCAGAACAGCCATGGTCAAGTTTCAGCAGCAAATAATCAATTGCAGCCCTATTCTGCAAAATAGCTTGTCGTGCACCACGCATGTCAAGCAAAAATTCAGAAAAAGCTATTAAGATGTGGTTAATAGATTTAACCATAAGACAAGCCAAACTACTAATAGCTCTAGCGTTATAAATCGACAGTCCAGGAATCCCTACAATTGAAGGAGCTAAACTAATATATTCAGATTTAGAAAATAGAATGACATTAGACCACATCAAAGCCAATAGGCCAAAGTCATAATTCGCCTAACCCAAATAACAGTATACACTTAATCCCTCAGTATCCAACATGGAGCACATGTGTGCACCACAACCCACAACAATGCACCTCGACATCCCACACCTTCTATTCTTGGCAAGACTATTCTACTGAAAGACAGCAAGATTACAGGACAAAAGAGAAGCAGGCATATGCAAGACCATCTTACATTAAGGCTAGAGTAACATAACACACTAAAGTCAGTACACAATGGTGGTGGTTGAGGGTCATCATAGGGTGTCAGACCACAAAAGTGTCTCATTCACTACACCCATTATGTAATCTGACCACATATTCATCTTCTTTTCAGACTATATTCCTACAGTACGACCGGGATAGATCCGGCGCTATGAGCTCCTACGAGCTGCGGACGGCGCTGGAGACAGCCGGTGAGTGGGATTGGGTACAAGGGGCGGAGTCCATGAGGTAAAACAATGGAACCTTGCACAGAGATGTTTAAAGGCCTGGGCAAAGTGGGCATTGCCCAGTGTTCCCATCTTTCAAGGGCCCCCTGAGAAGATGGATTTTCTCTCTATTTGACATCGGTCTCCTCTGTGTCTATCCCAGCCCCTCCCCCTTTCTCTCTCTACATTTACCACTGAGTTTCTCCATCTGTCCAGAGCCATCCTAGGGATTTTTGAGTCACAGAACAAGACAGATTTATTTATGTGATCCTGTTTCTTTAATTTTAACATAGATAGATAGATAGATAGATAGATAAATAGACAGATAGACAGATAGACAGACAGACAGACAGACAGACAGACAGACAGACAGACAGACAGATAATGTTCTGGCGTCTAGCGGACTGGAAATAGTGGGAAATGGGTAATAAAATTTAACTTTTTTTAACCAAATATGTCTGGGTCCCCCAAAATCTTTAAGATAACACATTGCACACCAGGTAACACATTTAAGGTAAACATCCTGTGTAACTATGAGAAATACGTGCAACACTGTCCAGCTAATTCTGGGTCCACAAGGTGCCTGCTTTTATATTAATCCAGGAACAAATGCATTGACCGAGTCATCCGCGCTTTCTGGGTCTGAAGAGTAGTTCTACCCCCGGCAGAGTATGGAAGCATTACTGTTGAGCAATACCCCACACCCCCCTGCTGAAAGGGTTGTGACTGGCGGCTGTGGAAAGGAACATGTTGTGCAGTGATACATTAACGTATATTATTAAAAAACAAGAATTTTGAGTGCTCCACTGAAGACACTGGAGTGTCTCCGGGCCACTAGTGGCTGTTAGCGACCTTCTACTACTCCAATGTTTGTCTTTCTTTTTCTTCCCTTTTAACTTAGAACGTTCTTCCCTCACAGGGGGAAAGGTTCTAATAGCATTATTGCCCTTCTGCAGCTTGGGCCCATGACTCTGGTTCAGGGTCTTTAATGACTGTTCTATACCTCAACAAAGGGCTGTAATGCTTTACTTTTATTTCGGCAAATTTTGCCATGACAGATTTCACAGCATAATAGATTATAAAACAATACAATAATAATGAGTTATCAAATACATCAATTCAGAATTGAAGCAGGATAGTGAAACATTTGTCAAAGTGCTGCATTGGCTAAAAAATAGGATTTAATCATACATCCAATCTAAAAATGGGAATAAGATGTAGCCCGCCATCCACTTAGAAGATTACGATAAAACGTCTTCGCCTAAACCACATGGATTCCAGAAATTTCGCTACAGCAAAGACAATTACAGGTGATAAATCTGTTTTAAAAATCCTATATGCCTGCATACAGTGTCTGAGGCCCAGATTTTTGCAAGTGGGTATGACCTTCTTGCTTTACCATAAGCTGGGCAAAAAAAAAATATGTGTATATCATTTTCATGCTCATAATTGCAACCAGGACAATTTTTAGAGGAGGCCTGAGACCATTTACTTGTGAAATTTCTAATCGGCAATGTGCCGTACCACCATTGCAAATATAATTTCCTGGTGAATTTAGGATAGATCTCATCTAAAACACACTCAAATTGGTAACAATCTTTAGTGATTAAAAACGATCCTGAAAGGGTGCCTGTCTGTGTGCCCTGTATTGAGGCCAAGATTTTGCTTTCGTGATACAATTAAGCCAAATGCTTTAGTGAAACTCGACTACAAACAGTTTCCGGGTCATACCACAATAAGTGTAGGCCCAACTTCCCAAGACCATTTTTAACGTGATTGAGCCAAGGGATTTTCCCCGCTATCGGAAGACTTAAGATTTCTTGTAACTCGAGCCTATAATTCACTAACTCTGGCGTTGACCAAAGTCTCCGCCAGAAAGTGAGAGGCTTTAGGCCCAAGTCCTCGTCTTTTGGTCTGAGGCCCATATAGAGCCTCAGGGGTAGTATTGGAGTGCTTTGGGGCAAAGCCAGGAGCTGCCTGAGAAATGTATTCTCAGTAACAAGGATTTTGTTTCGACACGTATGACCCCAGAGTTCCCCACCGTATAATACGGCTCCCCTCGCCTGGTGTCTGTATATCTCCAGGGGAGGGCCAATCGGTTTGATGGTGGATTTATTCATGTTTACAAGTTTAGTGATGCCTCCCGCTACTTGAGCCAATTTAAGTTGGGATTTGATTTGGTGTTGTCCCCACGTCATTGATTCATTTATTGTCACCCCAAGATATTCAAATGTTTTGACCTTTCCAACCTGGTTGAGCCAATACTCGGGTTTGGGCGTGTGGTTGATGGTGGGTTAAAAATCATGAATTTTGTTTTGAGCGCATTGATCTCTAAACCATGTTCATCACAAAAGCCTCAAAACCGTTAAGCACACGCTGGATCCTCATTGGGGATTTAGACAGTAGGAGGGTGTCATCCGCGAACATGATCGCGGGCACCCTATTACCAGCAAGCTTGGGGGCATCACTATTTAAGACCTCATTCAGGTGAGCGATTGCCCCGTTGACGTAGAGGCAGAACAGGGTCGGAGCCAAAACGCAACCCTGTCTCACCCCCCTGTCAACGGGGAATCTACTCGAAAACTCACCATGCTTACCACATGTAACCTGTGCAAAATTTTCCATGTGGAGTCGAATAATTATATCCAAAAGTTGGGGTGGGATGCCCAAATCTAGGAGTACAGACCATAATTTCCCCGTGGGACTAAATCAAAGGCCGCACGGAGGTCTACGAAAACAGCGTAGAGGCAGCCACCCTCACACTTTATCGTTTTCCAATATAAAAGGGTCAAACGAAAGATCTGATCCGTAGTTGATACATTTTTCCTAAACCCAGCCTGGTATAGGCTCAGGATTGAGTGCTCATCCACCCAGTCTAGGAGGTGGTCTAAAATCAGCCTTGCAAAGATCTTTTGAGTCACATCAATAAGGCTGATGGGCCTGTAGTTGGCTGGGAGCAGAGGGGAGCCCTTCTTGAAGATAGGGACAATCTCTGCTCCCAGCCAAGTACTAGGCACTGCCACCCCCCCCAAGACTGCATTAAATATAACCATGATGTATGGTGCCCATATCTCAGGCTTATGCTTGAATAGGTCTCCTGGGAGCTTGTCCAACGCTGGGGCCTTTTCGGCTGCAAGTTTTAATATTGCAGCACTAACCTCTGCCTCATTTAATCCATCCCAGTCTGTTTGGCAGTAGGCGTGTAAAAAAAACCACCCTCTGTCCCCTTCTTGATCACTCATTGGTTGTCCGTACAAAATGCCAAAATGCTCCTCCCACACTTTTGCAGCAATGTTTGCCTCAACAGCGGCGGTCGGCTCGCCAGACCCTGTTTTCACAATTTGCCAAAATCTACGGGGGTCTCTAGTTTTAAGAGCGGCCAGCATGTTTACCCAATTCTCGTGGTCCCAGTCAACTTTGGCAGATTGAAGTTGGCGTTTGTATTCTATTCTCCTTGCTTTAATTACCGTCTTATTACTGTTTAGCCTCAGAGATGCTAGGTGATCTGATTTAGCCTTTCTACAGGCGGCGTTATACCAGGACAGTCTGGCAGCCGTAGATGTCTTTTTTGTCGCAGGGGAATTTAACACCTCTGCAACTGTACTAATTAGCTCCCGGTGTAGAGCCGGGGATGTTATTAAAATTATCAGGGGAGCGGGGTTGAGAAGCTAGATCATCAATGCCCTCGAATATAGGGACAATCCGAGCATAAAGCTCTGCAATCACCTTGGGGTTATCTGCTATATTAGCCCATCTGACTCTACGCCTATTGCTAGAAAGGGTCACCCTGGAGTCACTCTCACCATTAAGCAACAGGTTACCATTTGGGAGACCAGGTAAAGAAAATACCAGAATCAGCGCATTGTGGTCACTCTCATCTCTGTTAATGACCATAAAGTCAATGACCTTATCCCAAGCGCGTGATTCTACGAAGATGTAATCCAAACGTGACTCCTGCCCAGGTTTATTAAAAGTAGGTTTAGGGGGGATGTCTGATTGGGTGCGTCCATTGCAGGCCCTGATTGAATGGTTGAGGGTCAGAGCCGTTATTTGGACAGCTAACGGTGTCCAGGACTTAGCCGGGGCGCCCACTATTGGAGGTATTGCCCACTGATCGTCCTCTTCCATAGATAGTCCATCCGTCAAACCCGGTAGTGGCTCGAAATGGGAGTTAAAATCACCCCCTACCACAAACAATGTACCTTGCGGGATGGTATTCAGGAATCTGAGAGCTCGTCGATGGTTCGGGACTCATTTGTTAAATTAACAGGTCTGGAATACACATTGACCAAGGCAAGTTTAGGTGCGTTCAGCCACTCTAAAAGCACACATTGGACATCCTCCGACTGCGTGTTCAGTGTCCTGGCCTTACATCCTAGGTGAGAACCCACCCAGATACTTAGTCCGCCGGATGGGCGTCCCTTCCCCCCCATTTTGCCATGACTGAAAATGTAGCAAATCCAGTACGTGGATTGTCCTCTCTGGCCCAGGTTTCCTGGAACAGACACACGTCATGGTTTTCGACGAACGACCCCCACTCCGTACAAGACAATTTGTTGCTCAGCCCTGCCAAATTCCATGACAGAATTGACAAAGCACCTAGTTCACCCATATTTTCTATCACTTTAGACGGAAGCTTTGGGCCCAATGGCACTAGTGTAGCCAGAGGTATGTCTATGATGATTGCATCATCTGCCAAGTTACTCTGGTCAGTGGTCGCGGGGGTGAATATTCCAGTGACCTAAGGTAACTGGGCACCCCCTGATGGGAGCCTAAAGGTTTGACTGTACTGGCACAGACTGTGATCGCCTCGGGGAGTGCCATGTTCTCAATAGGGACCCTCGTTGACTTTGGAGAAGATAGCGCACCCTGGTTATGTTGCAGTCAGTCAACCAGGTCCAAACAACTGAACCTGTTACAATAGAAGGGTTGGCTGTGTGTATAAGAATTATAGGGCTTTATCCTATTCTCCCTGCTTTGTCCTCTTGGTTCTACCCTAGTCCAGGCCTCTTCTGACCCCTCCATGGGCCGCACCGGATCAAAAGGATAAAAAGCGGCTAATGGCAGGACCCGGATTAGAGTATCTGAGTCACCCTGCAACCAGTTACAGATGTGAGTGACAGTTCTTGGGTCCCTAAAATTTACCAGGACACAATCGCCACTGGTGTTCTTATTCGTGTTGCCCACCCAGGCCACCCTTCGGACCATCAAAATTTCACTAGAAATCCTAGGAGGGAGTGGTCTGGTCTATGTTTATTTAACCAACTAACCACTTTATGTTTTAGTGATGCAAATGATTCATTGGTGGAAACATCAAGTTCAAGTATGCAAGTTAAGACTACCACTAAAGGGGCAGCATCGGGGGGGAGATCAATCACTATTTTCTTACTCGAGTTGGTGCCCAACGGAGCTTGTTGACCCCCTGGCAGTTTATTTTTATTAGCTGACATAGAAACATTGACTAGGGGAATAGGGTGATCTTTTCTAGTGGCAGTATCCTGAGGTAGAGATAAAGTCTGGGCAACTGCAGGCACTACCACCTTACAGCCATCCGGCTTTTTCTGTAATTTTTTTGCTGTATTAAGGTAGTCCACAGTTGCCCCCGTAGCTTGTTCTATCTTCACCAATGTAGCTTCAATCTGGGCAAGTCTTGCTTCCAAAGGACTAAGCAAGGACTTTAGAAGAATGCCCAGATTTTGGTTTGCTACCTTTTCGCCAGTCAACTGCGGGGCACTAGGTGTTGGGTTTGTTGGGGATAGGACGGGTTGTATATGAGCCTGGGGGTGATTGGATATGGCTGTAGGGGGGACAGGCTCCTTGTCACTTGCCCCGGGTTTGTGAGCTGAGAAGTTGGAATGTTTGGCAACCTTTGACTTGTTACCCCCTGATCTATAAGGTCCACGCTTCCTTTTAGGGACTGCTCCCTCCCTGTTCCCTCTGAGTTGATGGGTAATATTACTAGTCTGTGTGTCAGCTGTAGGGTTACCGCTAGTATTAGATGTTACTGAGAGCTCGGGAGGGGCCCGTAGGGATTCTGTGGGTGATCCTATGTTACTCTCCAAATTTGGCAAAGTGGATGATACCGAGCCAGAAACAGGGAGAGACACATCTCTAGTGGAGGTTACCGCATTTGCAATATGCCCAAGTGACGATCTTTTGAGGTTATCGATTCCCTGTGATAGTCTCCGCTCTAGGGTGGTAATTTCATGTGATATCAGAGAACTAGCTCTAATAAGGAAATTATCCATTGTGCCTACAGCATAGGGAGCAGAGGACAGGGCTTTACTTCTAGTCTCTCGCCCCGCCATGCTGCAGCTTAAGATTTTGGTACACAACCCACAATTTACAAAATCCAAGTGGAAACACAATTACTACGTGTAGTACAGTTGAATATTAATGCCAAGGGGGGTGGCCCGGTCCGGTCTCTCCCGGTCTGTAACGGGCAAGAACGGGCCCGCCCTTGGCCCGGGCTTCGTCTGGCGCACACCCGCGCGCGTCCCACATTGCGCAGGGGGGAGCATGAATATATACCACAGGCAGGCGGGTCAATTGCGGAAAGAGGCACCAGCTGTGGGGAAACAGAGAATGCTGGTCCTCGCAGTCCCGCAGCACCCAAACGGTAAAATGCACCAGTTGCTTCCATGCTTTCACTTAAGGCGTGAACTACTATTTGCCATGGAATAGGAATATGAGGCAGGCAGAGACAAAGGTCTGTATGTTGGCGGGGAGAATAACTTCATACCAGGAACATTCAACACTACTTAATTACTGTTTAGCACTTTTCAACTACTTTTTCGTGTCACTGTTTAGTATTAAATGGCACGTTTTAAAAAAACAATTCACATGATACATGTCCCTCTACACAAGCATTGAGTTTTACCTTCCCTCGATAGGAAATAATAATTGTTGTTCTTCTTTCTGTTGCATATGTTTTAACATTAACCCCCGTAAGTAAGTTTTATAAGTTGTGCAAATAGAACATGTGTGATTTTTTTTTACCGCCTGCTCTCTTTAGGAGCTCAATGGTTTGCATTTCCTCCGGTTTGTGCACAGGCAGCTAAGTTACCACCGGCTTTAGATGGTGGTAATGACCAAGCATAGGAATGTATAAGTGGTAATTCCAAGGGAAAAGCAGGTTTACAACAGCTTGCAATGAGGTCATAATTTGGGAAACCACACACCATACTCACCATTCTGGGTCTAAATAACCCAGGGAATGTTTACGAAACAAGTGCACATCAGAAACTACCAGTATCGGGAGATGACGCCGGGTTGCGACTGCTTCTTCAGGCTCAACAGGCTTATGCGTCTGTCCTGCTGGATGAGGCTAGACAGGCGTGGCTGGCCACGCGTAGTAGAATATACCAGTGGGGGGACAAGTCGTGTACGATGCTTCATAGACTCTGCCAACGCCATCTCCAGCCGCTTGAGCTGCCAGGGCTCATGTCGGCCGACGGTGAGGTCATTACCGATCCAATTGAACTGGCGGAGAGTTTTGCCGCTTACTATGCTGCCCAATACACCCCATGCGACCGCCTGTCCGCTGACGAGGTGACTAAATTTATTGAGGACCTGCCCCCCAAGGCAGTGTCTGAGGAAACCAGGAAGGCCCTGGATTTGCCCCTTTCGGCTGAGGAACTGGGCGATGCCCTGGGACAGCTTAATACTGGGAAGGCCCCTGGCCCGAGTGGTTACCCGAGTGAGTTCTTCAAAAAGTTTCATGTACAGCTGGGGCCCCATTATCATCATGCGCTTGAGATTGCACGTGAACAGGGCGCACTGCCCCGGGACTGGAGGCATGCCGAAATCGTGGTCTTTCAGAAGCCGGGTAGACCCCCGGAGAGGCATGACTCCTATCGCCCCATTTCGCTACTCAATATTGAGGCTAAAGTTCAGGCTAAGGCTCTAGCGAATCGTTTGTCCCCACATATGACAGACCTAGTGCATCCGGATCAGGCTGGGTTCATGCCTCATAGAGCGACGCGACACAACATCAGACGCGCGCAGGCGGCGATTGACGCAATGGGAGCCAGGGGGGAACGGGCGGCTTTATTGCTGGCTGACATTAATAAAGCCTTTGACTCTGTCAGCTGGACGTACCTCTTTGCACTATTGCCCCGGCTAAATCTGGGCCCGGTTTTCCTGTCCTATATTAAACTACTATACACTGACAATACGGCCTCGGTGCGGGTTGCAGGGGCGGTATCGGGGACGTTTCCAATTGGTCGAGGGACTCGACAGGGATGCCCGCTCTCCCCCTATCTGTTTGCCCTCCTTATGGAAACTAGAAAACCTCTATGTTGACCTATATTCATTTACAACTAGGCATTACTGCTCATTTACAATTTACAAAGGATGCAAACATAATACTGAAATCATTCACTTAGATTTGATGTTCAGTTTCTTCATTACTTTTATTTTATATCATTCTTATTTCATTTTTGTTTTTCTAATTTTTTAGTGACAATCTTTTCAAGATTATATTTTATACAGTGACATGAAGACATATATACAGATAAATGTAAAAATACAAAGTTAATACTTTTCTTATCCGGAACCCCAAAGCATTGTTTCTATCTTTCACACCATCAGTCATACATACTCAATCTCTCATACTCACTATCCTGACAAAACTATCATAACAAACACAGTGAAAAAGGCGAATACATATGTTGTGTCCTTTTGTAGACTCCTCAAGATATTAATTTAGTACTAGGGATAAATAGTCTTTTCGCACTATATTTCTTTCTTTCTCCAAAATTATAGTTGTGGTTTGTGTGAGGGTCTCTGGTGCGTACGGCCTACGTACGTTTCGGTGGTATCATTGCTTTACATCACCTTCCTCAGGGCCAACATGTAAACTGGACAACATACTATTAAAAACAGGGGGTTCACATTTGTCTGAAATGAGAACATAAATTCAATCATTAGTGTCTGTGCATCCTTAATATACATTTCTGATTCGATGCTGGTTTGCCACTCCCTCCTCTAGACCTGAAAGTATTACTGGGAGTACCCTTGTTACCCAAGCTATTGCCCTCCTTATGGAGCCGCTGGCTGCCTGGGTCCGTATTGATGCGCAAATGCGGGGGTTCGTATGGAATGACAGCTTAACGGATAGAATTGCGCTTTACGCGGATGATGTCCTTTTCTTCCTTACCGACCTGCGGCGATCGGGACCGCGCGTCCTGGAAATTATGCAGGTTTTTGGGGAGGTCACAGGTCTCTATTTGAATCTGCGTAAATCCACCCTCTGGGTGCTAGATGGCGGCGATGTGACGGATCCCTGGACGCTGGGGCTTCAAGTGGCTACACATGGCCTGAAATACTTGGGGGTGTTCCTGTCGAGATCGGCGGATGTTGCGTGGGAGCGCAATGTAGTGCCGGTTTGGGATCGAGTACAATCGGATGTCAAGACTTGGTCTCGAATGCCCCTCTCTATATTTGGCAGGTCCGCAATTTTTAAGATGGTGGCACTCCCACGTCTCCTCTACCAGTTGCAAAATCATCCCTGTCCAATTGCGCCCCGGTGGTTCCGACAAGTCAACTCGATCTTAGGCCGCTTTCTATGGGCTGGGGGGACGGCCAGAGTAGCACTTCGTACATGCTTCTTGTCCACCTATTGCGGGGGCCTGGCCACCTCGGACCTTTTGTCCTATTACCAGGCCGCTCACTTGCTTATCCTGAACGACTGGTGGTATAGTGACAGAGAGGACCCGGCCTACGCCCTGGAGCGCTCGTTGATGGGTGACAGCACACTCCACACGGTCCTTTACTCGGCCCGCTTGCGGCGGGGTCTGCCGAGGGTGACGTGCCTCGTTTTTGCTATATGGAGACAGGCCTTGCGCCGCATGGGCTGGTGGGGTCGCCTGACCGCTGAGACGCCGCTTTGGCATAATGGTCTATTACCTGAGTTGTCGGCCTTAACGGGGTTCGACGGCTGGGATGCGATCGGGATTTCGCGACTGGGGAATGTGATGTCCGGTACGACGCTCAAGTCCTTTCAGGCGCTTAGAATTGAGTTCGATATGCCCCAATCCCAATTTTTTCGGTATTTACAACTTCGCCACGCACTGATGCCCAGTGTTGCCAATTTGGATTCCCTTCCCGAGTTCAGTCCCATTGAGGCAAAAGTCTTTATGGGAGATCTGGGAGATAAGAAAGTGTCTCGCATCTATCAGACTTTGGTCACTCATTGCTCCTCCACCCTTCTTCCGTTGAAGGCAGCTTGGGAAGCTGATGTCGGCCCCCTTGACGAGAATGACTGGAGGGAGGCTCTGGAGTCCCCTAAGGGAGCGGCCATTACTATGCAGCTTAGGCTAATCCAGTTCAAGATTCTCCATAGGGCCTACTTCACCCGTGAACGACTGTGGAAGGCTGGCTTGATTGTGTCCCCGGAGTGTTTGCGCTGCGGGAATGCAGTGGGCGGTTTGCTTCATACGCTATGGTCCTGCCCGAGGCTGGTTGGTTTCTGGAGGGGTGTGTGGGGTTGCTTGTCGGAAGTGCTGCGTTGGACTCTTCCTCGCACCCATCGCCTAGGCCTGTTACACATCTTGGAGGGGGTTGGTGGAAACATATACAAACGGCATTTGCTGCTCCTGGGTCTGGTGGTGGCCAAGAGGGACCTGGCCCGGGCATGGAAGGATGTGAGGGCCCCCCCCCTGTGTGCTTGGAGAGCCGGTCTGGACTTTTGCATGGGCCTGGAACGGCCGATATTTGAAGCACGTGGTTGCCCCCGCAAGCATTTCAAGATATGGAAGAGGTGGGCTAAGTATAGGGGGTTGACTCTCGACCCTCCAGCGGAACTAGAGGAAGATCTCTAGAAGTATGTTCTTGACTTGTCCTTGCATTATGCCACGCATCTTATATCATAATGAGACACTGCAGCGATGGATACACACGTGCACTGGGGTGGGGTGGGACACGGGGATGGAGTTGGGAGGGGTGGGTAGTTGGGGTTTATAAGGGTGGGTGAAGGCATGGTGATGTTCCTGTACATCTATTTTTCCTGACTGATTGGTTGGTCACTTGCTCCTGTGCTAACATTGTGTCATGATGTTTGGTGGTGTTCTCCTGAATGTGGGGAGCCACGCATATTTCTTGCCTGAACCTACTAATAAAACTTGTTGTGAAAAAAAGAAACTACCAGTATCAGCTATAAAAGTGTATTCTGTTACCATTATTCACAAACGAGGCATAAAAACATAAAGACAGCAATTCATAAATAAAACTAAACAAGGCTCATGAATCCACAAACACCACATACTCGGGCCTGTAAGTCTGACGTTTGCAATATGTAGGTAGTTAGGATAATAAATCAAGGTAATATTTGCCTGTTTTTCACTGCTTTTCATAGGAATTTTCTGTCTCCATATTACATTACTACTGAACCATCATCATTGGTGTAATTGATCCGAGTCTGCAGGTTAGCATTCATAAAGTGCATGCTAATGTTAAAATGTGTTTGTGCCTGTGCAGTTTGCACTGTCAACAAATCAGAAGTGCAGGATTGTTTGTTTGACAGGATCCATCATCGCTTAAATAGAACTTACTCGCATCCTTTTAAGAGCAGCCATTTGGGAAGCAAAGTTAATTCTATGTTTACCACAGTCCGAATCCTGGCTTTATCATGTGGGAATCATTAGGCCATAAAAGAAACAATTTGGACCATGGACACATTTGTAAAGATATATAGGCCCATACAGAGAATTTAGCAATTTACATTTACGAAGCTTCACATTGGACTACGGATTGGCCAAAAGCTTTCTTTATGCTCTGTTTCTCCATAGAATTTATAGAAGATATCCTAGTCCGTCTCTCCACTCCCACCGCCCCCATATAACTTTACTTGTATGTTGAACATCTGGTCGAAATATTCTGCAGGGCAGGTAGTGGCTTCCACCACTATGAGGACAATACACAGTTGTACCTCAAGACTGACAGCACAGAAGACACTAACAAACTATCCCAATGCCCATGGACTCAAGCTCATGGATGTCCCTAATGAAATTCAAACTTAAACTCCAAAAGACTGAATTCCTGCTAATATCCCCTGAAATCTCTAAATCTTGAAGGTTCTCCCACCTGGTTGCATCACTAAACTACAGGCCTTTAATATCTTCCCCAAGATTGTGAATTCAGCAAAATTCTAAGGCATCACGTTGGATTGCTCCCCCAATCTTGATCTTCATATCAAATTATTATTATTATTATTATTCATTTTATTTGTATAGCGCAACAGCTACCCACAAAGGGTTTCCCGACGCATTTAGAAGATGAATAATTCTGCTATGGACAAGGACCAGCTTAGACGTTGAACAGCCAGGTTTTCTCTTAAATCTTCTACGTTTTTAGATTTCAACCAAAGCTGCTTACAGGTATCAGACCACTCATTCCAAACAAGACTTGGAAGCTGCTGTAAATGAGCTAGTGACAGCTCACATAGAATATAGGAACGCTCTAGTAACAGAACTGCCTACATCCTGTAGAGACCACCCAAAAGCCATCCACCACTCTAAAGCCAAGCTGAATGAGCACCGATTGAGAACACTCATCAGAATCCTCAAAGACAGAAATGCTGTTTCTCACATGAGAAATGTATCATTTATGGGAAATGATTTTAAATGTTGTCACACTCTATATGGTCCATGATTAGTAATTAAATATTCCCTATTCACGTTGCCATTCTCCAAATCCGAATAACTGACTTACCTATCGACCGCTCAAATTACTTTCATGTTTCACTATACTAATTCAACACTAATCCTTATGGGTTCCGTAGTAGCGTGCTACTCGCCAAAAAAGCGATTCAACGCCTCGTCAGCGGTAGTAAGTGCTATATAATTGCAATTACAATACAATACAATACAATGCAGTATGGTCCATGATTCGAAATTAAATGTTCCCTTTTCAATTCAGCAAAATCAGACCTGTCTAAGGCCCGTCTGCCTCGAGGCCTCGCATCGCTGCGCTCTTCCTCTTTCCCTCTCCGTCTACTGTCACTGTGCTCTCACTCACTCCGTCGCACTCTTGCTTTTACCTGTGCTTTGTGCTGTCCTTTGTGCTCGTACTTGGCTTCTGTGCCCGTTTGTCGATTATGCCTGTTTGTCTTTTGTGCTTTAGCTCTTGTGCTCCTTTGTGCTTGGCTTTAGTGCCCGTTTGTCTTTTGTGAATTGGCTTGTGTGCCTGCCTTATTGATCATTCCAGTCTTTGGTGCCCATTTTTCTGCTCTTTTCTAGTCTTTTTGAGTCCCTATATGTGCCCGTTTTTGTTGCCTTGACATGTATCTACTAACTGCTTTTTCTGCTTCTTCTCACCTCACTTCAGGGACTCTCCCTAAATACTTCTCACGCTCTTGTCCCACTTTCCCTTTCCCCTCTCTTTACCTGTTCTCCCGCTCATCCGTAGCCCCACTTCCCTGAACTCCTCCCCCTCCGAGGTCCTACTTAATGGCGGCTATTGCACAGCAGGTGCTCCGCTGGTGGGCCAGAGGCAAGCCTGTCTGGGCCCGTCCGTGCCCAGTGACACGGACATTGCACAGGAGGACTCATCCCTAATCCTCCCTCCACAAACATCTCACCCTGCGTCACCTGCATTCTCCTCAACACCAGATCTCTCTGCAAATACATCACCGAGGTCTGGGACGTCATCCACACACTACCTGGACATCCTCTTTCTTTTTTTTTAACAGTTTTTATTGTTTTTTTTCCTTAACATGAGATAATACAATTACAGCATTTGTCATGTATAAATTCACACATTTTAGCGATTAGATAGATGTCGTTCTTTCCTCTCGAGATCAGCCATGGCGTAATAAGATGTTCTCAAAGTCCATAATGTCTTTGCGGCTTTCTTTCTTCACTCATAAGACATACATGACATGGTCAGCGACGGCTACCGCCCCCCTCCCTGTGGACCCACATCAACCCAGGACACACTGACATGAAACATGACTGTCTTTGGAAGGCGGGGGATCGCAAGACCCCCCGGCCGTATTTATTAAGATACACAAAATAATAAAATTATTAAACAACAGATACCGTTTTATGCAAAAATTATTCAGGGACATTAGATACAACCATGTCAACAAGTATGATATGCTAACCTTAACAAGATTCTAATACAGCTTGTTTCCTAACCGAATCTAACATCCTCCTCTGAAATTTTTGCATACTAAGATTACTGGCCATATGGCGAGGTCCTAACCGGTGTCAGGTCCTACTAGCTGCGCCCTTACCGCAGGTGCGCATGCGCAGCCGAGCCCGTTAATTACTCGGTCCCCGCCGTGAACTCCATTTACCCACTGAAGTAGGGCCCTTACTCGCGCCATTCGCTGACGTCATGAGTACGCGCGGGGTGGCTATCAGCCATAAGGACAGCGTGACTCTCCTACCGGCGCCCCTTTGCAGCACCAGTTATACCTGCCCCTGAAGATCTGGGAGGGGCCAGTGACCCCCTCCCCCTGGGCGGACACCTCCAAAGGATGATGCCGCCCCCTCAGACCTTAAAATAGCTGCTCACCGGTCATGACCTTACCGCATGTCCATACCCTAATAAATACGACGACCTGTGGAAAAGAACTAAAGGACAACTACACTAACTAAATCAACACGACATGACATACCATCGACAGGCTACTAGGGAAAAAGGCCTAAACAAAATTGCAACCGACATTTAATGTGTCAACATTAATTCCCAAATGGGAAAGAATAGTTAATACACGACAATACACGTCATAAAAACAGGTATACAATAAACATGAGATACCATTGCAACCGACATTTGTCTTTCAAAACCACTTCCTAAACGGGAAAATAAGTAATTAATACATGTCAATACACATAATAAGACAGGTATACCATATGCACAAAACACTGCAATGTTCCAGGGATGGTGGGTGGGGAAATAGTTAATACACGACAATACACGTCATAAAAACAGGTATACAATAAACATGAGATACCATTGCAACCGACATTTGTCTTTCAAAATCACTTCCTAAACGGGAAAATAAGTAATTAATACATGTCAATACACATAATAAGACAGGTATACCATATGCACAAAACACTGCAATGTTCCAGGGATGGTGTGTGGGGAAAATTAGGAGGCCCCGAGCGCGGGGCACGACCAGTGTGGGGGAGCGTCCAGGCGACAAGGGTCCACCTGAGCGCTCCCCCCTCCTTTAATCTAGGGTCGCGGGGAGGGGGCGGCACGCCCCCTCCCCCCGCCCCCCAGTCACCCGCCCCGGAAGCTTGCACAACGCCTTCCGGGTCAGGGGTCGGGCGCCAGCCAACCGGTGGTGCGGCGCGCACCCCCGCGTCATCACTGGACGCCGGGAGGTCACGCCCCACCACCGGGCGACAAGGGGAGAGGGGGGTCGCCGCGCCGCCATGCGGGCGGGGGGGCGGAGCGCCCCTTCTTTTCACATGGTCAGCGACGGCTACCGCCCCCCTCCCTGTGGACCCACATCAACCCAGGACACACTGACATGAAACATGACTGTCTTTGGAAGGCGGGGGATCGCAAGACCCCCCGGCCGTATTTATTAAGATACAAAAAATAATAAAATTATTAAACTACAGATACCGTTTTATGCAAAAATTATTCAGGGACATTAGATACAACCATGTCAACAAGTATGATATGCTAACCTTAACAAAATTCTAATACAGCTTGTTTCCTAACCGAATCTAACATCCTCCTCTGAAATTTTTGCATACTAAGATTACTGGCCATATGGCGAGGTCCTAACCGGTGTCAGGTCCTACTAGCTGCGCCCTTACCGCAGGTGCGCATGCGCAGCCGAGCCCGTTAATTACTCGGTCCCCGCCGTGAACTCCATTTACCCACTGAAGGAGGGCCCTTACTCGCGCCATTCGCTGACGTCATGAGTACGCGCGGGGTGGCTACCAGCCATAAGGACAGCGTGACTCTCCTACCCGCGCCCCTTTGCAGCACCAGTTATACCTGCCCCTGAAGTTCTGGGAGGGGCCAGTGACCCCTCCCCCTGGGCGGACACCTCCAAAGGATGATGCCGCCCCCTCAGACCTTAAAATAGCTGCTCACCGGTCATGACCTTACCGCCACAGGCCAGCATTGTTGACCGACGATCTGGCCTCCCCCTTCCTACTCCTAGAAAGGTCATGATCACTTCGCAAATCCCTCTAGCCATGGCACCATGTTATTAGATCACAGGACGTTCCCTGCCTTGGTTAAGTATACCCAGTCTCGTAGCTAGGAATGTTCATCCCTAAATGCACCCATGAGGGATCGTCTGCCACCGGGGGGGGGCTCGAAGTAATTTGACCAATTGCGCGTTGCTCCCCTTTACCGAGTGATTCAACGCCTCGGCCGAGTCCCCCCTCGCCACTGCCACCGAGGTATCAGTTGCGACCAACCTACCGTGCCACTCGGCATGGCCACCCACCCTGCCACGGAGATGATGTCCTCTATAAGGATGCGGCTAACTCATTCTCCCCCAGGTGAAGTATCGCCACTAATGGGGGGGGGTTGCTGAGATAGGGTTCCTGAAACTAGTTAGTGACTTGGCTGGGGCAGAAGAAGAAAACGGAAAACCCCCCTTTGCTCCGCCCTTTACCTACATTCACATGCAAGAAAGTTATGTTTAGCGCTCTTCACATAAGAGCGGCCCACAATCCCAGTGACCAACGTCTGCTGATCCTCTTCCGCTTGTGTTGAGCTGTTGTAGTTCTGTGGCGAATTCCTCCCCCGCGTGACAGGTTTGAGAAGCTGACGTCTGCGTCCCTTTGGCCGTCCACCTGTTACGGTTGTTGCGGCGTGGGCACTCCCCAAGTCCCCGCCAAGGACCCGGCCATACATAAATGGAAAAAAGACACAAAACAACCATTAGTGTTATCTGACCTCCTGCGATAACTACAGTACACATGCCTGTATTACATTGCCCTCACATGCTAGGTCTTAGCCAAGACGAGTGCCAGATGCATATCCGGTAACACTTCCAACTGCCAGCGTTTCACCTAGCATCGGTCTGTGTCCCATGCGGGATGTTAATTAATATTAGGGAGAGGGTGCCCAGCAATATGACCTTCATCAAAATTGGACACAGTGTGAAGTGCGGTGACACAGCGCATTCATGGTTACCAATAATTACGCCGCAGCACGTGCAGGAATCTACTGATAAACCGAAGTCCCTATGACTCTTCCTAAGATCGTCCCAGAGATTCAAAACAGGCCCCTACTAAGGGAACTAATCCTATCCTTGCACCTGCAAAGTGCGTGGGATATAGACAAGCGTTTCCTAATGGCATAGCCTCGCTTGCCTACCCCTGCCTTCACTTACCATGTCCATTATGGAAAGCGGCTCCCGTACATGGTACTCTCAGCAACAGTATCATACTGCCTTTCGGACTCCCCCTTAATAATCAATGAAACAAGAGTCTTTTATGTATCCCTGCTTTCCTGAATTGACTACCTCGCTAAGCCATGGTACCATTCGTCTTATAATTGAAGTCCCCCAGTCCCTTGTTCCGTTCTCTGATTGCACAGGACGTGGTTAGCTTAGAGAAGTTTCCACTGTTGCTTATAACTATCATTCCCGGTATTCCTCCCGGTATGACATTTGGCTTTGGCTTTCAGTAAAATATACTCCCAGCCAACCCGCCTTCATTAAAGCCCTCGGAGAGGTAAACTCTGTCCCCACCCAAGGTAGCACCCAATTTACGTGTACACAAGACCTGTCCTCTATGCAAACACAAACCTTAGGGACCAGAAATAACGCTCCTACCCACGGGAGCCCCCAATTTACGAGGTGGGCAGCAGCCCCCGTATAGAGCACACACACATTAATGCTCTCATAGAAGTATCGCTCCCTCCCTGCCCGAAGGGGCACCCAGTTCAGATCTACACCAAAACCTATCCAGAGGCAAAATGCTGCCAAGACTTTCTTTTACACCCGGCTCTTTCCCCCATGATCCAATGTTTATATTTGGCTTGGTAGGTAGAGTGCATTCCTAGCCGCCATGGGTGGCAGCACTGTACAGCTGAAAGTTATATGCCAACGGGAGCATCGCTTACCGCAGCATATACACTTGGATTAGTGTACCAGGGCTTTCTACTGGGTAACGCACGCTAGTTAGATCCAGTGCTTAATTTGTCTAAATAGAAAAATTTGAGCCTTGGCCTAGTCAGGCGGCCATAACAGTTAGTCACACCCATTGCCTCCACCAACGCTGGGCTTAACATGCTGCACTGCGTGAATGATAGTGAAATTTGGGCCAACCTGTGCAAAATACCTGTAATAGGAGAGGGGCCCCGTTGTAAAGAACACCTACATTAAACAAACTGGTGGGGTATCCACTTTATTTCAAAAGCAACTTGCCTTGCCTCTCCTAAATAGTCGGAAGAACCGATGCAAAGGCCACACTAGGGTGTGAACTTGCTGCCTCGCTTCTTCACTCTTACTTAAAATTCTAAACAGAATATCTCCCGACACACCCAGCCCGCTATTTGGGTTGCATTATAATACATTTAAATTTCCCCTCTGGGTACCCGCCAGGACCGTGTGGGAAACCATGCCACTAATAGTTTGATATGTCCAGGAGTAGTCGAAAATGTCACACTTCTCAGAGACTGATCATTAGTGAGTAAACACTGAAAACAGCATTCGGAGGCAGTGTCAGGAGCTGTGGGTGCTGCCAGCTGCAATCGACTCCTTTGAAATAACTTTGGCCCTAGCACTCATTGTTCCACTAATTAAGCATTGGAACGAGCCAAAAACATAACATAAGAGGAAATCAGATATGAAGAACAAATCCATCTCCATATTAATATCCACAAGTGTGACTGGTTGTCAAGGAAATAGGACTATGAAAGAGTACCACGCCACAGCTTGCAGCCGGTGTCTCGTGAAGTAAGCCGGTTTTGCATGTGCCTGCGCTGCCACTTTACAAGGCCCTCTGGCCTTTCGAATCACCCTCTACGCTTATCCTGGGCATAGCTGCTTTTACTGCCCCGCCACCGATCCCTGAAACGCACAGCTATAGTTCGCGCGCGTGCTGTGCGCCAGCACGAGCTTTGGACTGGGAAGTGATGATAATTCGAGCCTGAAAGGCGCTTCTTGTAAGCATCACATTAAAGAGCCCTTGATCTGGGTATAAGCGATGGGGCCGGAAGACTGAGCAGCCCCTGGGCTAAAACACAAAGGATTTTTTTTTTTTTTGATCAGATAAATGAGTTGATTTTTTCGCAAGAAATCACTTCACATAGTTGCATCCAATTAAACTTCTGCCAAAGTGCATGAGCGTGCATGAAGGGGACCCCCAGCCCGCAGTTAATGAAACTTAAAAGATACACATTATAAAGAGGAAAACACTGAAATACATTTGTTCGCAAATTGCCTATATCTTGAGACACTGTTAAAACTATCCCTTGTTTCTTTAAGATAAGACAGCTCAGTCGGTTGAGTGCTCACCGAAGTGATGTGAGTGCAACTTCAAGATTGCATAAAGCCCTCAACCTTTCATTCTTCCAAGGTTGACAAAAATGATTGCCAGCACGTAATCCAATGCATATTATTTAAATGCTAAAATAAAACGGGTTTTGAGTGTCACCGCTGCGCAAAACTGGACTTTCTCGTAGGTGTGGGAAGGTGAAATTCGTGACCTAGAAAGGTTACTTTGGTTCTGCTCATATGACCATATTAAACCACGCCTACTGTCATTAGACCTTTTTTGATGAAAACACGCATCGAAGAAAGCTGCACTTCTGGCTAGGCTTACGCAACATACAGAAATCCAATCTGAAAAATCTAACACAATCACAACAAAACCGCACACATCCACCTCCAGCAGTACACTTTATACAGAATATCCGAAATACATCCTGCAGTCAATCTGCCTGATCAGTCAAATATTACCCAAGAAAATAGTAGCTCTCCGGTTCCTGAACTCTCAGGGGGAACATGCTGATTTGCAGTATAAATGATGCTTTACGCCTTTCTTCTCATTAGCCACGAACGCGGTCCCTGAACTTCTGTTGATAACCACATACCCTTATCTGTGCTGCTGAACAGCCTCCTACATAAATATTGAATGAGCCTTAATGAGCGCCGCACAGCCCCTGCCTCTCGCTGGCGAGTACTTTAGCGGCCTGTAAAAACAGCGTGCGCTCCACATTTATCATCTGACGTCCTGCCGTGACATGCTCAAAACAGACTTAAAAGCTGCGTTAAAACGGTAAAATCTCGAATGTTACACATTTCCACTTGTCCATCTGTAACCACACGTCTATTGGGGCTGCCGAATCATAATTCTAGAAATGATCTTTAGTCAAAGAAACTATGTTATTTTGGTGCATCCTTTTACCCCTTTCCGACGAAAACAACATGCCATTCGTGTGCCTTGCAGAACCAATAGGAAGCATAGAACATTACTTCCGCAATCTGACTTCCTTCTCAAAAATCTTAAAGTTTACAAATTAAGGGCTACAATAAGAGGCGCCTAGGATTAGGATGGGGATATGTCAGGTCTAGATCTTTTTGCTATGCACGTTATCCGCACCCAGTACAACTGCATCTGATGTTCCATACTCAGGGATTGAGGGTGCAGCAAAACCAGGCAACTTGTAATCTAGTAGAGCGAGCGAGCGCCCGCCCGCCCCCCAACCACAGATACCTCTTCTTGTTCATACTTCAAGATGGTGACGTAACCTGGGAGATCGCAACGCTCCTCACTGCTACTCTCAGAGTATCCCATTCACCGATCGCGACTACCCGCGATTATTCTTTTTCTGGCAGCACAGGGACCCGCACCCGGCCTCCGGAGAGACTGCAGCCCCCCTCCCAGGGCTCAGTGAAGAGTTTTGAACTCACTGAGCCATCCTGCCGCCCACGCACAGCAGTATCACAGACCAGCATAGAGTAAACATAGGCTCCGAGGCTCACCATTTAGCCCCAGTGTCCTGCCCGCATCCCGGGCTCCACCGCCGAGATCTTGTCGGAGTTGCCCGTCCAGTCCCATTCCGGCGCCACACTCCTCGCTGAGGCCTCATTCCGATGCTTCTGACTCTTCCCGCGGCGCGCGTCCCGCCGAAGACCTGCAGGGAGAAACAAGAAGAAAATTAGGAGGCCCGAGCGCGGGGCACGACCAGTGTGGGGGAGCGTCCAGGCGACAAGGGGCCACCTGAGCGCTCCCCCCTCCTTTAACCTAGGGTCACGGGGAGGGGGCGGTACGGCCCCTCCCCCGGCCCCCCAGTCACCCGCCCCGGAAGCTTGCACAACGCCTTCCGGGTCAGGGGTTGGGCGCCAGCCAACCGGTGGTGCGGCGCGCACCCCCGCGTCATCACTGGACGCCGGGAGGTCACGCCCCACCACCGGGCGACAAGGGGAGAGGGGGGTCGCCGCGCCGCCATGCGGGCGGGGGGCCGAGGGCCCCCCTTTTCAATTGATCTGGACATTGGTTACAGTGATACACGTGTCATGAGGGTGGGCTGTGTTACTTGTCAGGACAGCGGTACCACAATCACCAGAGAAAGGTCTGTGAGTCATATTTCTCGGATTGCCGAAGGAGAGGGGGGAGGGGATAGTGAAATGATGGTGTAGGATGCGTTTAGTTCAGTGCACGTAAAGAGTGCGTGGTAATATCTCTATGACTCTAGTGTCTCTGTGGTGGCATCAGGGGTGGCTTCTGGGTGTGCGAGGAAGGATGCAAGTTCTGAGAGGGTCCCAAAGATCCCTGGGTCGTGAAGCCAGACGGAGCAATTCAGCGTGGTTAGTCAGTTGTTCCTGGCAGTAAATTAAGTCATTGAGCCAGTCCTGGAACTTCGGCGCTCGTCCCCTGCCCCAACTACAGGCAACTCGGCGTTTAGCCATTATCAAGGCAGTGGCGGTGTACCGCCGAGAAGGCTTAGCAATGAGTGCAGTGTATCCCAGTAAGGCGACCAGCGGAGTGCGTTCTAATGAAAGCATTGTCATCTGGTCTAGGGCATTAAAAACAGTAGTCACGCACTCCCTGACACTCCCAGGCCAAGTGAAGGAAATCCGCCCACGGAGTACCACATCTATCACAGCGGTCTGTGTCTTTCAGTTTGTGCTTATGCATTTTAACTGGAGTGTAGTATAGAAGGTGCACAAATGTTAAATGGGCAATCTGCTGCTCGCTGAGATTTGTTCTGTTTGCAGACAGCAGTATGCCTATTGGTCGTCGGTGAGCTTGTGTCTGAGCTCCGAGTCCCAGTGTGTGTGAGAGGGACAAGGGGGTACATCCTGCAGCATGTGCATGGTTTGACATAGTATGGATAACATAAGGCCCAGGGAAGTTGCACGAAGCATCAGTTGCAGAGGTGCCAGTGTAGGAGGCTCTTGGGGGAATTCTTGGGTAATGGACTGCATACAATGGCGGAGCCTCACATAGAGGAATACGTCCAGAGGGGACGGTTGGGCTTCAGGGAATATTTGATCTAGTGTCCGGAATTGCCCATTGCGATAAAGGTCACCCCATGTTTTGATATGGGTCCGCTCTAAGAGCTTGTGAAATCCCCCCTTCTGGAGTAATTGCATGCGAGGGTGATATGATAGGGGGAGCAGTGGTGAGTAAAGCATGGGACAGTGTAGTAGAGTCGAGATGCGCTTCCAGCCACGATCGTGCAGAATACTGTAGTTGGGGTCTTGTCCCGCGGTTGGGGGGGTTATGCATATTGCGCCATCTAGTGGTACAGGATCGGCCAGCCACTGTTCCGCGGCGACCTGCGGCATGTAACTGGGGGGGGGTGAACCCAATAATAAGTGCAGTGTGCTTGGACGCATGTGTAGTATAGCTCGAAATTCGGGATGTCAAATCCCCCCAGAGAATAAGGTCTAGTGAGTATGTTCCATTGCAGCCGCGGTTGCATGCCTCCCCATACTAACCTGATAATTTCTGATCGTAGCGCCTTAAAAAATGTCTCCCAGGGTGATATTGGATATTGAGAAATAAGTACAATAGCTTTGGGAGCACCACCATTTTAATCAAGGAAGCACAACCCGCAAGAGAGAGGCAGGGCTATCCAACGGGTGACACTGTCTGTGATCTAGGGCAGTACCATAATTGAGGCACATTACTTCCTCCCTGTCTCTAGTGACACAGATCCCTAGATACCATGTGTCTGAGTGGCACCACTCTAGTGGGAAATCCAGGGGGAACGGCTGGGCCGCAGGAGTGAGAGGGAATATTTGCGACTTGCCCCAATTTATTTGAATCCCAGAGAGTTTCCCAAAAACAATGAATTCTTATAAGAGTGGGTTTATGTTATCCTCTAACATACAGAGTAATATCATCCGCATAAAGCGAAAGTAGTATTAGGCGTAATTGACAACGCAGTGCCTTGTCCAGATGATGTCGTAATTATGCCGCTCTACCGCTAAGGCGAAGAGCAGGGGAGAGAGTGGGCACCCCTGTTGGGTACCTCCAGTGATGAGGAAGGCTGCAGATAGGTGACCATTGATGAAGACTTTGGCAGTGGGGAGTTGATATAATAGTCTGCTCCATGAGAGAAACAGTAGGGGGAAGCCCATCCATTGCAAGTTTCCTAATAGGTAATCCCATTCGCCTGAATCAAAGGCTTTCATGGTGTCTAAGAAGACAGCTGCCAGTGGCAAGTCGGGATCGACATTATGAAGGGTTGAAAAGAAGGTGTGGAGGTTGTGAGTGGTTGCCGGTCCAGGAATGAAGCACGGTTGGTCGGGGAAAACCAGCTTCTCCATAAGCAGATTTAAACGGTTGGCTATGACTTTGGCTAAAATTTTAGTGTCGCAGTTGATTAGAGACAACGGTCTATAGGAATCGCAGTGTATGGCTGGTTTTCCAGGTTAGAGTAGGAAAGTGATGAGCGCCTCCCTCATGGAGAGGGGGAGTATGCCGGCGTCAAGGCTCAAGGGCATCTTCATACACTTCTTTGAGGATAGGAGCTAAGAGGTCTATGTAAGTTTTATAGAATTCAATGGGAAGCCTGTCTAGGCCTGGGGTCTTGCCTGATTTTATTTGCATTATGCTGTCCGTATTTCATCAATCTCGAAGGGGGTGCAGAGAAACCCCCGTTGGGAATCACCCAACCATGCCAATGCCGCGTCATTCGAATAGTTGTCTTGGTTGTGGGTGTTGCGTCTGTTGGATGTGGATGTGTAGAGCGAGGAGTAATGTGTGGAGAACGTATTAAGAATATCAGTGGTGTCTCTGTCGCGTGCGTCCCCTGGACCAGCTATCTCTAGGATATAATTTGAAAAGCGGGGCCTTCGTATTGTTTCGGCCAAGACTTTTCCCAGGCACTCGCCCTCGCCATCTTTTCGAGCCACCTAATGTTTACCCCTGAAACGCGCTTCTCGGACTGCAGTGTCAGTATACTCCGTGAGTTTGTCTCGGACTGTGTGTTGTGTCGGTCCATCAGGGCCTGCTGCGAGCCTAGTCTCCAATTCCTTAAGCTCAGCTTCTAGCTTTTTTAGTGTTCTCTGTATGTCTCGCATAACACCTGAGCTCTTTGAAATACTGAAACCCCGGATTATGACCACGAAGGCCTCCCAGACCATGTTGATACTATCTACAGACCCTTTGTTGTTCTGTAAAAACTCCTGGATATCTTGCCCCAGCTCATCCTGAAATACTGCCTCGAATAACGTTAGGGGGGTAGTCTCCAGATGCTGCGCGGGAGGCCATAACCCAGGGGGGTAAGCGCTACTCGTACGGGGCATGGTCGGAATAAGTGTGTGCTAAGTGCGTCACAGTGTTAAGCAGCGGACCCAGTCCTCGTGTAAGTAGGGTGTAGTCTAGTCGAGCCCAGGATGCATACTGAGCGGTAAAGTGAGTACCTTCAGTGGTGTGCGTGTGAAGGTGGCGCCATGCATCCAGTAAACCGGTGACTGTCACTATGCCATGCATAGCTTCATGTGATCTGTTGTAGTGGTGTACCAAGGTGATGGGTCTATCTACAGTTGGGTTAAGGGGGACATTAAAATCCACACCCCATATTATGGGTGCAGACCCTATCGCTATCATCTTTCCTCATAGCATTGTGAAGAAATCGGAGGAGTCGATGTTGGGGCCATAACAGCAGGTCAGGGTTGCTGATTCTGTGCCCAGTCTGCCCCATGCAATACAGTATTATCCGTGTGGATTGGGCAGGCTGGGCAAACCAGGGCAAAGGGAGTTCAATTTTTGATGAGTTTGGCCATCCCTCTGGAATAGGAGGAATAAGAGGAAAAGATTCTGTGTTCAGCCCATTTGTGCGCGAAGGTGTTCTTATGTTTAGGATGATCTCTTAGAGCATCGCAATATGGATCTGGTGCCTGTTTAAGTATGCCAGTATTTGGCACCATTTCCTAAGGTCTACCAACCCTCTTACATTCCATGTGAGGATCTGTAAAGTGTGGGAGGGTGCTAGGTTAGGCATGAGCTGTAGCGGGTTATGAAAGACCAGAGTGTGGCTACTCCATGTCCATAAGGTAGGTAGAAAAAACAACGACAATAATACATCTGCCATGTGTGTCTTGTGTGCTGCTAAAAAACTTCAAGAACAATCCCAATCCCGCCACCTCCCACTTAAGCATCCCAAACATGCCAGTAAGATGTGCCCCACCCCCCTCCCTAGTACCCAGTAGCATCATGAACATACTGCGTGCAACTATGCAGTGTAAAAACATACTAAAGGGGGAGCACCCTCGGGGGGGGACTCCTAGGTGCATGCACGGTCTCGCCCCTCCCTCTGAGAGCTAAAGCGATGGAGTGGGCAAAACTCTGAGAGTGCAGGGGTGCTTGGTGTTGAGAGTTAAGCAGGTCCAGTGTGTCACTTATCTGGTGGATGGCGACGAGTGATCAACTCTGGGAGATGTCTGTTACATTTTCATGAGATGATTTGCCGCTGCGCCATCACGGGTCGCCCAGGACACGACTGTGACTTGGTGCCGGTATCAGTTATTCAGGGTCCGAAGATCTCGATCTAGGTGATGAGGTCGGAGAGGCAGATGATTTGTTATTGCATTTGAGACACTTCATGATTTGTCTACTTCGTGTAAAAAATGTTTGTTTGCCTTGGTGCTTAACTCGTAAGTGTGCTGGGTACAGAAGAGCATATTCAATTTGAGCCTTTCTTAATTGTTGCTTGGCAGGCATGAACTTGCGCCTTTCCTCTTCGACAGCTGCTCTAAAGTCCGGGTAGATGGTAAAGGTATTTACTTTGAAAGTGAGTTGACGTTTCTCCCGAGCAGCTTTTAGGGCGACTTCTCGATCCCGGTAATTGAGCCGGGCTATGATGGGGCGAGGTGTACTTCCTGGGGAAGTCTTAGAGCCAAGGGATCTATGCGCTTTTTCGACGATGAATTGGTACGAGAAGGATTCCGCTCCTATTGTGTCACACAGCAGTCTTTCTATGTACTCCTCCATCTTTCCAGTATTGGTGCTCTCAGGAATGCCAAGGACACGGATATTGTTCCGTCTACTGCACGCTTCGAGATACTCGTTTTTTGCTGCAATAATCTTCAACAGTTTGTCCATTTGTGCCACGTTGGTTTGAAGATGAGCCGTGGAGTCCTCAGTGTTGGAGATACGACGCTCTGCTTCTGTAATGCGTTCTTCGTGTCCTTCTAATTTGTGCACAATGGCGTCCAGCCGGTTATGCATGGTGTCCATTTTATCTGCAAGGGATGTGAGTCTTTGGGGCATCTCTAGAAGTAAGGCTTTCATGTCATCATCGGGTGTGGGCGACGACCGACTTGCAGGTTCAGATGTTTGAGTTATTTTAAATTGCACCACTTCCACTTATCACTGGACACTACTGCACATAACCTTGGATGACTACCTCCTGGTGGAGGCTGCATACAAAGCAACCCCGTGATTATGCAGACACCCGAGCATTTTAGCGGAGAACCAAGATATACCGCTACTTACGCCAAAAACTCGAGTGCATGAGGGTTCTTTTATCAAGGGACGGATAGAATACCTGAGGAATCCAGGTTAGCAGGACAAGTGATCCACCCCATACTTGATTGAAAGAATTGACCACAAGGAAAGTGGATGGATCAGAGATTTCCTTCTCCCCACCTCCATTGATTGAAGAATGATTAGCTGCGAACAGCAGTGGGAGAATAAACGGGACACTATCGTTTGATAGGTACCTAACGACATAAAAAACCTCAAGTAGCAACTGTCCTGAGAACAACATGGCGGAAAACTTTGGCCTTAGCTACTCTATTGAGGAAATTGATGCCATATTAGCTAAGCCACCACTCCTAGCTGAAGGAAATCTGACTCAAACTCTAACAAATACAAACGAATGGGATGAACTCACAGATCTTAAGAAGGAACAGGTGAGAACGGCAGTCCATGGCATAATCATGACGGAGTACTTAAGAGCAAATGCGGCCCCACGTGGTCTTTGGGTGACCAATTCGCCACGAATTTTTTTGAAAGATCTAGCATTCCGCAAAGACTGGTCTGCAATATCTTGGAAATGTACTCGAGATTACCTGGTTTTAATTATAAAAACAGCAACAAGACTCACAGAAGAATTGAGGCTAAAGATCCGGCTGATTGAATCACAACTCAACTCCATGCCTCATATAACAGTTTTTAAGACCAAATTAGACGGTATCAACAAAGAGATGAGTGAAATGGAAGAGTTTCTCACACAAACGAAAATGCAGAAACTGACAAAAGAATTGACTAAATTCTCTTTGGAAAAAATCCATCCTTACAGTAGCAAGGAGTATAGGTCCAATGACAATGCCTCAAACTATGGCTCAAACAACAGTTTATCTGGAGATGGCAGTGATTCTAGTGGCGACGGATACCAGAATATGGGCAGAAGAGGGAACCAAAACCGGAGAGGTAACAGAGGAGGACGAAATATGTGGCAACACCACCAGATGGGTCCCCCACCGTTCCAACTATTTGACCCTCACTTCCAAGGGTGGATGAATCCGTATTTCCCAGGCCCCCCAATGATGAATCAACAACAATACCAACCTCGTAATGGACAGAACTATAACCAACGAGTTCCTTTTTTAGGGGGGGGCCATGCACCACAGAGACAAAGACGCAGAGGAGTGACATGGTCGGATCAGACACGCCAATACCAAACCAGGAGCGTGACAAAAGCAAAAGCAGGACCGAGCACAGTTCCCTCGTCGTAAATTTAACAAACCGAGTACTCTCCCCGGAGGAGACCAACGTTTTGAATAAAGGCTTAGGATACGTACCTACACCTTCAATAGACAATTTTAAAACAAAATGTGAAGTGTCAGAATTTTGTCGTAAGCTGAAACTTAAAGCTTTCTTTTCCAATCAAACACCTCAACCAAAAGATGGAGACACTCAACTTCACCCAAAATCCAAATTCTGCCCACTGAATTCCCAGGTACCGATGGAAATCGGAAAATTTGAACAAGCCGTGATGAAGGAGGTAGATACTCTGAGAGAACGCACTGACAAACCTTTCCAGAATATGACCAGGTTAGAAAGACAAGCTCTGAACACACTGAGGAATGATGAGACAATTGTAATTAAACCAGCGGATAAAGGGGGAGGAGTAGTCCTGTTAAGCAAAGATGGCTATAACAAACAATGCCTTGATCTGCTTTCAGATCAGAGATTTTATGAGATCATAACCATTGATCCAACACCAAGGCTACAGAGAACAATCTCCCTCATGATTGAGGAAGCAGAAGCAAACAATTGGATCACAAAAAAAGAAGGAGAATTCCTTATGATGAATACACCAAGGACACCGTATTTTTACTCTCTCCCGAAAATTCACAAAGCACGACAACCCCCTCCAGGCAGACCCATTGTCTCCGGCATTGGGTCTGTTCTGGAACCTTTGTCACAATTTGCAGATGAATATCTCAAACCGCTGGTGCAACAAACCCCAACTTATTTAAAAGATACGAGGGACCTTCTGAACCAACTGAGCCATATAACCTACTCAGAAGATACCATGCTGCTAGTAGGGTTGGACGTAGAAAGTCTATACACTAGTCTGCCTCAAGAGAAGACTCTGAACACTTTGGAAAACTTACTGTTCGAGAAAGAGTGGGATTACAAGACCCCACGCCACTTTGTCCTAGAATGCTGCAATTTAGCATTGACTGAGAACTTTTTCGAATATGAGAAGACAATGTACAGACAACGCCATGGAACATCAATGGGCAGTACCTTCGCCCCAAGTGTGGCTGGACTATATGTCAGCAATTTTGAAAAACAGTTCGTCAATACAGATCTAAATCCGTTCAAAAATCAAATCCATTTTTGGAAACGTTATATTGACGACATATTGATAATTTGGAATGGGGATAAAGAGAGCTTCATTGATTTTCACACTTGGCTAAATGTGCAAGATGAATGGCTCAGATTTACCTATACTGCTGACAAAAAAAGAATAGACTTTCTAGACATAACTATTTTTGCGGAAAACGATCACCTCTGCACTAAGACTTTTTTCAAAGCAACTGCGAAAAATAGTCTGTTGTCATTTAACAGCTACCACCCTCGGCCATTAAGGGAAAATCTTCCCTACAGCCAATTTTTAAGGCTTCGAAGGAATTGTAGCAAAATAGAAGACTATACATCACAAGCCAAAGATCTCTGCAACAAATTGAAAGCACGTGACTATCCGGAGAGGGTCATAAACAAGTGCAAGAAAAGAGCTCGAAATCAGAATCGAGAAAGCCTTCTGAAGAGTACAGAAAAAACTCCACAGGAAGATCTACTTACGTGTGTAACTACATACAGTCCAATCACAAATCAGGTGAAGAAAATTATAAATAAACACTGGCGAATTCTCACCTCTGCAAATATCTCCTGGCCAAAGCCGCGCTTTGCGAATAAACAAACAGGAAATTTGAAAGATCAACTAGTCCACACGAGACCAAAACCACCCTGCCCACGAAGTCAAACCACCCTGTGGAATCTACCACAAACTAAAGGGCATTTTCCATGCGGTATGTGCTCAGTTTGCTCACTTACTAAACCAACAAAGGAGCTACAGTTATTGCCAAATTTCAAATGGACCATAGGGACGCACACGAACTGTAATACTAGCCACATAATCTATATGATCACATGTCCTTGCAGTATGACCTATATCGGAATGACGTGCCGAAAGGCAAAACAGAGAATATGCGAACATCGCAGCAGCGTCAAATGCAAGAAGACAACAACAAAGATGGCGACACACTATCTTGATAAAGGACACACAGTGGATGATTTACAATGGGTAGTCTTGGAGACACTGCAAACTAAGGACCACAATGCTGAACGCATCCTCTTTGATCGCATCCTCTGCACCGATTAGGTACAGATGTACAAGGATTGAACGATAATGTTCCTTGGGCAAGTATGAGTAGATAGAAAGTAGGAATACATCAGACCTACTAAGATAGACATGAACTGACACAAAACTCATACCCTTTTTAATACTAGGTCCCAAAACTTCAAATTCTTAAACAGGAGTCCTTGAAGTATTAAGAATTTTTGCCTGAATAATTAAGAGTCACAAGGTACAAGGAGCCCTGTGCAACAAGTCCCTAATGAAGATCATGACTCCGAATTACAACCCAGTAGTCATTTACAGAAACCCCCCCCAAAAAAGAGGGGAGGCTGTGCACTCGTATGGTAATCCTTTGAAACATGGCTCACTCTTAATAACGTGTTGTCAGAACTATTTTTAAAACTAAGTAATTCTAAACGTAGTCCATAGAGCAAAATAGACCAACGTTATAGTCCCCTCTCACTGTTAACACATAGTTATCAGTAACCCGACAACAGATAAAGAGGATACACGGTGTTTCTGTATAAAACCCTTTTGAAACAAGACAGGGTGCATTTAACGCAGTATAACCACGTATTACGAGAATTATATTTAAAAACACGATAATTCAAAACGTAGTTCGAAAAGAAAGACTAACGCGTGAGTCTTCCTTCACTGTTGATACTCAGCTGGATTAAATGGCTCCCAGCAACCTGGTAACCCTACCGGGTCCAGGCAAGCAGAGTCAGCACAAGTAGTGCACGGAGGATCGGCAGGTAACACGAGGAAGACGCCAGCCTCCCGAGAAAACAGATAAGTAACTTATATTTAAGACCGTGACCAACCCCTGTCCTACTTTATGGTTTATACAGAATAAGACCCCCGTACAGACTCCCTGGACATCCGTGGCAGCACGTAATAGCACGTGCAGAGGTATGTGATTAAAAACTGATTGGGAGTGCATGAATGACTGAAATACAACAAAACGCGCCCTTTTGAAAAAAGATTTTCTGTGTAACACAACCAGAAAATAAACAACTAACGCACTAAGAATAATAATAAAATTGATTTACAACAAAAGTCTAAGTAATAGCCAGATATATGACGCAACCCCTCATGACACATACTGAAGATAACAGCTATTTGGAAAACATGAGAGAACGCAGTTAAAGTGAATATAATTGGGCTGCACTAGAAAAATAAATAGCGGGTTACACATTAACTAAATCAAGTAGTAGCCCCGCTGTGAATGCGTGAGTAATTAGTACTGCAAACCACATGGTCTTATGAACGTATGACGAGTTTAGCTAACTGTATGTGCAAAAAACTGTCCTAAAAAACAACATAGGGAATGAAAATAATCAGAAATAAATGTCAAATCTGTGATAAAAAACAAAAAATGAAAAAAAGAATCAAAACAGAGTTTGGGTATGTGGTTACTAGAAGTAGGATGAGTGTGTGATGCGATATGGCTCAATTGAACAGATGGATAATGTAACATAAAATATGTATACTAGTTCCCTTTTACCCTCACCCAAGGTGACACATTTATTTTTTTAGGCACAAAGATAGACTCAGAAAAAGAAGGGATTAATACGTCACCTTCTCACTCTCACAACGTGGTCCTGAAGAAAGCCCATTGATCAACCTGACAAAGAGGGCTGAAACATGTCGACCTTTTAAATCATGAGAATAGGTAGCGTTGAGAACCCTAAAATTCTCATAACGCATACCAAAGATATTTTCAAAGAACCTAACCCAACTCTGGAATAATAAAACTGGTTCCCGGATGTTTGAGTTATTTTAAATTGCACCACTTCCACTTATCACTGGACACTACTGCACATAACCTTGGATGACTACCTCCTGGTGGAGGCTGCATACAAAGCAACCCCGTGATTATGCAGACACCCGAGCATTTTAGCGGAGAACCAAGATATACCGCTACTTACGCCAAAAACTCGAGTGCATGAGGGTTCTTTTATCAAGGGACAGATAGAATACCTGAGGAATCCAGGTTAGCAGGACAAGTGATCCACCCCATACTTGATTGAAAGAATTGACCACAAGGAAAGTGTATGGATCAGAGATTTCCTTCTCCCCACCTCCATTGATTGAGGACTAAAATGGAGGCTGACATCAGCTCACAAGCTGATCCATGTCAAAACCCACTCGCTGGACTCACCAGTTAGGTAGTCCCATGGCAGTGGAAGAGGGTCAGGTCTTTGATGATTCTAAGGCCTAAACAGGGTGCAAGCCAGCAATCCCTTCGAGAACACTTGCAGTTTAGCACAGCACAAAGGTAGTAAGCAGCAGGCCAACACAGCAAGCCAGATTGCAAAGTGGTAGTCCCTCCTGCAGCTCAGCAAGCAGCAGGCTTGTGCAGCAGAGCAGTTAGCAAAGCGGCAGTCCCTCCTGGCAGCACAGCAGTACTACTGGCAATATGCAGATATATAAGACCATATACTAAACACACATAATATTTATGGACTCAGTGTACAATAATATTCAAAAAGGTTCATTTTATTCATACAAGATTCTTTAAAATAACCATTCCAGGTTTTGTGGTAATTCATATGAAAGACAAATATAAGACAATAACATCACATGAATCCTCTTAGTATCTTCATCAATATATCAAAGCCACTAGATTGTATTGCTAATCTATGAGGTTTTAGATTTCTTTCATTTGTTATTTGTTAACTCTATCACACTATCATTAGTCTTATGATTGATTATATAATTATGTAAGTTATATGTAGTCAATATTGTTTATTCTCTGGGTTACACTGTGATGTTATTGTCTTATATTTGTCTTTCCTATGAATTACCACAAAACTTGGAATGGTTATTTTAAAGAATCTTGTATGGATAAAATGCATCTTCTTTTGATATTATTGTACACTATCCATAAATATTATGTGTGTTTAGTATAAGGTCTTATATATCCAATAGACCAATAGCTGCCTAGGGAATCTTTCTTCAATAGTTTACTTATTTATTTGACTCATTTATAGAGCGTAACGAATCATCCCCAAGGGGATCTCTCGGCGCTTTGAGAAATGGGTACTCATTGGGCATGCGCATCTAAAACAGCCAGGTCTTTAAAAGTTTCTTAAAGCTGGTTAGCTCACCGCAGGCCCTAATATTCTGCGGCAGATTATTCCAATGGCTAGCGGCCAAATAGGAAAAGGATCCCCCACCCGTCCTTGCCCTGTTTATTCTTTGGATGCACAGGAGATTGCCATTACTAGATCTTAGTTGTCAGACTGGGTGGTACCATATTAGTTTATTTCTAAGATAAGCAGGGCCTTTCCCCTGTAGTGATCAGAAGACCACACAGAGCATCTTAAAAATAGCTCGTTTCCTGACCAGGAGCCAGTGAAGCTGGTTCAGCAGGAGGGCTGAGGGGGGCCGCGCCGGCTTATTGAGGGCAAGGCGGGCTGCCGTCCCACCTGTAGTTTTGATAGGAGATCTTCCCTTACTCCCACCAGCAATGAGTTTCCGTAGTCCAGTCGGCTTACCAAGAGTGATTGGATGAGGGTTTTTCTTGCTGAAAGAGGGATCCAGGGAAAGATCTTCCTAAGCATCTTCATTGTGCCGAAGCAGGTGCCTGACAATGTCTTCACCTGCTCCTCCATTGATAGTTTATTATATATCCTAATGCCAAGGTTCTTACCCCAGCTCTTAGGAGAGGGGGCTTCACCCAGCTCAGCAGGCCACCACTCGGGAGACCAGATTGCTTCGGCCTTCCCGAACAGCAAAATCTCCATTTTAGAGGAGCTGATCTGTAAAAAATTCTTCCTCATCCAGCTCGCAATGCTAGACATGCAGTTTTTAAATTTAAGTTGGGTTGACACAATGTCCTCCTCAATGGGGACAATTAGCTGCGTGTCGTCAGCATACGAGATGGTTTCGAATCCATGGCCTCTGATGATATATCAGCCTAGGGAGTCATGTACACATTAAATAGGGTGGGACTTAGGACAGATCCCTGAGGAACTCCCCTGTCCACCACTATAGTCTGTGACGTAAAGGAGTCCAGCTGGATAACTTTGTATCCATTTGAGAGCCTGGCCCTTGACCCCGATCCCCCCCAATCTGTCAAGCAGTATCTTGAGAGAGATGGTGTTAAAAGCTGCTGACAGATCAAGGAGGACCAAGATCACCGGGGTTCCTCTATCCAGTGTCAACCTTATAGTGTCCGTAACCTCCAGCAGTGCAGCCTCCATGCTATGTGATGCACGGAAGCCGGACTGGGAAGGGTCCAGAAGGTTATTTTGTTCCAGATAATAAGATAGCTGTTGATTAACCAGTGATTCCAGTACCTTTGAACAGCAGGGGAGAAGCGAGATCGGTCTATAGTTCTGCAACTCAGTCGGGTCTGTTAGCGCTTTTTAAAAAATGGTTTAACCCGCGCATTCTTCCACTTACTCATGAATATGGCCATATCCAACGAGATATTATATACCTTGGCAAGCGCATCGGCTAAAACCGGACTGAGTGTTGCCATAACCGCCGGTGGTGCAGGATCTAGTGGAGAACCAGATTTTACCCAGCTAAGTAAAGAGCCCACTTGCTCATTTGTTACATGAGAGAAGGAATCCAACACCAAAAGAAGAAACCGTTTCATGCGGAGGGTCTCTGGGTGAATATCTTTCCACCTGATCTCCTCCCGCCAAATCAAAAGATTGATAAATTAAATCAATCTTATGGGTGAAATACTTGGCTAAATCATCACATAGTTCCTGGGTAGGGGGTGGTGCCACATTATTAACCTTAGGATTTGTGAATTCTTTCAAGATCTTGAATAACTCCTTTGAGGAGTTCTTAGCCTCTGTAATGCGTATGCCCAGATGTGTCCTTCTTGCTACATTGCAACTGTTAAGGTAGGCTCTATGTGCCCTTCGATAAGAGTTGTTCATCTGGTTCTGCGTTAGACTTCCTCCATTTCCTCTCTAGGGCCCTACATGTGGACTTCTCCTTCTTAAGGGCCTCCGAGTACCAGGGGGTAGGAGCTGCCCTCTCCTGAATAGTTACCCTTTTGAAAGGGCTTCCTGAATCACACCCTCCTGCCTTGCCCAGGCGAAATTAGAGTCCTCGTCCGGATTGAACGAGGGGTCACTGTAGACTTGGCTGAAGGCAGAGGACGTTACTTTTGACCAAGGTCTGCAGAAGTCCTTTCGGCCTTGTGCCTGTACTACTAGAGTTACAGGCAGCATCGAGAAGCTTAATGCCATATGGTCAGTCCAACCCAGTTGCATTTTCCCTTCCCTAGGAACTTACATTAGTAGAAGGGGGTCCTTGTATTGACTCAATATGCAGATGTAGAGCCAGCAGTGTCTGGTTATAGGTCCAATGAAGAGTCTACTTAGAGAATTCTCTGAAGGGTACAGGTTCAACTTTCAGCCTAGTCCTGCCTGCTAGCCTAGCCATGTGGCGATAAATCAGCCCTTTGTGTGGGGACGGAACACTATCTATTCACATAAAGTGTTAGCTCTTCCCCTCCCTCTTGCCGAAAAAGATCCATCGGTATGCAGATGAACGCAGATGCAGCTAAATGCAGCTAAATGTCCTGTGTTGTGGCTGTAAAGAGGAAATGCACAAATGTTGCTTTAACCCAGTCCAGACGTGTATTGGATACAGGCTGTCAGGCACACAGAGGAGTAAGTGAAGAGGTCTCTTTCTAAAAGTGGCATTTCTAAAATACTGAAATTAAATCCAACCTCATCAATAAGTCAGATTTATCACTACATTTCAAATATATGAAACATGAAAAAGATACTACTCTCTTATCAGGAATTACAGCTTAAGAGTATATTAAGGAATTCCCAATGCTTACCTATGAGTGGAGTATGCCTCACAGTAGTGAAAAATCAAATAGGCTGTTTGTCACTACCAGGACATGTAACACATAAAGGTACTTATCCTACCTTTTATTAGCTCTGGTGTCTGACAGAGAGCCAGATCCACATAAGGCTTCTGGTGCTTCAGATGATTTGTCTGGCCCTGAAAACCTTCCTGCCTTCCATCAATGGGAGGCCAGTGCAGGTCCTCATGAACAATATGAACACCATGTGTACCAAACTAGCAGGATAGAGTGGGGGCCTGGATCCTATGCTTGGAGGCTCTATGTTTCTGGAGACAGTGGATCAGCAGAAGATCTTTTTGGGTAGCTACCATCTTGCAAGGTTCCTGATTGTCCATGTGGACGAGCTGAGCAGAGATCGGCTGGTGGACCAAGTGTAGCATTAACACCCTGAGGTGGCATGGGCATCTTCGATCAGCGGGACATGTTCTGCCTAGATCTGTTTGCCACAGTGGACAATGCCAGTGTAAAAGATTCTGCCCTTGAAATTTCCTTCAAGAAAGGCATTAGGAGCCACATTCCGTCTGCGACGGTATCGTTTCAGAATCATTCATAAAAAGAACAAGTTAATTAACTTTGATAATGCTGGTTGTGTGAGAGGCCCTAGCTAACCACTGCTTCCTCACAACTATCCTTCCTCCCAGTATGTGAAGTGGACTTGTGTACATTGTAATAAGGCCCTAAGTTAGAGTTCAGCATACTATCACCTACAGTTTGTTCAATGTACTCCTCATCTGAGGGCAGGGAAGGATATTTTTTAAGAAACTGATGTCGGTGCTCTTGGTGGTGGTTAATTTTGGGGACCATGCATCACTTCTGGCGTGGTACGGATTTACCAAATAGTAGTACTGTGCCACGTGGCAGTGCACAGGAGCATTGCTGAGGAATTCTCTAGATATAGTCTGCCTTCTGGGGCTATTTAAAAGGATAGGAAACTGAAGTTAGAGTATCAACCAGAAAGAGTGTTTCTTACTAACTGTAAATCACTTGCCCATCAAGCCTACTCCAGGAGGTACAAGGGGAGTGCAAACACTAGGTCACCCTATCAAGTTTTTTTTACTTAGAATTCTAGGACTTGTAGTCCTGAATTTCCTATTATAAAATTATAACCTCAAGTTACAGAATACAAAAAAAAGAAAACCCGTAGTGTGCAGATCTAAGGCACTATCCAAATGTGCTTGGTGAACCCTGTGTGTTCTTGTTGCTCTCGTGACAGTGCTTGTGGAACAAGAGCCTGCTGGAGGGGTTGCTTGAACCACATGGCGCTGAGGTTCCAGCTGATGCTGATGTTAACCTAAACTTCCTTCTCTGTTTTCCAGGGTTCAAGCTGGATAACAAAACCATACAGGTACTGGTGGCTCGTTACTCCAACACGGAGTTGGGGGTGGACTTCGATAACTTTGTCTGCTGCCTGGTGAAGCTGGAGGCCGCAATCAGTGAGTGTTTTTCAGGATGTTCTACCGTGAGCATCAAAGGGCTCGCTTTGTTCTGCTAACTTCCTTTTGATCTCTTCTTTGAGGTGTTGTCTTCTAACATTGCTTCTGTATGCTTCTGTATTGTAATTCTTTATGGTTGAGGTCCCTCTTGCCTTCTGTGCCCATATGGTTTGCATGCGTCTCGATGGTTTAGTCACTGTGCACAGTGTTGCTCAGGCTCTTGATCTGTGCTTACAACAAAACTAATTGTTCCCCTGTTTACTTTAGGGTTCTACAATTCAAAGGCCAAAGACATCAGTGAACTTTCCGCCATGGGCCTGGCCCAGGTGAGCAGCTCAGAGCACCAACTTCTATTTCCACTTTGAACAAGAGTACATGAAGGCAATGATAAGTGACACTAGGTGCCTAACCGCAGTAGGCAGAAATGGTTGTGCGTTGCTGTGCCTTTGTGTCAGACTGTTCTCTGCGAAATGTCCAGGTATGTCCACTGTATGCCGAACAAGGGTACATGACAAGTTTTCAGGATATCCACATAGGATGAACAGACATACATGGAGTCAAAATGCACATACAAGTTAAATCCTCTGCATGTTCACAATAGATGTGACTACTAAAGGAGCCCTTTTATAAACGCTGCTTAGGATATACATCCAGGAAGGAGTCTGCACACATAGAGGAATCAGGTTCTGTTTAAACATAACATAAGATTGCAATAGGGTCCTGTAGATCGTGAGCGCCCAGCATCTGTCCAGTAGCACTAGGTCCTTGCTGAATATTCACAACAGCTAATGTGAGTAAACAGCTATTCCATTTTTACTTTATTTATATTTCTTATAAGGACTTCCTGAAAATGTGGCATGGATCTTCTGGACTTATGGGAAACAAGAAATTGACTCAAACATAAAGAATATCAGGCTCCTGTTCCTGTGCATTGTCAATGTGTAATGTCTAGGCATCACTTATAGGCAGGGCCACCAGATTTATGTAGTAATAGAAAACCATATTGTGCAACAGGGTTGGCTAAATTAGGCGGTCAGAAAAGACTAATTATGTGGCATAATGTGACTACATCTATTGCAGAATTATTGAGCTGTTTTGGCATTTTAACACAAAATAATAATAAATGGGAAAATGTTTTACCTCAGTAGCACCGGACTACAACTGCCGCCAACGTAACAATAGCAGTTAACCTATTCAGAGGATCTGCCACTTTGACTTAGGTGGCTCTGACACAAGCCTTTATGTTGAGACTGTGTAAAGACAGCTACAGATAAGACTGTAGGCAGAGTTTCAGGTTGCTTATAAAACACCCTGTTCCCTTCTTCTGTAAAGTGAATTCCATCAATTCTATACATTCCATGCTTGTCAAAACGTAGATTTTTGTTAAAGATAGAGCCTATGTTTATCTCTGAGGAAAGCAGAAACAGTTTTATTAACATGTTTCCTGGCGTTGTCCAACTTTAGACCACTTCCATTTCTGTCTTTGGCATATATTAGAGTACATCAAGACAGTGTGAGGGAAGAGTGACATCAGTTCTGCAAAGATTTCATTAGGATTTCCAGCCCTACCCCAGTGAATACGCCTAGGTCATTGCCACCACAGTGCACAATTATGATCACTTGCAGTACTTTTTTTCTTTTTTGTTTGCATCTTTTGATTCATTTAAGCTACAAGTATCGCCTCAAGAAGTCATCGTATGGTGGAACATTTGGCAGACACTTCAGATCCTTATGCAGGAAATGCAGCAGCGGTACAATTGCAGAATTCAAGTAGCTCTGCATATATGACACAAAGATGAGGCACCTGATAATACCCAGTGACTGATAATACCCAGTGACAATACTGAACAGAGCCACCTCCCTAGACAAAGTATGAAGTCCACCATAGGTATAATCCCTCAGGCCATGGTTTGATTGTTCTATTTGCCACAGTTCTGAATGAAGGAGGATTTACAATAGGAAAAGAGATTGCATCTTTGAAGAACATTATCAATCAAACAATGTAGATGGGGGTAGGAAACAGTCACGGTGATTGCAAGTATTTAAAGGTCTCTCCAATATATTGTGTTCTCTCCAGCGGCCAGTGGTGGTGTGGTTGCTGGTATACTGATCAAATTTTGTTGTGTTTTTGCTTTCTCAGTGGCTGACGTTGACAATGCGTGATTGAAAAGTGAGAAGTGGTCTGCCTGCCAAGACCCCGCCCTGGGGATGGCCCATCCATCCTTCAAGTGCCTCCCTCCTCCTGCAAACAAGAAGAGAAAAATAATCTTTGCACTATCATAACCAATATTTCTCTTTTCCCTTGTCTAATTCTGCCAAACTCTGCCTTCCTGTAGAGAATGTTGCATGATTCTGTAGTGCCTTCACGCTTTCTGTCGCCCCCGGTCCCTGTAGGGGGAAGGGGGCAAAGCCAAGCTCCTGACCCCAAGACATGGGGCCAGCTCAAAATGTGAATTATATTGAGGGGCTCTGTACTGTATTCTGTCATTTGCAGGGTGGAAGAAATGAAGTGGATGGAGATTTAACTTGGGGTATGGGTGGAGTTAGTAGAGTAGGCTGCTTTTTTTTAAAGTTGTGCCAAAAGGCTCTCGATGAATAATTTCACTAGTAATAAACAATTGTATGTTTTATTCACAAGCTGGTGGTTGCCTAAAATTTCTGTACTCGGTTAACAAGACCTGCACCCAAGGTGAGAACACCTAACCTAACAACTAACAAGTTGCTTTTGCTTTGTTGAGCTCCCTCTGGTGGCTGGAAGACCTCATAGCGCACATGAGCACTGAAGTCTTTTCAAACCCCTCAAACCAAAATGGATTCCTCTTTTGTCTTCCATGTTTGGTGTACTTGTCATCAGTGACGCTGGAACTAGGGGTGCAGGAGGTGCAGCAACCCCCCCCCCAAAAAAAAAACTTGAAGGAATTTATATAGAGAATTAATAATAAAGGGATCCTTCGAATTTGTTTTCTTATAGCAGTATTTGTTGTGTTTTCAAAAATAGACTTTGGCATATTGGGGTGATGGTATTGGTCAGCACCCTCATCCTAACATTCGTTCCAGCAACAATGGGAATGCACTCTATGATGCGCTTTATTTTGTAACACTTTTTACAACCTCAGAAATACCCTTTGTCTTAAAACGAGTTGGCTGTGGTGACATCAGCCGCCATATAGCTAACGTATATGAAGTAGGAATTCCTCTTTATATGTCAGTTTTTAATGATGCACTGTGCAGTTCCAGGCAGATTTTTTACACTGCCTTTGGAGATGAACATGGTGCCCTTTACATGTCTAGCAGTTTGACAGACTTCCGAGCTCAATAAAAGTTTGAACTTACTGCTTTATTGCCTTTGAGAGTTTGTTTCTGTCCGAACCCCATGAAAAATGTGAATCTTCACAATAAAAAATAAATGCAGTCTCTTAAAAATATACAAATACATATTTTTTACGAATAACAGCATGTCATGCAATTTACTAGAGTATAAATAGTCACCCAGAATTTCACAATACACATAATTTCAGCATTCATAGGCACACCTCGAACAAAATAACCATTCAATAATCCTACCTTTGTGATGAAAGGATTTAGCACCTTAAAACGTCAGTTTAAAATAAATCAAACTGTTTCTAGATCAAATAGTTTTTAAGTGCATAGATATATGTGTATGTTTGTGTGTGTTTGTAGCATGTATTGCTGTAGATACACATGCTCTGTATACTCCTGCCATCTAGTGTTGGGCTCAGACATTTGCCAGTTGTTATTCTTTGAAGACATGCTTCAAGTCACATGGTATAGTATGTCTCCACCAAGGACTCCAAGAAGAACTGCCGCACCCTCGAGAAAGCCTGGCGCCACGACCAGACCACAGACAACAGGACCGCCCTCAAGCACGCCACCCGCAAGCACCACCAGCTGATCCGCGCCACCAAGAAGACAGCACTCAAAGAACGACTGGACAACAACGCCCACGACAGCAAGGAACTCTTCAGCATCGTCAAAGAGTTCTCCAACCCCAGCGCCGGAAACAACGACATCACTCCCTCGCAAGACGTCTGCGACTCACTCGCCTCCTTCTTCCACCGCAAGATCGCCGACATACACAACAGCTTCGGCGCACAGACCACGCACCCAACCACAGAACCAACGCCCGCCACCACCACCCTCTGCAACTGGACCCCGGTCAGCACCGAAGACACCACCCGCACGATGAACACCATCTACTCGGGATCCCCAACCGACCCCTGCCCCCACCACGTCTTCAACAAGGCAGACGCCATCATCGCACCCCATCTCCGGGACATCATCAACACCTCCTTCCACACCGCCACCTTCCCGGAGAGCTGGAAGCACGCCGAGCTCAGCGCCCTCCTGAAGAAACCAACAGCGGACCCCACCGACCTCAAGAACTTCCGCCCCATCTCGTTCCTCCCTTTTCCTGCCAAAGTCATCGAGAAGACCGTCAACAGACAGCTCGCCGCCTTCCTCGAGACGAACGGATCCCTCGACCCCTCAAAGTCCGGTTTCCGAGCCAACCACAGCACCGAGACCGCCCTGATCGCAGCCACCGATGACATCAGATCCCTGCTCGACAACAGGGAAACAGCGACCCTCATCCTCCTGGACCTCTCCGCAGCGTTCAACACTGTCTGCCACCGCACCCTAGTGCAGCGCCTCAGCAACATCGGAATCTAAGAGAAGGCACTGGAGTGGATCATCTCGTTCCTCGCCGGAAGAACCCAGAGAGTCCGCCTCCCCAGTTCAGATCCGAGGCCACCGAAGTCATCTGCGGCGTACCACAAGGATCATCACTCAGCCCAACCCTCTTCAACGTCTACATGAGCCCCCTCGCAGCCATCGCACGCCAACACAACCTCAACATCATCTCCTACGCCGACGATACCCAGCTGATCCTCTCCCTCACCAACGACCCCGCCACCGCCAGAGCCAGTCTACACGAAGGGATGAAAGACGTCGCCGAGTGGATGAAGAACAGCCGCCTGAAACTGAACTCAGACAAGACGGAAGTCCTCATCCTGGGATCATCGCCCTCCGCCTGGGATGATTCCTGGTGGCCCCCTGCCCTGGGCACCACTCCCAAACCAACGGACCACGCACCCAACCTCGGCTTCATCCTGGACTCCTCCCTCTCGATGACCAGACAAGTCAACGCCGTCTCCTCATCGTGCTTCAACACCCTGCGCATGCTCCGCAAGATCTTCCGATGGATCCCCACCGAAACCAGGAAGAACGTCACCCAGGCACTCGTCACCAGCCCACTGGACTACGGGAACACCCTCTACGCCGGAACCACAGCCAAACTTCAAAAAAGACTCCAACGCATCCAGAACGCCTCCGCACGACTCATCCTGGACATACCCCGACACAGCCACATCTCCGGCCACCTGAGAGACCTGCACTGGCTCCCCATCAGCAAGAGAATCACGTTTAGGCTCCTCACCCACGCACACAAGGCTCTCCACGACCTGGGCCCAAAGTACGTCAACGACCGCCTGACCTTCTACACGCCCACCCGTCAGCTACGATCGACCAGCCACACCCTCGCCTTCGTACCACGCATCCGCAGAGCCACCGCCGGAGGAAGATCCTTCTCCTACCTGCCAGCCAAGACTTGGAACTCCCTCCCCATCCACCCTCGGCTGACCCAAGACCACCTCTCCTTCAGGAAGCAGCTCAAGACCTGGCTGTTCGAGCAGTGATGTACCCCTCTCCCCCAGCGCCTTGAGACCCTTCCGGGTGAGTAGCGCGCTATACAAATGCCTTGATTGATTGATTGATTGATTGATAGTTAGCAATGCACATGGGCACTAATATACGTTAGTTCCTTTTTTTCAAACCATCTAGACTTGTAATGCCGGGTCTCTGAGTTTGACATGTTCCTCACGCTCTCGTTCCGGCCCAGACCAGTGAATTTGACTCGAATACTCAGGGAAAGAAACCGACCCACTATTTTTATTTATTTTTTAATTATTTTTTTTGTCCTCATTTTCCACCGTGGTTTCAAATATGCCAGGATTGAAGTTAGACCCTTGCGCTGTCTCAGTATATAACTGGTAAGGGTTGTGTAGATTTTTGTACTTTCGCCCTTCAGCAAACAAGGGTCTTTTCAAAGCCTGCGAAAAGAAACCATCTCAACGTGGACAGTGCCGCTAATACATATGGGAATCCAATTTTTGGGACAGGCTCGCAGATGGAGTGAGCCACAGCAGCATAATCATTGGACCGGGAAAAAAAAAAAAACCCGGACAATTAATTCCATTTAAGCAGAAGCCAAAAGGATCTTTTGTTTCGGTTCCCAGATCTTGCCAAATCAAGTTTAGAACTTGTAGAACCGAGGCTTGCCAATCCAACAACGTCGGAGGCTGATGGTCTTTCCATCTTTTGCAGATCTCCCTTCTGGCTAATAAAATGGAATAAAAAAGAAGATTTTTCGCCGGACTCCGTATTCCATCAGTCACTCCAAAGATTACAAGAGAGAGATCAAATGAAATTTGAAGGCCCAAAGATACTGAAAGCAGATTGCTGATGGAGTCCCAAAAAGCAGAAACCGAAGAGCATTCAAAAAACATATGGGCATCTGTGGCGTTTATTAGCCCACATCTGGCACAGGATACCGAGGAACCTTGTGCAAATTTTGACAATATCTGTGGCAAGTAATATGCTCTGTGGAGTGTATAAAGGTGGTTTCTACGCAACCATTTGGGCTTCACTATATCCCACAGGACCTTAAATGATGTCAACCACCAATCTTTTAGATTACAACAAACTAGGGAAGAGCCCCACAACAGCATGGGCAGCTGGAAGTCCCCGTCAGACTCATCCTGTATTAGGTTATACCACAAAGATACCTCTTTTTTACCAGATGGTTTGTCCAAAAGTAGAGACTCAAATTGGTTGCCACCCCCAACTGGAGCTCTAATTCGCACTAAGGCCTGCGAGGTATACGAATGAGCCCAACTAGCCATCTGGATGTACTTAAATTTAGAAAAGTTTTGCCTTGTTTTTCCTTTTAAAACTTCCCATGGCAACAAGTTTCCTTCCACAAAGATGTCTCCCCAAGTCTCTAGTCCACCATCCCGCAGAGGAGCAGCCAGACTATCTTCTAGCCACCCAGAGTTTCCAGGTGAATCCCACAATGGGGCCCTACTAGAGAAATATCCAAGCCTTATTGCGTTCCTCACCCTAAACCACATTTTTGCCATCCCCTGTAATACTTTCAGTTTAATTTTCTTAAAAAACTTTGGGTCCCCATACTTGAACAAAAAACCTGACTGTGCTACTGCTTCCCCCTTTAGCATAGTTGAAAACATGCTGCCAACCGCATGATCTACGGGCATCTTCAACAACATTCGGGCATGACAAAGTTGGAACGCCCACGCGTACATTTGCAGATCAGGGGCTGCCAGGCCGCCCTTCTCCCTACGGCGCCTAAGCTCTTTCCATGCAATCCTTGGAATGTGTTTGTCCCAAATAAAAGATGTTATATCCCCATGTAACTTAGATATAGCTGACGGGTCAAAAAGGAGGGGAATAGTGTTAAAAAGAAATGAGACCTTGGGCAAAATAGTCATCTTAACCAAATTGACTCTTCCCAACAAAGATAAAAAAAGATGAGTCCATGATTGCATGAGTCTACGGCATTCTCTTGCAACTACGGTAAAATTTGTTTTGACAATATCATTGATGTTTTTAGTGATGGTCAAACCCAGGTAGCCTAGACTTGGAGTGAGCTGTAATTCCGCAGCGCAGTCCCTATCATTCCACACCATTACTTTGGTCTTTGAGGCATTTACCTCATATCCTGATATTTCCCCAAACTCTAAAGCGAGCTTGATAGCTGCTGGAAGGGCTGTACATATATCTGAGGAAAATAGCAGAATATCGTCGGCATATAATGCCACTTTTCTTTCCCACACTTCGTAAATAAATGACTTGATAGACTCCTCCTCCCTTAACAACTGGGCGAAAGGCTCTATATATAGGTCGAATAATAAGGGGGAAAGAGGGCAACCCTGACGCGTACCCCTTGTGATAGGAAAGGGGTCAGAAAATTCACCATTCACCAACACTCTAGCTGACGGATTAGAATATAAGAGTCTAACTGCTCGATGAAAACTCTCCCCAATATTAAACTTATCCAAAACCCCGACAGGTACGCCCAATTCACCCTGTCGAAGGCCTTGGTAGCATCTAGCGTTAGGACTGCGAATGGGAGTGAGTGAGTTGTTGCCATATCTATGGCGCCTATCAGATCATACGTCAGTTCATACAGTTGACGGCCTTTCACAAACCCCTTTTGGTCATGATGTAAAATATCTGACGCTACTGAGCCTAACCTCTTAGCCAAAACCGAGGCAAAGATCTTATAATCCACATTGAGGATGGATATGGGCCGATATGATCCGCAGGACAGTGGCGACTTTCCAGGCTTTAAAATTATCGTAATAGAGGCACTATCCCATGAACAGGAGGGGCCAGTCCATCCTGCTGAATTTGGTTGAAAAGCGTAGTTAGGAAGGGTACGATCCCTTGTTCCAAGGCCCTGTAGATCTCAGCTGGAAGGCCGTCTGGACCAGCTGCCTTCCCCTTTTTGCTGTTTAAAATAGCTGCTCTAACCTCCTCTTCTGTAATGATGTTATCCAAAGCAGCTCGCTGCTCTGCGGATCTTGAAGGGAGAGACACCTTTTCCAGCCAATTCTCAATGCGTTGCTGGTCCGAAATTTTATCTTCCTGATAGATCGTTTGGAAGAAATCTCTAAAGATTCCCCTAATATCAAGGTCTGACGAGTACAGTATATTATTATGTTGTGGTAAATAAATAATTAATTACCGGTTCTATTTTTGACTGGATACAATATAACAGATAGCTCAATAAATAAGAGTCAAGATTCGAGGTAGCTGGAGTTGACAGGCTTTAATTAAGCATAAAGGACTGGAACAGGACAGCCTATACGGGAATGGGATGGCAGGGCCCGGCAGCTGCCGGGGCAGGATCTGGGAATGGCTAGCAAACTTTAATAACAGTGCACAATATTTATAGTTAAACAAATACATTGTATTCAATACAGTAGGCGTAGCAGTAGGCGGAGTTTGTAGCAGTCGCGAAAGATAAGGCATAAAGTGGGTGTAACAAGAGGTGTGTACAGGGCGTATACATAGACATGTGATGCAAACGTAACAGAATATGTCATAAATGGGGCGGAAACATGGAGGGGGCTACCTGAGCAGCTGGGACCTCTAACCTAGTGGTGCGCGCAAACTGACAATGACGTGTTACTAGGGAGAACTGGGGGCTATGACTTCTGCACTAGAAGAGGAGACGAAAGTCTGGAGGGTCAGAGCGACATGTACCTAAAGCCTATCTAGTATCTAGTGTTTAGAGAACATGTTGATAGAATCCAAAAGTTATCAGGGCAAAGGCTAACAGACACTAAGACTGGTGCATGCATAATTCTTCATGTAGTGTGTGTGTGCGAGGAATATTCTATGAATATTAATACAGTATTTCTCTTACATGGAGACATAAAGGCTAGACCATGACGGAAACTATTGATGCGATTCAGTAGCTTAGGAATGCAGAGAAGGAGGGCTGGACTGATAACTAGAAACATAACATACTCTTGGCAGACTGGGAGGCAGAGCCAGGCCGAGCCGGGCACTGCGAGGCATGAAAGTAAGTGAAGGGTCAGGGATACAGGTGGGGGCTGTATCGCTCCTCGGAGAGGGTTCAGGAGACAGGAGCTGAATCTGAGTCCGGGCCCTTTTGAGGCCTAGAAACGGGGACAATTCAATGAATTAACGTGCACACTGTAAAACGTGGCAACGTAGCTTTACATAGGCCTGATATTCGTTATATTTACGAAAACTGGAAACTGGCATACTAGAGATGGACACAACTGTAATTGCGTCTTTAATCGATCATAGGGTGGTTACATGCATATCGATCATGCACATATAACATAACATGGGGAACACGTAGGCACATATAACATGGCAAAATTTACTTTTCCACATTCCCTCCTTGTGCCCTACGTTTCCATCAGGAAACATCTATATTCATGATACCATCTATCATTTCATATAGCATCATTTGCTCGTCTCGAATTGTCTTGGAACGGGAATTAGGACTAGGAATACAAGAGGTAGCACAAATGCCGCAAATCGCAGGGCCACATTGTATACAGAGGCAGCAACTGAATATGATCATTACTGCGATACCTAGAAATGACAATACTTTCCATCCCCAGGCGGATATGATACTCCAGAGCCAACCGGACCATGTCCAGGTGCCTGGATTCTGGTGTAACTGATGGGCAATTTTATGAAGTCTGGTTATAGCTGAATAAACAGACGGCGCGTTATTAGGAATGAAAATGCAGCAACTAGATCCGATGACTCTACATGCTCCTCCTCTATCGGCCAGTATGACGTCAAGAACGAGACGATTTTGGAGCACGACAAATCTCATAGCAGATTGCTCTTCAGTTAAGTTACCTAGAGCAGAAGTAGTCTCATTCACTACTGCTTCAAGGGTTCTGGTTAACCTACGTATTAACTTACTATTCTGGACAGGGCCTATAAAGAAGAAGAAACCTTTATTAAAGTCTGTATACTGTTCTAGAGCAGTTTCAGTTTGATCGACAATTGGGGACTCAATCTCCCTTCTATGTCTGACGTGTACTAGATGTGTGTTTCTATGATAATCAGATGGGGCTAGAAAAACTGGTGGCAGTAGGAAGGCAATGTAACATGTTCCATCCCAATCGAGGGGCAGACGAACATATGCGGTCTGACCACAAACAAAATAAGAATGACGTGAAGCTTTGAAAATAGATTTCCCACTGTCACTGTACTTGACAGTAGTAGTACAATCACTATGTCCTACATGTGCGGAACCATTCTTTCTGACACATAATTCGCCTTTGACTGGTAGTACTGAAATAGCAGGCAAATCTGGAGTAGTATCAGACTGAACATTCAGGACCATAAAATTCGAAGAATAATTACCTAAATTATAAACTTCATTTTCTAGATCTAACCCTGTTCTATGGGGGAGACCTTGCTTGTCTGGAAAACATGTACTATTCAGAAGGGACATATCATTTGAGGATGATGTTAACGTGGACCATGCTCCACACGAACCATTATGTGAAAACGGATAAGGAAAGAGTGGCAGAACTCCCTTCGGTGTCTGGAAAGGGGGGAGTCGACCACACACCCAACAATTTGTGGCATTGCTGGTCTGGTGTGAATAGTGTAACATTCTAATGAATGTATTATTGCGCATAGCAAGACGATAGGATAACTCGTGAGGAGGCAGATCACTAAATGTGTGCTCTACTGTAGCATTAGAAAACTTATTTACATGAGAAATTGGAAAACATAAATGCAATGCATAACTTGTGCAGGTAACCATCAAACTTAAGAATAATAGAAAACTTAGAAAAACGATACATCGGATAGAGTTTTGACTAACTCTCTCACTATGGGGGTCTATCTCATACATGTCAGATACCTGTCTAACCGTTTCACCCGAGAGGGACTTAGACAATTAAACTGGCTGACTTATTTTACTAGACCGGAGCTTTAATTTATACTCCTGTTGCGGAGTTTTCTCTAACAGAGGAACATTCAGTTCTGGATTTGACTTAATGTCAGGATTAGAGTCTGGTTTCAGGCAGTCTTTGGAAATGGAAATGTCTGTAGAAATGTCATTAAAAGTCTTGTTTCGGAGTCCATGAAATTTCTTGACATGCGACAGATGGACCCAACCCTTGCGGCCTTCCAACTTCACGGCCGTACGGGTGGTCAGAAGGACTAGTCTCGGCTCCTTCCAGCGAGGCTCCAGCGGACTTGAACGATCAAAGTTCCTGACCAGTACTAGGCTTCCTGGAACGATTTCATGCGGTTTCACTTCGGTATTATCTGGAAATGTAGCGGCAACCTGTGAACGACAAGAGTGTAGGGCAGACATCAAGGAAGCTAGGTAATCTGTCAGCATATTACTGGAAACATCTGTAATACTGCGGGGTCTAGGTGTACCCCACATGTTTGGGGGGCGGCCGAATACGACCTCATAAGGGGACAGACCTGATCTGGAATGTGCAACCATTCGCATAAAGAATAAAGCAACTGGCAGGGCAACTAGCCAGTCTACACCTTTCTCTTTACATGTCTTAGCAATACGGATTTTCAGGGTCTGATTATGTCTCTCTACGAGACCGGCTGCTTCAGGATGGCGCACACAATGGAACTTCCACTGGTACCCTAACAGAAGGGAAACATGTTTCATCAACTCAGATGAGAATGGCTGGCCGTTATCAGAATACACGACCCTAGGGAGTCCATAGCGGGGGAAGAATTCACGAACCAACTGCTTGGCAGTGGTCGCTGCTGTGTAATCTGGAACTGGATATGCTTCTGTCCACCTGGACAAAGCGCATACAACTACAAGGACATACTTGAAACCTCGACATCGCTCCATCTGAATGTAATCCATCTGGAGGACTTCAAAAGGGTGGTCAGGGGGTTGGAATCCACCTTGTTCCACCGGGACACTTTTACCTGGATTGAATTGACAACATATCATACAGGTACGGACTTTCTGCTTGGCTGCAGCTCGTAAGTGCTTGTTGAACCAAAGGTTCTGAATACTGTCTAACATGGCTTTTTCTCCTAGGTGTGCTGGACTATGTGCGGTATTGATAATGACTTGAACCATAGAGTCGGGGAGAAACCATGTGGCTTTTCCCTTCGTCAACCATCCCTGATCTGTCTGGACCCCTCCTTGTTCGGACCATTTCTTGATTTCTTCAGGAGTAGCATGTACCTGTATGTCTATGACATCTTGTGTAGGGTCCTTAACTGTCATACATGTAGTCGGATCTGGAGTGGATGTCTGTGTCTTGTTAACTGGAATGTCTGGTGTCTGAGCTGTAAGCTTGGCTGTTCGATCTGCTAGATCGTTACCTTGGGAAATAATGTCAGTAACTTTCGTATGTGCTTTGCACTTCATGATAGCGATAGCTGTCGGTAAATGTATTGCATCTAACAGAGCTTGAATGAGGAGACCATGCTGAATCTTGGTTCCATGAGAAGTCATGAAACCTCTCTCCTGCCAGAGCACTCCGAAGTCGTGTACAACTCCGAATGCATAACGTGAATCTGTATATATGTTTACTTTCAGGTTTTTGGCACGTATGCAGGCTTGGGTCAGAGCAACTAGCTCTGCTGCTTGAGCAGACAAGGTGTCAATACGGTGTGTTTCAATAACTTCGGTTTCAGTAGTCACTGCATACGCGGCTACTAGTTCTCCTGTACTTGTTCTCATACATGAACCATCCACATAAAGTGTCAGGTCGGGATTAGGTAATGCAATGTCTGTCAGGTCTTGTCTTGGCTTAGTCATAGTGTTAATAATTTCCACACAGTCATGTGTGGCGGGATTTGAAGTAACTGACGGTAACAAGGTAGCAGGATTTAGAACGTTGCAGCGTCTGATTTCTATGTGTGGCTGGAACAGTGTCAGTTCATAACCTGTTAAACGTGCAATGGTCAAGTGCTGAGTCTGTGTTCGGTTTAAAAGAACTTCCACGGAGTGTGGAACTTGTACTGTCAGGGAGTGTCCTAATACTATGGAATCACTTTGTCTGATTGCTAGAGCTGTGGCTGCAACTGACTTGAGGCACGCAGGCAAAGCCTGGGCTACTGGATCTAATGTGCTCGAAAAATAAGCACAAGGCTTGTACTGTCCTGCTTGATCTTGTGTGAGAACAGATAATGCAGTACCATCACGTTCTGTGACAAAAAGTGTAAAAGGCTTACTGTAGTTCGGTGTAGCTAGAACAGGTGCTTGGCATAAGGCTTTCTTTAACTCATTAAAACTAAGTGTATGTTCAGATGTCCAAGGGAGAACAGTCGATACGGCTGCCTCCTGTGTCGTTAACTGTATCAGTGGCTTTGCTAGAAATGCATACTGAGGAATCCATTGTCTGCAGTAAGAAGTAAGGCCGATAAAAGCACGTACCTCCTTCTGTGTCTTGGGCTGTGGAAGACTCGCTATTAACTGGATACGATCTGGTGTCAACTGCCTACCCCACTTGGACAGTAAGTGGCCTAAGTAGATCACTTGCTGGACACAGAACTGAAGCTTCGAAGGGGACACCTTGTGCCCCATCTCGGCTAGGAAATACAGAACTGTAAGTGACGCACGCTCGCAGTCACGTTCAGAACGGGCTGTGATCAGTAGATCATCGACATACTGGAGCAGGGCAGTGTCAGCTGGCATGTGAATATTGTCTAGTTGTCTTTTAAGTGCTTGACTGTAAATGCTAGGACTTTCTGTGAAACCTTGAGGAGCTCGTGTGAATTTATAGCTCCTTCCATTTAAACAAAAACCAAAAAGGTACTGGCTGTCTGGATGAATCGGGACACTGAAAAATGCATTCTTGAGGTCTATTACAGTAAAAAATGTAGCTTCGGGATCAATGGCTGTCAATAGGGATGAAATATCTGGGACTACTGGATACTGAGGTATGATACATTTATTAAGTTCTCGAAGGTCAATCACTAATCGATATACTGGAGGTGCATTTGGATCAGTACGTTTCATGACTGGAATGATAGGAGAATTACATACATTGGAGTCAGTTTCTACAACCACTCCTTGAGCAATGAGCTCGTCAATAATTTTGGATAAGGCTGCTACAGCCTCAGGTGGTAATCTGTACTGTCTGATCCGTGGCAGGACTATACCTTGCTTGAGGGTCACACGATGGGGTGTGATTTGCATAAAACCTACATCAGTTGGACCTTGCGCCCATAAATGCTGGGGGACATTCAGTAATCTTGGATCAAAATCGCGTAATACATAGTGACCTTTAAAGTCTCTTAAAAACAATCGGACTCCTTCTGGGGAACAACAAATTACTGCACCTAATTCTTTCAATGTTTTAATGCCTAACAAATTTTCTGGACATGACTTCGTAAGTAACAAATCAGTAGTTCGGGACAATGGACCTACTTCTAGAGAAACTGGTTTTGAAATCTCGTTTACAATAGGCTTTCCTGAAAATCCAAGGGAAACATTTCTAGAGCCTGAGAGCGGAGCCCCTGGAACCTCGTCATGACTGATAGTAGTCCTACTTGCCCCTGTATCAATCAGAAACTTTCTGTCTTTCCCTAATACTTGACTGTGTACATAGGGACCCTCTTGATCTACAGGTATCTCGATGAGAGGCAAGCCTACCTCCCTCTCTAGGCTGTTTCATGAATACTGTTGATACTCTGGATACTCTGTCTGGGCATACTGGTACATTTGCTGTGTAACATGCTGTGTTGCAGCAATAGGCTGCGGTGCTAGAACTGTCTGTTGTGCATTCTGCGGTGACTGAGAAGTCTGTGAGACTTGTTCTGGTCTAGGCAGGCGTGGTCTTTCTTTAGTCTTACCAGTTGCTACGTTGTGTTTCAGAACTGCACACTCGTTTATAAAATGACCTGGCTGTTTACAATAATTGCATGTCCCTTTAACGGGAGCTGCAGGATGGCTGGCTTGATTCGGACCCCTCTTCTGACTGTCTTGTGGAACAGATTGTGCAACTAATACTTTCATTTTCGTATCTTTCATACGTTTCCTTTCGTGTTCTTGCTCTTCTCTGATTCTGTTCTGGTGATACTGGAGCATCTGGAGCATTTGTGACGGGGTACTAGCTTGCCAAGTACTTTCGACTTTCAAAACTCGATTTTTAACTTGTGGGCTTGAATTCTCGACTAGTTTAGTAACAAAAAGATGAGGGTATGACTCGCTACCTGTCTTCAAACCACTGTTAATGATAAAACATTTCTCAAATCTAGAATAAAAATCACTAGTGTCTTCATCCTGTTTCTGTTTGCATGCTGAGATTGCATCCCAATCTTCCTTTTTCGTGGCTAATAACCTTGGCAAGACCTGAATCAATAACTCAGGTAATTCTTTACATTTATCTCCAAGACCGGTACCTGGTACTCGTGCATTATCTTCAGCTTCTAGAGCTGTCCAATCAATCTTTTTCTCTCCCACCTCCCATTCTTTTTCCTTGAGTTTCTCATATACCCCTGCGGGCAACAGGACTTTTAGCATTTTAATGATATCTGGATACGTGTATTCTCCCATACGGAGCATGTCTTTTAATTCTCGATGGAACCCTGCTGGATCTTTGTCATGACAGGGAATTAACTTCTTCATCTCTAAGAGTTCCATCTTGGTAATCGGGGTGTAAACAAATACTCGTTCTAGATCGCCACCCGCTGTCCTAACTGGGTGTACTTCTCGTAACGGATGCTGTCTATCTATGTAGAATGGTTTACTTTCTGGAGGTGAGACATGAACAAAATGCGGATTCAGAAACGTTCTATATTTGTGGCGCTGTTCTAGAATGACACTAATTAAATCGGTACCTAAACCTTTCCATCTATACTGGAGTAACTCGTTCAGAACATCATGTAACGGACCTGGATCAGAATGTTGACCCTCATACAGTGTAATGAGGTGCTGGATCATATACATACCCACCAGTCTGGGACCTCTAACCTAGTGGTGCGCGCAAACTGACAATGACGTGTTACTAGGGAGAACTGGGGGCTATGACTTCTGCACTAGAAGAGGAGACGAAAGTCTGGAGGGTCAGAGCGACATGTACCTAAAGCCTATCTAGTATCTAGTGTTTAGAGAACATGTTGATAGAATCCAAAAGTTATCAGGGCAAAGGCTAACAGACACTAAGACTGGTGCATGCATAATTCTTCATGTAGTGTGTGTGCGAGGAATATTCTATGAATATTAATACAGTATTTCTCTTACATGGAGACATAAAGGCTAGACCATGACGGAAACTATTGATGCGATTCAGTAGCTTAGGAATGCAGAGAAGGAGGGCTGGGCTGATAACTAGAAACATAACATACTCTTGGCAGACTGGGAGGCAGAGCCAGGCCGAGCCGGGCACTGCGAGGCATGAAAGTAAGTGAAGGGTCAGGGATACAGGTGGGGGCTGTATCGCTCCTCGGAGAGGGTTCAGGAGACAGGAGCTGAATCTGAGTCCGGGCCCTTTTGAGGCCTAGAAACGGGGACAATTCAATGAATTAACGTGCACACTGTAAAACGTGGCAACGTAGCTTTACATAGGCCTGATATTCGTTATATTTACGAAAACTGGAAACTGGCATACTAGAGATGGACACAACTGTAATTGCGTCTTTAATCGATCATAGGGTGGTTACATGCATATCGATCATGCACATATAACATAACATGGGGAACACGTAGGCACATATAACATGGCAAAATTTACTTTTCCACAATGTACTATAGACTCGATGTTATTTCGGACCTGATCAGTCTTGGCTTTCCAAGCCAAAAGTTTTCCAGCTCCCTCTCCGAACTGGAAATGGGATATCTTACTTGCTTCCCATTTCTCCAGCAGACGTTGATTAAGCACCAAACCCAGCTGACCCTTTAAGGATACTAAATTGTTTGTCAATGTTTGTGTGGTTTTTCCAGGTGGAACTTGGTCAATCTTGCTTTGGGTTACCAACATCTTGGCTTCTATAGAAGCTACTTCCCCCCCTATAACGTTTCCTTCTAAATGAGACCTTGTTGGTAATAAGGCCTCTTAAGAAGGCCTTATAAGAGTCCCACACAATTCCAGAAGTAGCTGAGCCCAGATTGATTTCCATAAAGTGCTGGGTTTCCTTAACTAGGAAAGTTATATCGTCAGCAGCTGAGAGGAGTGAGCGGTCAAAGGTCCAGGATCTAAGAACCTTAGGGAATCCCTCCAGTTCCATGAATAAGGCAGAGTGATCTGATAAGTGAGATGGTAGGTAGCACATAGCTTTCACAAATTCAACCGGTCTATGATTAATTAAAGCAAAATCAATTCTGGACTGATGATGATATTGCTGGTTTTGATAAGAAACCCCCTGCTTTTTGCCGGCTTTTTCCCTCCAAATATAAACGAGCCCATACTGCTTCATAGATCTAAGTAAGAAGACCCTAGTCTTAGAAAGAACTAAGGATCGACTATTAGGGAGTTTGTCAAGAACCGGATCCAAAACTATATTAAAATCCCCCGCCAGGATTGTAGGTTCCGGGAAAGACAGTAGATGGGAAAATATAGTTTTTAATATAGAAGGGTCGTCAAAATTAGGCCCATAATATCCCGCTATCGTAATTCGTTCCCCGGCAATTAGAACTGTAACGATGACCCATCTGCCACCTGGGTCCACCATTTTCGAGACTAATCTTACTTTGAGTGGTCTTTTAAAAATAATTGAGACGCCTCAAGTATTAGTAGTTTGCGAGGTTGATATGGAAGAATCAATCCATCTGTTTTTCTTTACCAATGACAATACCTCAGCCTCCATTAAATGTGTCTCCTGGAGAATGATAACCTGCGCATCAGAATCCCGTAAATATTACAAGATCTTATCAGCCCTGGGTCTGGTGCGCAGGCCATTCACGTTCCAAGGAGAATTTTCACACTACTCATAATAGTTCAATCGAACGACCCTCAAATCACCAAGAACAATCATAGCGGCTAGATAACAGACACTCAGCCCTATACGTAAGATTGCCTTGCCTCCATTGCCTCCATTAATGACTCTTAACCAAAAATACTTCAAGCAGAAAATGAGTTTTCTTTTATTACTGCTCCCCGACCTCCCTCCTCCCCCTGCCCAGGAATACCCTCCCCACCCCCACGGGAAACCCATGAGGCACAGGGTCAGACTGATTTGTATATGGCCATGTCTGAACTGGGGTGGCAGAGTGGGCTAAAGAACGGTGATGGATTAAACTCAGATCTGTTGACTGGGTGTGAGTGTTTGATTGGTTCAGATGCTCCGTCCATCAGCACTCCCTTTTGTACAACCTTCTGAGCCTCCACTGCCCTCGGCCTCTGATCGGCAGCCTGCAATGCCCCGCACCTGTCCTTTGCAGTGGAGCCCTCGGATATTCCACTGGTCTGTAGCCCCTTCGACGCTGAAACCCTTTTCGACGTCAGCATCAAAACGATTCTCGAAGCTGCCAATGGTGCCAAAAATCACATCAGCGTCAAAGACTCCATCAACAGCATCCTCCGATGACTTCAGCAGCACCCGGAAGAACTGGATGCAAGGCAGAACAGACTGTTCATTAATCCCCAAACAGGGAAAACCTCAACAAAGCTGCCTCTGCCAAAGCCTTAGGAGACTTTGCCTCAGAAAAAAGACACTGGGGCATATTATCAAGAATGGCGTTAAAATTATCACCGCTTTAGCGGCAGGAACCTTTTGCTCAAGTGGCTATAATAGGCTTGATAATATGCCCTTGTGAATTCCCATAGAAGCCCATGTTCACACCACAGCATGGGCTTCTATGGGAATTCAGTGCCGCTAAAGTGGCGATAATGTTAACGCCGTTCTTGATAATATGACTCTCTGTCTTTCAAGGAAGAGCTTGCTTTGGAGCCCCTCTCAGCTCTCCAGCATACAAGACGCAAGGAACGGGGCACCAGTTCTCCCATTCCTTCCTCCACTGCCTCCTCCACCACCTACAACACCACCTCCACTTTTGCCCACACTCTTCCAACGGGAAGGCAACATTTTCCATTTCAGCAACCCTTATGATTGACTGTTTGATCTGGTGCCCAATGACGACTATGTGCTGACTATAATGTTGATCCTCCAGGAGATCGATACCCGGATCATTGTCTAGTAAGAGCATCCCATACAGATAACACTACCTCTTACCATGAGCTGATCCAAACGGCAACCACCTTCCACAAGGTGGATATGGATGTCACCCAGTAGAAAGATGATTTCTTAGTGGAGACATTGTCTAGGTCAGAGAGAAGGATGCAGTTTCTTCTCATGCTGAAGAGGACATTAAAAACAGTGACAGACACCTTTATGGCTGGCTAAACTTAGGAAACATATCATTACTTCCTTTAAACCTAACAATACAAGTATTTGTCCTTCAAACAAAATGAATGTTATATTGCATTGTGGCGGGGAGGCACGGTGGGAGACAGCGTTCCTGCTTCAGGGCCAACCTGCTGTGGGGAAAAAACATTGAGCAACAGCACTATGGCACCACAAGTCAGGGGCCGCTGGTGGAGGAGGGCCAGTCTGTTTTCTAGAAGAGGTCCTCAGATGACAAGGTGCCATTAAGGGATTAGGAAGAGGACTGGAAGTGGGTGAAGGGGAGAGGATTGCAGCCCAAAGCATGAGTAAAGCCACAGAAGCAGCTAGCCGCGCACGTGCCCTCCCAAGTTTGGGTCACAGCCTTCCCAGCAGCCAGGTGCCCAGCCTCACTGGAGGGTGGCGCCGGGACCCATTTGTAATGTTTAGGACCCTATGCCCTCATCCTGTGATTTGGGGCGAATCACCTAATCTCTCCCTGTGATAAGTTCGTGCAAGGCGAGAAAGCAGAAAGAGACAAAAAATTATGAAAAAAAATAGTTCTACCAAAGCGTATGTTAACAATATTTTTGCTACGGAAAACAGATAAGAGATGCAGAGGCGCAACAAGCATTGGTAAATGCAGGGTAATATGCTACAGTCAATAGTTATGGAGGAAAAGTGAGTGGCAAGCACAGGAACCAATGAAAAGCCAGGAATGAGAGGAGGCGGGATGTAAACCCCTTTTAAGTTTATTTAAATAAAATTGATTTCACAAGCACAGTGCAAGCACTGTGCAGGCGAAACCAAAAAAAGGACACGGATACAGCCAAAGCCATGTGTGTCTCCATACTTCATCCCATAGTGACTTCTTTCTGAGACACCAATATAGGGCCAGTTCCAGGGCCACCTACCCAGGCCCGACCCCCTCCTACCGGCGGTAGCAGCAGTCATACTACCAGCAGACACCAAGGATGATACACCAGGGGTGCCTATAGAGGCAACAACAGGAGCAGGGCAAAGCAAGCTCCAGCAAAGGGTCCTCCACCTTAAAACACTGACTCTCCCCCTCCTAAGTCACGATCACACTACACCTGTCAGGGGCACACTACAAGTTTCCTTCCGCGCTGGCAGGAAATCATATCAGACAAGTGAGTATTAGCGGTTGTTTGCCATGGATACAGCTTAAAAAATCCCAAACCCCCTCATGCCCTTTTCAGTTTTATCCCCTGGGTGCAATAGTGGGTAGTTTCTTGTTTTTAAGGGGCGTTCAGTCCAACTCCTGAGTCATCACAAGCGCCTGGGGAGGAGTGTGGGCAGAGAGTTGTAAGTTCTCACTGCCCGCGCTCTTGCTAGCAGGCAGCAGCAGTGTCTCGTGGATGTGGTCCAAGACACACTCTGCCATCAGGACAGGGGGATGGGGTCCCCAGAGTCACGGGATGGCTCATGGAGGAGGCCCTATACCCCCTACCCCCAAAAATCCTTAGGACTTGGGAATGAGGGTCCCTGGGGCCCATGTGTGTCTTGGGGGGGGACGGACCCCACGCACTCCCCCCAAAAACTTTGATCACATGGTATGGGCCCGTGGGCCTTTTAATGGCTTAGGGAGGGGTCCTATGCCCCAACAATTGGAAATACATCTGCCCTGGGGGATGGGATCCATGGGTCTTCATGCTCTTGCTAACACTGTGTATACATACATATTTCATCCCGCTTGACCAGTTCCATGATTTCATTGATAACATCCCAAATGAAATATGAAATTACTACATTGGTACCAATACTGCATGGCAGGGGTGGAAGTTTTAGTTAATTTAGGGTACGAGTTACTTGACATAATTATACCTAGTGAATTTCAGTGGTTTTTAAAGTTTAAAATGTTACGTTCAACCAAACTATAACGCCACTTTAACCTTTTTTCAGTGAATTTTTAAGGTTTATTAGAATACCTAACTATGCCTGTCACTTTAACCTTTGGTTATATAGAAGACAAAACACCTCGTTATTTCCAATGAGATGGGATCGGCCCTCGCTATTTCCAATGAGATGGGATCAGCACTCCTTTGGGTTTTCACTTTGATTTACTACCTTCTGAGTGACATAATCATCCACGCATATACATTACCCACTGGCGGTCATTAGTAGGTAGTTATAGTTAGGACCTTGTTTCTATTCTTAAAGCCACATTTTCAAAACGAATGGCCCACTCACTTTAGTTGCTGTGTTGAAAATTTTGGGGTAACTCATCAAGTGGGGGCTGAGAAAAAGGGGGGGGTCCCAAAACACTTTTCTGCATGTTAATTTCTATGGAAAACTGTTGACTCAGTTACAGCCCAAACTGCTGATAGGAATTACACCAAATTTGGCAGAAAGGTAGCTCTTGGTCAAGAGTGCACTCTTCTTGTTAAATGGTGTAAATCCATTTAGTAGTTCCTGAGAAATGTAAAGATTTCTCAGATATACAAATAGGGATGTGGAGAATCCACAAACCCTCCCGATCTCGAGGCTGCGATCTGATTGGCTGCCAACACCTCAAACCAGAAGGTGTTGGCAGCCATCTAATGATTAGGTTCAACCGAGGCACAAGAAAAAAGGTTAAAAAAACCTAACAAATCAAGAAAAGGAGTAAGGGTAGAAACACCCTGACCCCCTAGGCCTGCTCAAAGGGTCCCACAGGGACCCTAAGGGCTGCAAAAAGCATTAAAAAAAATGCTAGCGGGTTTCACGTTGTATTTGCGAATCAGGCCAAACATCCATTAAAAAAGAAGCTTGGGCTCCTGCGCTTCGTTTCCTTTAAGCTCCTGGGTGAGCCAGGTACCGGGGGCAAGTGTGCGTCAGGAGGCGCTTTTGCAGACTGGTGGAGAGAGGGTGTGTGGCCTGCTATCAGAACTCGGCAATCCTGCTGTGTGGGACCTACTGGAGGTAACAGGAGGGGTAGTTGACCCACAAGGACGTCCTTGAAGCCAACAACCCCCCTTCTTACCTCCAGTGTCCTGCACAGCGGGATTGCTAAGAGGTTTCGGAGGCCACGTCCCCTTTCTCCACCACTCTGCAAACGCGCCTCCTGGTGCACTGCTGGTTGGGGTATGAAGTTTACATTACCTCTGAGGGACCTTGAGGGCCAAGAAGCCCTCCAGGCACCTCTTGTAAGTCCTACACAATGGAATTCCTCAGAGCTGGATGGAGTCCCAGCCCCCTTTCTCCACCAGTCTACAAATGCGACTACTACTTAAAAAAACCTAAAAAATTCACAGAAAAAAACAAACTTTACAGGGACGTTATAGTTAGGAATTAGCATTAAAAAAACATAGAAATTCACTGAAAAAAACATAGGTTTCAGGGACATTGTAGATAGGAATTAGCATATATAAAACCTTAGAAATTCATGGAAAAAAACAAAGTTTACAGGGACATTATAGTGAGGCTTCCATTTCACTCATACAAAACCAGACAAATTCAGCCGTTACAGTTTGCTGAGCTAACTATAGCACTACTTATGACCTCACATATTACATCACTCATGACATGGTCAGTGACATCACTCATGACATCTCAAATGACATCATGAATAGGCTACAGTGAATTCCATTATAAAGGGGAGGTGGGCGTGTGGCCACCTTCCTTGATCCTGTAAAGACCCCCGGGAACCCATCACTCAGGGCAGGCTCAATTACTGTGTCCCAGAGAGACCATCCCGGGACACAGTAGTTTCCCTGCCTGCAACAGCGCGGTAGTGAAACATATCTGCTCCCACCTGGCAGGAGCAGGGAAGGCATGGAATGCCTGTAGGGAAGGCCTAGCTGCTCTTATTCAGCGGGGGCTTTAAAAATACTCCCACCAGTTGGGAGCAGACTTTTGTATCCCCGCCCACGCTCTTGCATGCAGGGAAATGCAAATTGCTCCTGCCTGACGGGAGCAAAGAAAAGCAGCTGCTCCCGCCAAGCAGGAGCAATGTCGGCTCCCACATCACCCTCGTTGGGTGCATGCTTGGACCTGGCAGTGGTGCAAGGTCCTTGAGGTTTCTCCTGGGGCCCGATGTATTGTTTTTTAAGTGCCCCAGGTCACTAGTGAAAACAGGTAAAGATAATGTGTGTCAAAATAATCCAACTGATTTTTTGTACGAAAAACAATAAATTAGTCTCTACTTGTGGGATCCTACTCCCCAAACGTATTACTTAATTACCCATTCACAAATCTACCCCAAGTTGACTTTCAAACCGAAACGTTATATTTTCTTGAACATGCATAAGACAAATTACACAAATAACACAACGATCATCAGTATTTCCTGATTCCTTCCTATCCATACAATCTAATGACAGTTGCAAAAACAGCAATTAATGCGCAATCTGTGTAGGAGATAGTCCATTACACACATGGGACGATTACTTCCAACATCCACACTGTCACAAAAGTGTGTATCCAGGTTTCTTGCATGTGACTTTTAATCAGTCAGACTCTTCCAATTCATGAAGTCGACACGTTTCGGGCCACTAAGTAGGGCCTCATCAGGACATGGGCAAAAAGAATGCTTACAAAATGATATACTGAAGTAAATACATGAAGTACTCTACATTGCAGACCCAAAGTGCATGATCTCCAGTGCAAGTGACAGTGTAAGCAGTTAAATAAAAAGCAGATGGAGATGAAACATGTAACATATTACCCAGTGCAGGAATCCCTGTGTACGAGACTAAGTGAGGATAAGAGCAGGAGCGGAATAGTACAGTACTCCAAGTCTCTATGAGGAGAAAGGCTTGTACTCACAATAATGTACATGGCCACTAAACCGGGGCAAACGCCCAGCTGGGCAGAGGGAAGCCTCCGTAAAGAATGCTGCACTTAGTGTCTCCAGACCAACTAATGAAACCAAAACAAAGTAAATACCAAGTAAATAACAAAGGGCTACGGCCCTGAAAATATAGGAGGGCCAAGAAAAAAGCAAGCAAATTACCTTCAAAGCCAATAGCAAGTCATCAGGGCACCCACTCATAAGCACGTGAGACCTTTGGTGATGAGCTCTCCAATGCCACTATAGGGGATGGGGTTGTGTGCCCTTCCCCCTTTATAATGAATAAAAGGCATCATGGTTTGGGGCCCCCTGGGCCCACAGTGGCATGGGGTGGGGGCTGTGTGCCCCCATGACTTTATAATAAAAGAAGGCCCCAGGTGATGGGGTCCATAGTGTTTTGGGAGGGGTGGCCACATGCCCACCCCCTTTGCAAATATCTTTTGGCCCTGAGGGATGGGGTCCCTAGGGCCATTATTGGCTCTGTGAAGGGGCTGTGTACCCTCTCCCCTTTAAAAAAAAAAGCCCCTGGGAATGAGTTCTCCGAGGCTGCGCCAATGGTTTTACGGTGGTGGGCCTGGCCGCAGGACAGACCCTGTAGCCAATCTCATACCGCCACAGCTGGGGGTTGCAGTATGTGAAAGTGTGCAAATAACACATGAAAAAGTTAAAAGGAAAACAGTGATGATAATAGATGAGCGCACTTAATGATCACAGAAAGGAAGAAAATTGCATAAATCAACACTAAAAAAACTGCCCCATACTGGTGAGTGAAATCCAAGTGGACAATCAATTGCTATAAGAAATATATTAAGATGGCGTCGGTGTGAGTGGTCATAGAAGCATCGCTCTGTGAGTCCTGGCCTGATTATCGGACTATGCCCATGCGGAATACTGGAAAAAAAAGGCTGGAGCAAGCGGAGTAAGCAGAGGAATGTGTAACTGCTAACCACTTACCACTAAAGCAATTGTGTTGAGGCCGAAAATGCAGTGAATGCAGCGAATCCTGTGAGAAGAGGAGAAGAGGAGATACTTCTGATACTTTAAGATTGGTGGTGCCGTGTCAAGGCTAAGGGCTAAAGCATCAAGCGGATATGTCTACTGAGGTGCGTGTGTGCTAGTGTGCTAGTGTGCTGGATGTGGATGTCCCGGAGCTGTATAGCAGGCCCTCCAACTCGCAACCGGCCGCAACCAGAGTTCTGCATGAAAGCTACAGCGACAACTGAACCTGTACCATGTAACCGTAAGTACTGTAACTGAGTACTGATTGTGGTTTACATAGGTCGGCAGTATCCTATTTAGTGATAGACTGTTTCACCTTCCTGCCACCCTCCGCTTATATCCCTGGAAAAAGCCCTTGAGTACGGAGGGTCTCAGAGGCTGAGAGACAGCGACCGAAAGCGGCGGCAGTAACATGCAGCTCATCTGAGCAGCGGCATAACAAACAGAATCAACAGATTAGCAGTCTCTCGGATAGATAGTCCTGTAAATGTTGGAAATTGCTGTATATCTTAATATTTTAGAAATTATTGTACAGTGCTTTTGTCTTCTTTTCTAAAATGTATAGCCTTCCAGGATCCATTATTGCTTTCATACTCATTTTTAACATTAACTGGAAGGTAGTTGAAAGCACTAAAAATAGCAAAAATAGGCTATGTCCCAGAAAAATGCCAAAACTGTGTAAAAAAAGGTTGCTTCTCTGACAAAAGACTGTCATTCCCTAAAAGCTGAGAAAATGGTGATTTCAGCCCCACAAACCATTTTTTGATAACATTTGCAGGGAAAAACCCAGACGCTTTCGTTTGTAGCCCGTTTTTGATAAAAAATAAATGTTACTGTATTTTGGCAAATTTCTGGGACCCCTCCAAGGGAATCCACAAACCCTGGGTATCTTTAGAATCCCCATGGTGTTGGAGGAAAAGGACGCAAAATTGGCGTGGATACGTTATGTGGTCAAAAAGTTACAGGGGCATAGGCGCGCACTACCCCAAATAGCCAAAAAAAGGCTTAGCACAGGTGGGGTAAAGGCCTAGCAGCAAAGGGGTTAAATGTTCCAAAACTCTCTTTTTGGCTGGGTAGACGGTACTGCCAATATAATATTTTTCGCACGGACATTTAAGGGCATACACAGCATAGTCTGTATTACAGGAGACATGTTTGGTGATCACGAATGGTTTGCAATGAGAGAATAAGATTAGGTTCATAACCACCTATTCCAATCAAGCACATGAAGTCAGAGAGTGTCTCAATAAGTTCTGGAGAATCCTAAAAAAGGATAAAGATATTGCTGCTGTGGTAGAACATTATCCACAGGTTACATACAGAAAGGCCAAATCCCTAAAGATATTGTATGTCAAAGCACTGTAGATGCGACCTCCAAGGCAGGGTCAACAAGGTGCGAGGGTTCTATACCTGCAACAAGTGCAAGGCTTGTAAATATAGCACAAATTGTAAACAGGTCAAATTATCGGCCAATTGTAAACCATTCATGATCACCAAACATGTCTCCTGTAATACAGACTTTGTTGTAGGTATGAAAATCTTAGAGGCACACTTCAAAAAATGGGCTTATAATTGAGAAACACATTTTTTTTTAAAAACCTTTAAAATTCACACAAAAAAAAGGTTACTGGGACATTATAGTTTGGGATTAGCATTTAAAAAACCTTAGAAATTCACTGAAATAACCAAAAGTTACAGGGACGTTATACGTAGGATCAGAATTTTAAAAAACTTTGAAATTCACTGAACAAACTAAAGGTTACAGGGACATTATAGTTAGGCTGACATTTCACTCGTACAAAACCAGTGAAATTCAGCAGCTATAGTTAGATGAGCTAACTATAACTCGCACCCCTGTAATGCACTGCTTATGATGTCACATATTACATCACTCATCACACGGTTAGTGACATCACTCATGAAATCACTCATGACATCTCAAATGACATCACTGATGATATCACGATGACATCATCCACAGAATCTCTGATGCACCCACTTACACCCCATATATAATCTTTCATACACCCACTCCAACTTCCACACTACCATTCTCAAAACCATTGACACACCCATACCGATACTTACACACCCACTCACTGATTCACAGGTCTACACACACACATCCATTCAGTTACCCATACAGCCACACATACACCAACTCACTCACTAATAACACCACTGATATCCACTCATACACCTGTATAGCCACTCACACACTGTCAGTCCTCCATAGCCACTCACATACCTACACACTCACCTATAGAATCAATCAGACATCACTGTACTGTCCTATACAGTTATGCACACACTCACTCACTCATACAGCCCCTCACACACCCACCCACTAACCCACACAGCCACTATCATAATCCCTCACTCACACATGCAGTCACTCATATACTCCAATACTCACCTATACTGCAGTCACATATCCACTTCCTCACCCATATACTACTGATATATTCATTCACTCACCGACAGAGCCATACACACACTCAGTCACATATATAGCCCATCTCTTACACACTCACTAACCTATACGCTCAATGACTCACCCTCTCACCTACCCACACAGACACTCATACACCCATAGAGGTACTCAGACAACCAACTACCCATACACCCACTCATGTACCCACTCACCAACCCATACAGCCACTTAGACACCATCTGACAGACTGATACAGACATTCTCAAAATCTAGCTAGTCACCCATAACTCACTGAGACACCTAACCATACCTAATCACTCACTTATACTGTCAGTCACACACCTACTGAATCATAGATACAGGCACTCAAACACCCTCTGATTCATCAATACAACTTGGTATAAATATTTAACACTCATGAATATTTTTAAAACACTTTAAGTCACTAGATGAAGTCCTCAGTGATGTTATTTGAAATGTCATCAGTGAAGTTATCAGTGATGTCACTGACAATGTCATGAGGGATGTAATATGCGAGTTCATAAACAGTGCATTGCGGGAGGCGAGATATAGTTTGCACTGTTGCTGCAACTGTGAAGACCAGGCGACGCTGAGAAAGGACAGGAGACAATCACGAGCTGTCCCACGTTGGCTGTCGGTGACCAGGGGCTCCTGTCCGACTGGAGCACAAACAAGCCTTGGTAGGCTTAACAGACGCAGAGAGCAAAGAAAGAGCAACGTTGGTACGAGCAAGGTCCAAGGGACTCGCCACAAGCAGGAGAGTAAGAGCAGCCCTCGAGCAAGCAGGGGAGCCCAGATAAGCAGGAGAAGACCCTCAGGCCGAAGGCACAGGAGTCGCAAGAGGACCTCGAGCAGCTCACCATGGAGGAAGGCCCAAGGTGCAGAGGATGCAGTGAGGATGCTGTAGTTGACAGGGAGAGATGCTGGAGGCTGAAAGTTTTTGTAGCCCGAAGATCTCTAGAGTGCCGAGCCAACAAGTCTTGGCAATGGCAAGTCGATGCAGTTCACAGGGGTTCAGTCCCAGTGGTTTTGAAGAGGGATACTGGCCTCAAAATTCCAGAGAGGACAGGTCAGGCCTTGAGGGAGTTGCAGAACCACCACCTGTGTGTCTGAGCCTTTCGAGTCCGTGGGATGCCAGGGGTAGCATACCGGGCAGCTCCGTTGCGGTGCCTGCAGATGCAGTAGAGTGACTCCTCGACTCCAAGGGAGTTTACTGTGGGTGTCTTTGTTGCCCACAGGTCTGGTGAAGATCCTGCAAGAAGCACAGACATAGACAATGAAGAAGACTTGCAGAACAGCAAGACCTGGATCAGCAGGAGTCTTCCTTGATGCAGTCTCGGTTCCAGGTGAAGTCCAAGTGCCCAGACGGTCGAAGAGTGAAGTGGTTTCATGCTTGAGTCTTGTCGCACGACAACTCTAAGGAACCACAACACATGTAAGCCCTTCCACCAGTAAGGTTGTGCGCCCTTGGTCTTTGGGTAAGTCTGCAATCAAATCTATAGATAGGGGCTGCCAGGGTTGGGATGGGCAACGATTGCAATAGGCTGGCTTGTTTCCTATGCTCACTTTTTGCTTGAGCACCTTAGGGAAACGGTTGGAACAACTCGGGGGTCCCTCCCAGAGGAGGAGCTGGACAGAGGGAAGATACTCCCATGTCCTTTGTCCAGTTTCACACCAGAGCAGGAGCCAATCAAAAGGTGGGGGTAACTATGAAAGCAGACTCTAATTTCCTACAGTGTTATAAATTAAATCAAACAAAATAGTGGTATTTAAATTATTATTTGTGTAAATACTGGGGCAACCAACACGTCTTACATTCTTCCAGTGCATGCATATATATCTCTTACATACAGGGACTAAAAAAGGTCAAAAGCATTTCTCTCTTAAGTACCTATGAAGTGATGTCTTTGTTTCCCCTCCATGCATCTAGGTGTGAGGCTCCCGATAGCACCCAGCCTGGATACTCCAACAAAAAGAGGCCTAATGGTCCCTTAAATTTGGCCTTTGTTATGGGCCCAGCTTGCGTCTGATAAGCCCCTTTCCTGCCTGCACGTTGCTGTTCCGTACAAAAGCAGACAACCTGCAGGGGCTGCTGAAAGTTTCTCAGTGTCAGAAAATAACACCGGGACGAGTTCAGCATACTGCTGTAAATCCGGGAGAAGTAGGAAAGAAATGTGTCACTCAGCTGAAAGCGCTCAGCTTTGTAGCAGGGTAGACAGCATTTACCCTCGACTCGAGCCCTGGCCGTGTTCATAGTTGTCATAAAAGGGCAGGAGAGCATGCTAGCCGCCAGTTGCCGAGTTTTAGAGATGCAATCTTCCAAAGAAGATCCTGATTTGATGTTAATGATATGCGATTCAATTAGAAATAGATAGATAAGTTATTCATGCCCTCAATATGTTAGGGCTGCCATTGTGCCAGAGTTCCTTCCATTACAGCCCAGACCCACCAAAATTGTCCTACAATTTGCTAGGGCAACACATATGCTACAGATGGCGGTAACAATAATGCCACAAGCGTGGAGGAAAAATATGCCAATGATGCAGACGATATGCCATGGCCAGCATCATCTCAGCAATAGACACATTGGGCCTTATTTATGAAGGACTTGCGCCGCCGGTGCGTCACTTTTTCCCATTTTAAAAGTGGCGCACCGGCGGCGCAAGGCCTTCATAAATAAGGCCCATTATTCCCTTAATTCAATTGACAATAAGATTACATTAACATAGTTTTTTTTTTAAACTTCGACCATGTTTCTACTTTGCTTACAGGTAAACCTAAACATTTAAAGGGAACGTTCCTACTAACATGTTTTCGAGCAATAAGTGTACACAATTCCAATCCAAGAACTGTCAAGTCATTTAGTTATTTTTTAATTGTAGCTTTTGTCTCTTTTCCAGCTTTAACGGGTAGATTTAAACACTTGGCAGCCTCCATCTTCCCCTCTCCTTGGTATTCTCTGGTCTGACAAGTGCCTTCAAATGTGTCTCTATGACTAAACGTAAACAAGCTTTTGGAAAATTCAACACGACTGACATGCCTGTAATACTTAATATTGGCACAAGGTGGCATCATGCCTGCGTGTATTTAAATTGTGAACAGAAAAAGAATAGCCGTTTCAACTGCAGTATGATGTTTGTTGAATACACATTATAAACAACTGGGATATACTGTCCCTGTGGTGGTATGGACCTTATTAGGCCTGCCAGGACAGCAACAGCTGTCTGTACACAGATGCTAACAAGCTTTGGCAAAGCCAATTAGTCTCCGCTATCAATCAATCAATTAGCATTTGTATAGCGCAGCACTGTCACCCCTAGGGGTATCTGGGAGCGGTGGGTGCGACGTCTCTGTCGAAGAGCCAGGTCTTGAGTTTTTTCCTGAAGTCAGCCTGGGAGGGTGCTGTCCGAAGATGAAGGGGGAGGTCCTTCCTTCAAAGGGTTGGTGGCGATGTAGGAGAAGCAGTGGCCCACACTGCGGCTGTGACAGATGCACCGGTGTGCGTACGGGCTAGCAAGGAGGAGAGCAGATGTCTTGCGGGTAGGTGGACATTCAGTCATTGGTTGGTGTAGACCGGATCTTGAGCGTGAAGAGCTTTGTAGGCGTGCATGAGGATCTTGAACTGCCATTTCTTCTGGATTGAGAGTCAGTGGAGGTTTCAGTGGTGAGGGTTATGTGGGTCCATTTGGGGAGGTCTAGGATAAGTCCGGCTGCAGCATTCTGTATGGTCTGGAGTCTTTTGAGGAGCTGGATGGAGATGCTGGTGTAGAGAGCTTTACCTTAGTCATGGCAGCTGATGACGGAGACCTGAGTGACGGTCTTTCTGGTATTGACTGGGATTCATATGGATATTCTACAGAGCGTGTGAAGGGTGTGGAAACAGGAGGAGGTGACTGCATTGACTTGTCATTTCATGGTCAGTTCGCTGTTGAGAATGGTTGCAACTGGTGTGGAGAGCAAAGAAGGAGCAACATTGGGACCAGCACTGTCCAAGGGACTCACCACTAGCAGGAGAGTCAGAGCAGGCCTGAGCAATCAGGGGAGCCCACAGAAGCAGTAGAAGACCATCAGTTGGTTCCAGCTGGAATATGCAAAGAGAGCACCAAATGAGCCCTTGAAAGCAGTCTGGTGGTGCTGGCAAGTGCCCCCACCCCAGCCCAATACAGGAGGTAGTCACACCTCCCTGTGACAGGAAACATATTGTTCTACCTTCTTCTGCTCAAACTTAGCTCAGCAGCTGGCGGGCAGAATCGTACCTGGGGTCATCAGCAGCACTAACCTGCTGGCAGACCCTGAAAGGCTGTTTCTGTGAGTACCGGGGGCTTACCAGAGGAGTGCCCCAGTGCATGGAATCATACCCCAACACCGACAATGGTGTTGTGGTATGATTTCAACATGTTTGATAACAAACATGCCCAGTTGCGGCACAGCCATTATATAGTTAGCCATTGTGTAATGACGGATGGCCACTATATGTATCAAAATGGCTGACTACACTTATAAAGCAGGGAGAATAAACACCAGGGTTTATGGGGGTGCCCTGCTCATGCAGGGGCACCCTCACACTTATAACCCAGCACCCTACCTTAAAGATTGAAAGTCCTGCCTTAGGGGTGCCATAGGTTTTAGGTGTAGTGACCTCAGATATAAGAAAACCTATATCTGTTGAAAGTGATGCTAGCACCAGCTTACACTGGTTGTAATAGCAGGCCTGTAGTCACAGTCTGAGTGGTCTCTCATGGGTGGCATAATACATGCTGCAGTCCATTGGAGACACCTGGTGTACTTATGCCCTGGGTACCATATACTAGGGACTTATAGGGGTACACCAGTAGCCAATTGTAGAGGTACAGAAGTACTTACCATGTCAAATGTAGGGAGGAAGCACAGTAACTGGGTCCAGATTGGGAGGCTCCTAGTCAGACTAGTCAAAAAAACTAACTAACACCAGCAAAACATGGGGGTAATCATGAAAGCAGATCCTACTTTCCTACATCTGTCTTTGGTGATTTTTTTTCAGTTTTCTATTCCCCCTCCCACCCCACCACTTCACAATGCAAGTGGCCGCTACTGTTTGGTAAGCAGTTTGTTGATGGCCTTTTCAAGTACTTTGGCCTTGTATGGGTGCAGGGAGATTGGTCAATAATTGTTTGAGTTTGCTGGAGTCAGTGGAGGGTTTTTTCAGGAGGGTTCTGACCTCTGCATATTTCCATCTGTTTGGGAAGGCTGCTGTGGTGATGGAGGTGTTGAAGAATGTAGGAAGCTGGCTCTGTTTATACTATACCAAAGTGAGGTATAGTGTACACAGAGTCCAGGGAGTCCCCAGAGGTATAGCAGAGGCTAAATTAGGTAAGTACATCTCTCTTTGTGGTAGCGTGGGCGAGCGGTTTTGCTTATCCAGAGGGTGTGTTAAGCATTTATTATATTCACTCAATCAAGACTGATGGCACACACTCAGAAACATAATCCAGACCAATTGGGTAAGTATAAAAAGAAGATATACTTGTATTTTATTTCTAGAACCAAACAGGACTTGGTACAGGTAAGCAAAATATACTATCAATTGTAAACTGTTACATAGAAATGCAATTGAGGATGGATTTGCAGTTATTATAGGCCTGTATCACATTAAAATGCAATTTGAATTACACAGTAATTACTTTCAGTTTACCTTTTAGTTACTTTTGCATTACTTAGAGTACTAGGGGTGGTATGCCTAGATACCACACCTTAGGATATCATAATACAGGGTAAGTAAGACTTTTTATACTTTGCAGTTTAGTTTTCTTTTCTCCTTACAAACATCAGTTAAACACAAAACATTTTAGGCCCAAACATCTCTTAACATGGGTTCCTATGGAAGAAAAAGTGTTAGCAGTTTCTCAGGTAGGTACACAACTTACGAGTAAGAGTTTTGGGGGTTAGGACTAAGGTTCCCCAAGGTCTAGATGGGCACTTGAGTTGCACCACCAGTGGCACTGAGGCGGCCGGGTGCAGAGTGCAGGGGCCCAATGTTATCCAACGGGGATAAGGGATCCTTCAGTTAGGGACTGCTTATGAGCAGGCCAGTCGGGTGTGGGAGCAAAGCTCCAGGGGTTAAGGTCAACACTGCAGGGGCCAATGATCAGCACAGGAGCTGCACCACCAGCAGCTCTGGGTGCAGGGTGCTAAATGGATGTCGGGGACCGTGTGTTCTTCCATGGAGACCTTCGATTCGGTAAAGTTGCTGCAGGCTCGGGCAGGGAGACTTCCTGAAGGTGAGACCCCTGTCTGGAGAGCTAAGTTGGGGGATGCCTGGACACCGTTGGGCTACCCAAGGCCGTGGGGCGTCAGGTACAGGGGTGTCTTCTGGCGCCGGGTTTTCTTACCAGCTCTGGTCGCGGTCGAGGGGTCCCTTCAGGTTGAGACTTCGGGCATCGTCTTTAGAGAGGTCAAGGATCACCGGATGCCAAGTCAGGATTGCTGGGGAGCCCTCCTCGTGGTGTTGGCCACCTGAAACTCGGGACGTGGGCATCGGGTGCAGAGTGGTGCAGAATCGTGGCGTCGCCAGAATCTGGATTCTGTGGATGAGTCTTTGCTTGAGCAAATCCTGTGCTCACAGGAGACAGAATCTGTTAGATGGTTGCAGGGCTGGTCCTCTGGGCTCTGGGGGTTGCTGGACGCTGGAATCGCCGTGGTTCTTGCTGTAGGCAGGTCGTAGACAGGACAGGCTGGTAATGCTGGGGCGAAAGCAGTTGGTGTCCTCGTCTTCTTTCTGGGTCAGCACAGCTCTTTGGTCCTTCTTCTTTCTTCCTTGAAGCGGAGGAGGCAAGGTTCAAAGTTGTCTCTAAATACTAGATTGTAGAGGCATTTAAAGGGGTGTGCAGGTTGGGACCAACGGGTCCCTTCCTTGGTAATGGATACGCCCCCTATAATGCCACCCTCCAGTGGCTTAATAGGGGACATAATCAAGATGGAGGGAACTGATATGTGTGCTTCACCTCCCCTCCTCCACCAGAGGGGTGGGGGTTGGCAAAGGTGGGCTCACCTCTCTTCCTAGCTTGGTTTTCCTGCCGATTCTTCCACACAAGGTGGGGGTCAGAACCGGTGGGAGCCAGTTGCTGGGGGTAGCGAAAAGTCAGAAACAGCTTCCAAAGGCGGCATGCCTTTGAAGCTTCCCCTTCGTGGACCCAGCCCATCCTGGGGGAGGAGGCATATCACCTGTGACCTTGACATGCTTTGTTTCTGGACCCAGCGAGCAGAGGCTCTCTACCCAGGGGTCCAGAAACCTGTCTGGTGGTGGCAAATGGCGAGCAGCCATTCAGGAACCACACCAGGGCTGGTATATTTTCAGGTGGCATCTCTGAGATGCCCTCTGAAAGCATTTTATAATAAATCCCACACTGGCATCAGTGTGGGTTTAATGTGCAGAGAGGTTTGCTACCAAACTTATCAGTTTTGGTAAAGCCATTATGGAGCTGTGGAGTTCGTAATGACCAACTCCCAGACTGTTAGAACCGGGGTCTCTGGTTGGCAGGGGTATGCACCCTAGTCCAAGTAGGGACCACCGCTTCCGACCTGGTAGCTTGGCGCAGAGCAGCAAAGGCGTAACTTCAGAGGCAATGTGTAAAGTATTTGTGCAACACACAACGGCGATGACACAGTAAAAACACTCACAAAAGGAACACCACACCAGTTTTGTATAAGAATAAGAATTTCTTTATCTAAAAATTATGCGAGAACCAAAAGCAGGTAAATCCAGCTCCAGGCAAGATCAATATTAAAAAGGATTCCAATTTCCAAGCAAGATCAATAATCAATAAAAATGAATCCAGTTCCCAGGCCTGATCAATAATAAAAAGGATTCCAGTTTCCAAGCAAGATCAATAATCAATAAGAATGAATCCAGTTCCCAGGCCTGATCAAATCACCAAAAGCTCATGTGTGCCAAGGGCTCCTGCTGGTAATGTCTTTCTCACAGTGTCCTTGAATGGCAAAAGTTCACTTGAGGTAGGTTCTTATGGTCAAAATTCACTGTGGTAAGGTTCTTAGGCCAAAGTTCCCTTGTAGCGTAATAAGTGTGCCTCTCATAGAAATTATGTTCCCAGCCAAGCACAAAGCTCACACTCCAGGTACCCGGCCAACCCGCACCCCGCCCCCTCACAGCAGCCTGGTTGCACTGAGGCGTTACCTGGGGTGGTGGTTGCGGGCGCGGGTGCGAGGCTCCTCTCCCCTGGAGCCTTGGGCTCAGCAGGTGCTGCACAGGTGGGGGTCACAGCCACACAGCGCTCCTTTAGCACAGCGCTTAACAGTGCCTCCAAGTCCGTGGGCAACGACGGAGCCTCCTGCCACAGAGCGCTTCGCTTCTCAGCGCTACCCAGCGCGCTCCGGTCCCAGTGGCGGTGACCTCAGGGCCAGTTTCAGTCAGCTTGCGCCAGAAGCAGAGGCAATCACAGAGCCCTCGGGAGGATCGCGGGGCAAGCAGTGCTGAGGGCAGGCACAGCGTTGCAGGGCAAATCTTGAGAGTGTTGTTGCTGTTCCAAAGGGCAGTCTTTAAAACGCTGTGGTCCAAGGACAGGTAGTTTCCTTTCGCTCAAAAAGGGTGCAGTCCCAAAAAGGCAATCTTTAAAAGGTTGAAGATTCTTTAAAATGTGGTTCAAAGAAAAGTAGTTCCTTTGGGATGTTGTGGAGACACTCTGGGGGTGATGTTGCAGTCTCCCATGCAGGGCAGGATCAGCAGACAGTAGGGCAGCTCAGCAGGTTGTGGGGCAGCAGTTCCTTGGAGCAGTCAGCCTCCTTCCCAGTGGCAATCCTCTTGCGCAGCAGTCCTCACTCCAGCAGGGATTCTTCCAGGTCCAGCAGTGTAACAAAGAAGTGAGGCCAGGACCCTCCCTTATATATCTTTCACTCTAAGGGCTAGAAAGTGGTGGAAGTCTCTGGAAGGGTCTGGGGGCAGGGGCTTCTGGAAGAGTCCAGGGAGTTCTGGTATGTTCCCTGCCTTCCCTGACCTAGCTGTCACAGTGACGAGAGACAGGCCGTTAAAGCTACAGTGGGCAGCCCATCACAGCTCATCCCAGGGAAGAAGGTGTGAATCACCACTCCCACCTCCCAACCCAGGCAGGCTATCAGTGTGCAGAGGGGAGGGGGGAGTCTGCAGACCCTAATCTCAGTGTAGGCAGGAAAAGGTCCCCTTTATAAAAGTGGGATCTCTAGCGTAGTAATGTCCAAACCCTATATATCATTGGAAAGGGTTCCCCGCCCCGAGTCCAACAAGACCAAACATGACAGACTTATTAGGTCCCTGTCAGAAGTTATCCCATAAGGAGAGGTTCCCAATATTAGCCTATAGAGAATTAGCCTTACTGCAGTAGCAGGGGCTTGTGGCAGATATGCCAGCCTCACAATGTTTTAGGGGAGAACACCTGCACCTCAGCACTGTTTAGCAGTGGTGAGGCGCCCAGAGTCCTAAGTCCAACAAAATGTAAGGTAAAAATGGGAGGCAAAAAGGGCAAAAATGTAGGGGAGACCACCCTAAGGCTGACAGGTCTAACACAGACCATATATTCTTTATTGCTTTACTACACTGACAGTGTCTAAGAATGGCCATAGACACTGTAGGGGCACAGGCTTCATGCCACAGTGCCCTCACCTGAGGGCTAGTGCACCCCACTAGAGGGGTGACTTACCTACACCTCAGGCTGTGGTATGTAGGTATGGCACACAGGGGTGTGTAAATAACACAAAAGTGTTGATGGGTCTAAAAAAAGATAATGTCTACCATGATATGTAACCTGACAACACTAAGGAGTCTAACCAAGAAAAAATGAATAGGTGAAAGATACCCTGACCTCATAGTGATCTAGATAGGATACCCATCAGTCACCACATGAAACCGCCCTTCATCATTTGGGAGTCCTTATTGACCAAACATCTGGAAACCTACCGGTAACCAGGGAGGCCCTGATAGAATAGCCTCCAAAAACCAGGTAGGTACCAGTATGGTCTAAGTATTGATAATCAGTACTTATGAGTGGAAAGGTGACTGATTTGCAGTGCATGTGAAAAGTGTAAATATTAGTGAAATAAAATTGGGTGAGGGAGCAATATGAAATTTTATTCTGGTTCTACCCACTCCTCCAACGTTAAAAAAGCAATGGCAGTTTTTTAACAAGTAACTGCCTAGGTGTAGATAAAGGTCAACATGTTTCAGCAAATGTATTGGACAACTGTGTCCTTGCCTTCCTTAGGACCATGGAATTGCTTGTGCTACTGCAAAGTGAAAAGTGATAATAATAAAAAACGTGACTGCACATACATATTACTATGACAAGGAAAAAGATCACCTGATTTCCTAGGTGTCTTCTTGACCTATTGTTGGTAGAATATGTATCTCACCGATTCACAGGAGTTGTGGACCTCACCCCTCGGAAGCCGGCAGAGAAGTACCGACGGAAAGAGCGGTGCTTCCCTCATTACCTGAGCCGCTGCCTGGTGGGGCTCCAAAGGGAGTGACAAAGGTGATGAGTTCTTGAGATTCAGTACTCAATGCTATCTGATGGTAGACAGAATGTAGATCAATGGTGGGAAAGTATTTAGAATGGCCAATGTTGGAAAGCATTTCTTGACTCCCTCAACACCGCCGAACACCTGCACTTCCGGATCCACACCGACCCCAACACCACCCTCAGAGGAACTCTCATCTACAGACCCCCCGGACCCTGGGCCCACTTCAGCGACTCCATCGCCGACCTCGCCAGCACCCACGCACTCGCCTCCACGGACTACATCCTCCTCGGGGACCTGAACTTCCACCTCGAGAACAACAACTACGCCAACTCCTGCACGCTGATCGACAACCTCTCCAACCTCGGCCTCAGACAACTCGTCACCGCGCCCACCCACGCCGCCAGTTACACGCTGGGCGCTATCTTCTCCACAAGCTCCCACGTCACCTTCGACCACACACCACCGAACCCCACTGGACCGACCACCGCTGCATTCACTTCACCTTCAAAAAACCAACCATGCACCATCGCACCCAACAGCTGTCTCGCCGCTGCTGGAGCAAAGTCACCGAAGATCAGCTGATCACCACCCTCTCCCAGAACCCACCCACCGATCCCACCAAACTGGACGCCGCAGCCCGCAACCTCAGACAGTGGATCAATGACTGTGCCAACACCCTCGCCCCACTGAAGAAACCCTCCAACAACCACGCCAGCAAGAGAGCCACCTGGTTCACCGACGAGCTCCTGGCCTCCAAGCGCGCACGCCGGAAACTGGAGAAGAAATGGCTCCACGAACGCACACCGGACAACCACGCAGCCCTCAAGGACGCCACCCGCAGACAACACCACCTCATCAGATCAGCCAAGAGATCCTCCTTCAAAGACCGCCTGGATAACAACGCACACGACAGCAAAGAGCTCTTCCCCATCGTAAAAGAACTCTCCAACCCCAGCGCCAACACCAACGACATCCCGCCCTCACAGGAACTGTGCGACTCACTGGCCATCTTCTTCCACCGCAAGATCTCCGACATCCACAAAAGCTTCAACACCACGACCAACCCTACGACGCCAGACTCCACCCCTCTCCCGAACACCAACAGCACTAACCGCCTGATCCACTGGTCCAACGTCAGCGATGTCGAGACACGCAAGGTCATGAACTCCATCCACTAAGGATCACCGACAGACCCGTGCCCACACCACATATTCAACAAGGCAGACGCAGCCCTCGCACCCCAACTACGGAAGATCATCAACATCTCCTTCGAAACAGCGACATTCCCGGAAAGATGGAAGCACGCCGAAATCAACGCCCTCCTCAAAAAGCCCAAGGCGGACCCCAAGGACCTCAAGAACTTCTGGCCCATCTCCCTGCTCCCGTTACCGGCGAAGGTCATCGAGAAAATCCATGCAACTGACCCGCCACCTCGAAGACAACAACATCCTGGACACGTCCTAATCCGGTTTCAGACGAAACCATAGCACCGAGACAGCCCTCATCGCCGCCACAGAAAACATCAGGCGCCAATTAGACAACGGCGAAACATCTGCCCTCATCCTCCTGGAACTCTCGTCAGCCTTCGACACGGTCTGCCATCGCACTCTAAAAACACGCCTCCAAGAAGCCGGTATCCAAGAGAAGGCCCTCGACTGGACCACATCCTTCCTCTCCGACAGATCCTAGAGTGTCCGCCTCCCACCTTTCCGATCCGAAGCCACCGACATCATCTGCGGTGTCCTCCAGGGCTCCTCCCTCAGCCCGACGCTGTTCAACATCTACATGGCCCCCCTCACACAAGTTGCCCGCCACCACAATCTCAACATCATCTCCTACGCCGACGACACTCAGCTCATCCTCTCCCTCACCAAGGACCCACGCACCGCCAAAACCAACATCCATGACGGAATGAAGGCCATCGCCGACTGGATGAGGAGCAGTCGTCGGAAACTGAACTCGGACAAGACGGAGGGTCCGATTCACAGAACTAACTTAAGTCAAAATCCTAAACTTACTACTTTTGGTATTCACAGAAGTTAGGATTTTGTCTTAAGTTTGTTTTAAGACAGACTTAAGACAGACTTAAGTTAGGATTTTGTCTTAAGTTTGTCTTAAGACAGACTTAAGACAGACTTAAGTTAGGATTTTGTCTTAAGTCTGTCTTAAGACAAACTCCTAACTTCTGTGAATACCAAAAGTAGTACGTTTAGTATTTTGTCTTAAGTTAGTTCTGTGAATCGGGCCCATAGATCCTCATTCTCGGACCCAACCCCTCAGCCTGGGACGATTCCTGCTGGCCAACCACTCTGGGGACAGCATCGACACCCACCAACCACGACCGCAATCTTGGATTCATCCTCGACTCCTCCCTCTCCATGTCCAAACAGGTCAACGCCGTCTCCTCCTCCTGCTACAACACCCTCCGCATGCTCCGCAGGATCTACAAGTGGATCCCGACCGAACCAGGAAGAACGGTGACACAGGCCTTCGTCAGCAGCAGGCTGGACTACAGCAACGCACACTACGCCGGAATCCCAGCCAAACACCTACAACGACTACAGCGCATCCAAAATGGTTCCGCCCGACTGATCATCAATGTCCCCCACCGCAGCCACATCACCCCCCACCTCAGAAACCTACACTGGCTCCCCGTCAACAAGAGGATCACCTTCAAACTCCTCACCAACGCACACAAAGCACTCCACAACACCGGACCAGCCTACCTGAACAGCAGACTCAGCTACCACACCCCGACCCGCCAGCTCCGCTCCGCCAGCCTTGCCCTTGCCGCCGTCCCCCGCATCCAATGAACAACCTCAGGTGGCAGATCCTTTTCCTACCTTGCCCCCAAGTCCTGGAACACCCTTCCTACCCACCTACGGCAGACCGAAGCCCTACTCGCCTTCAGAAGACTTCTCAAGACCTGGCTCTTCGAACAGTAGCGAAGCTTCCCCCTTCCCCCCCGTCAGCGCCTTGAGACCCTCACGGGTAAATAGCGCGCTCTACAAATAGATTGATTGATTATTGCGGTTTAAAGACCTGAGGTCCACACAGAGACGAAGATCTCCATTCTTTTTTTTGCGAGAACAATGGGAGAAACCCATTCGGAGGAATCAGTAGTAGTAATAATGCCATCTTTGGTCAAAGACTCTTATTTATGTCCTGGTTTAAAATGAATCCCAATTTTGCTAGATCTTTCCAGCCTACCAAATCTCTTCCCTTGACTGCTACATAGACCTTGGTTTGGGTGTATCTTCCCAAAACGAAGAAACCAAGAAGATCATTGTCCTTCTCACCAAAAGCTTTGTGAGATATGTCGGGAGCTTAAAGGGTAATGGAATGCCTCCATAAGGAATTAAAGGTGGTGTCAGCTAATACAGTAATGGGGGCTCCAGAGTCAGCCATGACTTCTAATGATTTGTCGTTAATGAAAGCTTGGCAAAGAGGACACTCACATTCTATGAAACTCAAATGTTCATCAATGGAGAGAAGGAGATTTGAAATTTGTTTGGTGCAGTCAGAGACAAAGGAATTGTAGGAAGAAGTAGAGGGAGTCTGCAGTTCAACATTGTAGATTCTAACATTTTGAGAGGTGCGGTGAGATCTGCAAACTCCTTGAAAGTGCCCTGTCTTTTAACATTTAGTGCATTTGCTTCCCAAGGCAGGGAAAGAAGGAAAATTACCAATGTGGTTTTTAGAGCCACAACACTAGCAAAAGCGTTTAGTTCCTTCTTTGCTAAAACCTTCCTTGTTAACTCTGATGGCAGAAATAGGAGTAAAAAAATCGGAATTTTCCAAAACATTGGAAATGGGAGTATGGCTTTCTTGACCTGATAATGTTTGGTAAGAAATGATAGAACGTTCGATACTGTTTCCAATATCAACGACCACTGTAAGAGAGGAGTTACGACAAGTAAGAAAACGTTTTTGCATTTTTTTTAGAAAAGCAGTTAAAGATGAACTGGTCTCTGATGTAAATGTATGTGGAATCCATGAAATCGCATGTAGAAGCAAGGACACATAGAGCAGCAACATATTCTTTGACTGATTTGTCGCTGCCCTGTTTGCGTTTGAAGAAATGGTGTCTTTCCAAAAGGATATTTGGTTTTTCAGAGGAATGTTTTTTAAGTCTTTCTTTGGCTTCAAGATAAACATTCCAATTGCCATCAGTTCTCCTAGTTCTGATTCCTGAGGCGAGCAGCCGGGAACACAGACGCTTTTAAATAATTGCTTTTAAAAATTGCACTGTTATTTTGTTCGTTATTTGTAAACTTCTAAAAATTTGATTCACTTTGATCCACTTACGTGAAACTTGTGTTCGAAACTTGGGGGCAGGGCAGACTTACATTCTCTCTGCCGCTTTGAGTAACATCTGCTGTACTTGCGGGCACTAGCGCGATTAGTGGGCGCCATCTTTGTGGAAGGTGGGGTTAGCAGGCCACGCATCGGACAGACGTGACACCAGACTTTCGGGATAAAATGCTTCCGTCCCCTCGGAAGCGCAGCGGGTGCGCGCAGTGGGCGCGCCGATGGCGCGCCGAAGGTGCACCAAAGGTAATCCCGTCTGCGCCCGTCCGCGCCGGGACGTGCCGGGGGACGGGGAGCGTAGGTAGATCAGGCATCACACCCCTGAATGCACCGATCCTGAGGTATACGAGTGCAAAGCTTCACGGAATTGAGACTAGTTCATCGATAAATCCATTGACCTGCACTATTTGCTCCACACTACCACCTATGAGGGTGAAAGGATCAGTAGGCTGTAGGGTTTGCAAGAATCAATGGGTATTAGAAGAGACTGGCTCAAATATCCCACAACTAGCACCGAGCTATCTTCTATGTAACGTCCGCTCTCTGATCAAGCATGCCATCCCAATATGGGACATGCTATCCTCACTTATGCCAGATATATACTTCCTGACAGAAACGTGGCTATCTCCATCTAGCCTTCCAGCAATTAAGATTGCGATTCCGGAGGGATATAAAATAATTCATCTGGACAGACGGAGAAAAGTGGGAGGGGGGATAGCAATTGTATTCAAAGAAAGTATAAAAATCCAATGGCTAGACACGCTTAGCAATGAGCAGTTAGAGATTGGCCTGTTTAGGGTCAGTAGTCCAGTGGTTGCGACCTGGGAAGGTGCTCTCCTTTATCGCCCACCAAACTCAAAAGTGAACTTTGTAAACACTGTAACTGAGCTCATTGCGGCGCAGGTTGTGGCTTCCAGGAGTTTTCTACTACTGGGGGATTTTAATTATCATGGAGAAGCCACCCAAGGACTGGCAGATATGGGTCTGAGCCAATTTGTACAGGGTCCTACACACACAGCTGGCCATACATTGGACATGATTTTCTCAAACAACGAAAAACTGTTGTTTAGGGAATCGTGGCCCCTGACCTGGTCTGATCATTATCTGATCTCCTTCTGCTGCCCTGAAGCAGTGAATTTGGAAAAGGAGCGTCCATATAGATTCAAACAAAAAAAAAACAAATCCAGACCCTGGCAGAAGCTTGACATAGAAGCTTTTGCAGGGATGTTTCCTAGCCTCGACAAGCAGGCCAAGGAAACAGGGGAGGCTGACACAGAGTCATTATTAGCTAAGTTTAATCAGGCTCTGAATCAGACACTGGACATAATGATACCGGAAAAAACTAGTAAGCAGGGGCCGAGACGAGACTCAGCTCCTTGGTATTCAGGGACCCTAAAAATGGAGAAATCAGCCTGCAAAACTTTGGAAAGGAAATGGAGAAGGACTAAACATGAGAATGACAAACTAAAATATAAAATGGCGTTAGCAAATTACCATCACAATATTAAAGGGGCTAGATGCACCTTCATTCAGACCCAAATCGAACAGGCAGGGAACTCCACAAAGACACTGTTCGATATAGTGAAGAGCTTCTCCTCTCCGCAGGTATGTAAACAACAGCCAGTGGAATCACAGGAGCTGTGTGAAGCATTTGCTACCTATTTTCAAGAGAAGATTGCCCGAATATATGAGAACTTCCCAAAAAACAACTGTCTTCGCGTGGCCATACCGGCTACCCCCAACAGTAAGCCAGTTACGGGTCTCAACCAGTTTGAGCCCATTTCACGGCAGGAAGTCTTTCGACACCTGCAATTGGCTAAATCCGGTTCCCCGAGTGACGTCTGTCCTCCTTATGTCATGGCCATGATTGCATCCAGTTGTGCGCCGCACATTCAGGAGATTCTGAACTCCTCAATGGCTAGCGGCATCATTCCCATGACATGGAGGGAGGCCCACGTACGCTCAATTCTCAAAAAACCCTCAGCCGATCCAGCAGAATTAAGCAATTATAGACCTATATCACTACTCCCTTTGCTGGCAAAGATGCTGGAGGCTCGCATTAACAGCCAAGTGAGCCATTATCTGGAGTCAAACAACATTCTGGACATATCGCAGTCCGGCTTTCGGCCGGGCTTTAGTACATAGACAGCTATTTTGGCTGTCACGGATTCCATCAGACGTACATTGGATGAAGGGAGATCGGAGATGCTCATTCTGCTGGACCTCTCCGCAGCATTCGATACAGTGTCCCATCGACTGCTGGCGGAGAGGCTTCAGGACTGCAGGATTGGGGACCTGGCATTGAGGTGGTTGGTCCACTTCCTGTCGGATAGGAAGCAACAGGTCATCATGGGTCCATTTAAATCATCAAAATACCTATTGGAGAGAGGGGTCCCACAGGGCTCTTGTTTAAGTCCGACCCTCTTCAATATATATATGGCCCCATTAGCGAGAATAGTGCGGCATTATGGGTTTGAGGTCGTCTCATATGCAGACGACACTCAACTGATTTTCCCAATCGGGAAAAATCTGGTAGAGAAAAGAATGCGCTTTGCCCAAGGAATGCTGGCTATCGCGAGCTGGATGGCTGAGTCCTGTCTCCAACTAAATCCGGAGAAAACGGAGCTGATGTTTCTTGGAAAAAGACAGGAAATTTTGTTAGAGGACTGGTGGCCGGCCGAACTGGGGGCCACTCCAGCCCCTTCAAAATCTGTGAAAAGCTTAGGCATACAGCTTGACGAGGACCTGTCCATGAAGAAAAACGTGAGTAACATTGTAAGCTCATGCTACTACAGCCTTCGACTGCTGCGGAAAAGCATTCCATACTTGCCTCTGAGCCATCGTAGAACAGTGGTACAAGCCTTGGTAATCAGTAGGATTGACTATGGGAATGCACTGCTGGCCGAAGTAGGAACCACACAGCTCGCTAAGCTCCAAGTGATCCAAAATACATCAGCTAGGATGGTCCTGAACCGTCCACCGGGTACCCCTTCACCCCCCTTACTCAAGGAACTACACTGGTTGCCGGTAAAAAAAAGAGCTTTTTTTAAGACCTGCTGCTTGGTCTTTAAAGCCATGAGGGAAACTGGCCCTAAATATCTACAAGCCAAAATCTGCAGATGGACATCAGCCTGCAATCTGAGGTCAAATAGTAAAGCCCTACTAGTGATTCCACGAATCCACCGTAATCGCCTGGGAGGCAAAGCCTTCTCGTATGTAGGCCCCAAATATTGGAACTCCCTGCCCGAAGAGCTGCGAAAGTCTCCCTCATACTTGACTTTCAGGAAACATCTTAAAGCCTTCCTCTATGGTTGATCCACCTTTATACCCTAACTCTCGCTCTCAGGAAAAAAAAGGGACTAGGCAGCGCAATGATGCCCCCGGGTGATTCAAGCGCTTTACAAAAACCCAATAACATAACAATAACATAACATCACCAGCAGGTCATGGACAAGTAGGTAAGTTATCAAAGATCTTTTGTGCAGCAACACTCAGATGATTGTAGAGAAGAGCATTCTTCCTTGCTGGAGAATATTCTAAACCATCAATACCTATAAGGTAATTTTTTTAAATATGAATCCATTGTTTCCAAAGGATATCAGGCTTTTGCAGGAATGGAGGAAGATGCAAAGCACTGTCGGTAGACGACATGACGAAAAGTTAGAGAAGCTCCGACAATGAGGATGTCAAATGATGCAGGAGGAAGCAAGTGTGTAGAAAAAGGTAGTTGGAGCAGAGCTCCCACAACCACCTAGAAACAAAGTTCACTGCTAGAGGCTGTACAGGTCGGAAAAGTAGTTGGAGCGGAATTCTCACAACCACTTTGAATCACAAGTACTTTGTTAGAAGCTGTAAAGCATGTTGAAAAACTAGTTGGAGTGGGACTCCCACAAACAATTTGAAGTACAAGCACTTTGTGTTAGAAGCTGTAGTACACGGCTGGAGCAAAGCTTCCACAGCCAAATTATAATAGCAGAATGCATCAACAGGAATGTCTCTTAACCACTTGGATGCTAAGCTCCCTGATGTTCTTCCATGTAATTTCCATTGAAATCAATGGAAACTCCATGACGAGTTACCCTTGTCATTAGCAGCCAAGTAGCTGGAGCAGAGCTGTAATGATAATCAGCGTAGAATAGCTGAAAGAAACAATGGGAATCCGCTTTGCTGGGTTGACTGTGATGTCATAAATCAGGTTGGAACAGCTGGGCTCCAGAAAGAGTGAAGACAACATGAGACATCATCAAGAAATGTCACAATGGAGACTGGGAAGCAGCATCAGTCAGAAGGCTGTAGGGCCGGTTGCCGTGGAAACGTTGAGGCAGCCAAGGTCAAGACGTCATAAAGAAAGACGCGAGCTCAGAGTTGTAAAATGCGCTGGCACGAGCTCAACTAAAATAGTTGAAGTTTACAAGGCCGAAAGCATGAAAAATGGCAATAAAATCAAAGAAACACACCTGAAAGTCTGTGGGTTCCATAGGACGGCAGAGTGCAGCAAATGAATTCAATCGGAAAGCTGCTGGCGTCGCAGGAGCCATAGAATGGGAAGCGTTGTGGGCGAGACGGAAATGTTAGTTTTTTCTTTCTTGACCCCACACCTGGTACCAGAAATGTAGCGTCGGAAGAAATGCGAGGCAGGCGGAGTATGATGTCGACCCTGTGAAGTTTATTTCATGTTGGATACAATTTGGTTACAGAGTAACGGAACCCACAGCGGAGGCAGCTGCTGAAGGCGAAGTACAGGGATAGAATGAAACAGAGCGTAGAAGGATACTGGAAGGTAGAATGATAGGGAAAGAATAGAAAGAAATAAAGAGCAAAGAACATACGGAGAAAAGAGGAAGAAAAGGAAAAAGGAGAGATGGAAGGATATTACAACATCTCCCTTTCTTTTACAACCAAATTAAGACATAATAAAATCTTTATAACGTTGTGGTAATCTGCAAATTCTTCTTACTGGTGAAACAGAAGGAATAGATGAAGGAGCATTAACAATGGGAGAAGAAGCATTAGAAGCATTCAATTGAGAATTAAGATAGCATGCCCTATGATGAAACATGACACCCTGCCTGGGTGTGTGAGGGCCCCACTTCCCAAATTGGGAGACACCCTGTCTCCATCATAGGTTCAGAGCACCACTTTCCTAGACTCCTCATTATATTACCTCTTCTTCCAAGGAACAGCATACTCCATTTGATTCTACTGTCTCTCCGGGGTGCGTAAGCTGGACCTCTCACTAACGCCCTTAGTCCCTCCTTCTTTGTTGATAAAAAGTGGGGGGTAACCATGCAAAAATGGGCACTTTCCTACAATGATGTTTGTGATTTCCGTGCTGATAGAATTGGTTTTTGAGGTTGAAAAGACTGTGCGGGAAGGGGACGGTGAGTGCCCCAGATTAAATAGATCACATGATGGCCGTGGTGAGCGGAGATCAAGTGGTGATCATTCAGCGGGTGTGTGTAGGTTGGTCGAGGCTGTTGAGGTTGAGAGCGGTGGGTTGGGGTCCTAGTTGTTGTAGATGGTGGCAATTTTACTGTGGAAGTAGTTCGAGAGGGTGTCTATTTTGAAGAGTTCTTTCATGTGGTTGGCCACTATATCGATGCGGGCTGTGATGGGTGTTTTCTTGGCTTTCCTTGATGCACAGGTGGTAGTTGCTGAGGGCTGCTTTGTCGGAGGTGTTCATTTTGGTGTGCCAGTGTTTCTCGAGTCATTAACAGTTGTGCTTACTGGTTCTGGGCTTTGGGGTGTACCATCTGGCTTGTTTTGAGGTTATGTTGGCTTTTGATTTGATTTGATTTGATTTAGTGTTTTGTATAGCGCTTGAATCACCCCAGAGGGGGTATCTCAGCGCTCGGAAGCGCAGCATAGTAGTGGAGAGATGGTTTAGAACAGGGTGGTTTTCAGAAGTCTTCTGAATTTCAAATGATTTCGACACTGTCTTAAAACAAGAGGGAGTTGATTCCAGATGAGGGGAGCTTGGTATGAGAAGGACTTGCCACCAGCTCTGGCCTTTTTTATTTTCGGAATTTTGAGGAGAGATTGGGAGCTGGAGTGCAGTGTCCGGGACGGGCAGTAGTGGTGGAGTCGCTCTACTAGATAGGGAGGGCCATTGTCCCAGATTGCTTTGTGTGTGAGGCAGCATATCTTGAATTTCACACGTTGACGTGTGGGCAACCAATGTAGTTGGCGGAGGAGAGGGGCGGAGGCAGACCTGGGGGGGGGCATTCAGTACCGTGCCAGCGGCAGTGTTCTGTATCATTTGTAGTCTGTTTAAGGAGGAATCATTGGCTGCAATCAGAAGGGTGTTACAATAGTCAAGTTTGCTTAGAACCAGGGCCTGCGTTAGGGTCTTTCTGATTGCGTCAGGGAGGTAAGAAAGCTTTCCTTAATAGACCAAGTGTGTGAAAGCAAGAGCCGACTGTGTGTGAGACATGTTTCTTCATGTTTAGGGACTGTTCAAAGTGGACACCTAGGTTTTTGGCTGTGGTTGCTGGTAAGGGGGGTTGCCTAGTTCTGGAGGCCACCAGGAGGGTGACCAGAGGATAGGGGCATCTCCAAAAAGCGGTATCTCCGTCTTCCCGGCATTCAGTTGGAGGAAGTTGCTTTCCATCCAGCGTGAGATTGCCAGCATGCCTGAGGAGAAGGAGGTTTGGGCGGATTGGGAGGTTTTGTTGAAGGTAAAGGTGAGCTGGGTGTGGTCGCATGGGATGAGCCCTGTGGCACCCCCTTGGTGAGTGCCTGGGGAGTGGAACGGAAGGGGCCAAGGTTGATGGTTTGGGAGCGGTTAAAGGGACAGCTGATTATCCATTTCAGATCCGTCCCTCCGACTCCTGCTTCCCTAATTCTTGCGAGCAGGGTCTGGTGGTCCACCGTATCAAAGGCATCGAACAAGTCTAGTAACACTAATAGGGTGGGCTGGCTCTGGTCTAAGGAGAGTCTGATGGTGTCAGTGACAGCCACTAGGGCAGTCTCAGTACTGTATTTAGGACGGAAGCCTGATTGAGTAGGGTCCAGGTAGCCAGTCCTTTCAATGTAGTTGGAGAGGTGGTGATTGACGTGTTTTTCCAAGACTTTGCTCAGATAGGGGAGGAGGGAGATGGGGCGTAGATTCGGAAGGTTGTCGGTGGGGAGTTTGGGTTTTTTCCTGATGGGGATGACTTGGGCAGCTTTCCATGAGGAGGGTAGATGGCCTTCTTCCAAGGACTGGTTTAGTAAAGAACAGATACGTTCAGATAGATGTTCAGTTAGGGAAGCCATGGCTTTGGCAGGTATGGTATCAAGAGGGGAACCTGACTTTATGGCCTTCATGGCTATTATGCTTTCTTCCCATGTGAGGGGGGGAAACAGTGGAGGGAATTAGAGTTGGGGCTCGGTCTGACGGTGTCCGGAATGGAGCCTTGGGAGTGGGGGGATTGTTTGTAGCAACAATATTGTTATAGATATTTTCGATTGTTTTTATAAAATAATTGCTGATGTTGTCACATAGTATTGGAGAGGGAGTTTCTTCAGTTTCACAGACAATGGGGTTGGTAAAGGTTTTCAGGATTTTGTACATGGCTTTGGGGGTGTTATCCGTTCGACTAAGTTGGAGAACTAATGTGTATTTTGCGTGCAAGCTTGATGTTTTTGTGGTACAGTGTGAGGGCAGCTTTGAATTTCTCCTTGTTGGCAATGAGGTTGGTGCGACGCCATTTCCTTTCTAGGTTTTTACATCCTGTTTTTTCTTTCTGGAGTTCTATGGAGAACCATGCTGCCTGTGAGGTTTTGGCTTTGGGATGTCTTGTTTTTAACGGTGCGATCAGGTCGATGGCGGCTAAGGTAGACTCGTTAAAAAGGGAGAGGCAGTCTTCGATGTTATTGCATGGCCAGTTTTTAGGGATCGAGAAGGTAGTAGCGAGGGAGGCTGGGGTGACTTTATGCCATTGTCTGAACTGTGATTGTTTGCGTGGGAAGGGCCGCTGGCGTGCCTTGGGGACCTCCAATTGGAGGTTGATAATGGCATGGTCAGTCCAGTTGACTGGCTTCGGGGCATCGCAAGAGAGGAGGATGGAATTGGGGAATATTGCGTCTAGAGCATGGCCTGCTGAGTGTGTCGGACCATTGCTAATTTTGGTGAGGTTTAGCGAGGCAAGGTCTGAGAGGAAGGATACAGTGTCTGCCTTCTCAAGGTTCTCTCTATGGATGTTAAAGTCCTCCAAGAGCATGAAATTGTTGGAAGCAATCACATGTGGGGCTATAAGTTCCATGAGGATGAGAGGGAAGTCGGCTAGGGGGCCAGGGGGTCGATAAACCAGGGCTCTTTTCCAATTGGATGGGGGGGAGAGATTGAGGCTGAAGACCATGATCTCCATTTGTTCATTAGAGCGTTGTTCTAGGATAGATGGTGTTACCTTGTGGTTGTGAACAATTGCAATCCCTCTACCAATTTTGACCTGTTTGTCGAGTCTAAGGATTTTATACCTTTCAGGGAGAGCGATAGCGATAGCTGGGGTGTTGGTAGGGTTGAGCCAGGTCTCGGTTAAGAAACTCACATTCGGTTGATTGGAGTCTAGTAAATCCCATATTTCGATTGCGTGTTTTTGTAGAGATCTAACGTTGCTTAGGAAAGCTTTCAAGGACGGTTTAGGGGGGAGTCTGACACGAAAGTACCTGTGTTGCTTCCTATGGGGTCTGCTTTAGGGGTGGTCGTGGACCTGGGGGCTTTCTGTATGGGGTGAAATTCGAGCTCTGGTATCTACAATGTGGGCACGAGAAGAACCCTTTGCTGGTTTCATAGGTGTGACTCTGTTGGCGCATTTGGTGATCTATGCAGATAACTTTTAGACAGCCGGGTCAAGATCTGATGAAGCTTGGGTGGGTGGCACTGAGGGCCCCTGTCATGTTTGTTGGCGCGGTCTCAGTGTATATGTGAGTTTGCAGTGGTGTTGTGTATGATATGGTATGGCTTGTCACTTTATAGAATGGAATGTCATTGTACATTATGGTTTGGTCTGCCATTGTATAATATGGTATGGTATTGTATGGCCTATCATTGTACTGCTGTTGTATTGTTGTGGTGTTCAGACAGGCTGTCAAGCGGCCTACTAGAAACGGAATTCTGTCTAAAACTGGAAAACAAACAACGGGCGAGAGGAGCGAATGAAATTAAAAGCACGGAATAGGCCCAAGATAAGAAAGTCAAAACACAGGGGTATAAAAGTAAATGGCAAATACAGGACAAAGCAGCTCAGGAAAGAGTAAAATAAATAACAAATAGGCAATCAAAGAACACAGAGTGGATGGGGTTAAGAGAAGCAAGAAGACTGGAAGCGAAGAAAAGAGCAACAAAAAATGCTAGTGAGGAGCAGGAGGAACAGGGGAAAGTGGAACGCAAAAGCGGTTCGTAAGGAAGAGAAGGTTGAGCGCCTGTTGCACAGGTGAAGAAAACGTGTAGACACTGCAGCGAATAAAAAATAGCAGCATTTCCTATTCATATTTAAATTTCTGCGACCCTCATCTAAAAACATATTTCAGCAAGGAGCGCATTTTTCGTGTAGCGGTTTTTGCAAACCCTTGGGACGACCCTCGCAGCAGTTAGATAACACACATTTTCTCTTTTGTTACTACAGGTAATACACTTGACAAACGGCCTGGTACACCCATAGGTTATTTGAGGTACAGTATGTTTTAGTGTTTCATTTATTGTGGCAGCACACAAATAAAAAAACACTAGTAAACAGAGAGGGGAATTCTTTGTATTTACCCGGACATCTGATTCCAGCAGCTTTGTTACGTAAAGAAGAGAAAAACAAATATTGCTGGGGGCCTGTCTCCATGAATACATATAAATGCAGCCTCCCACCAAGTGTCACATAGAATCATTATTTACATACAGTATATTCTCTCATCAGGGGTTGACACGCGGCTTAAAACAGGATCCTCTTGTTGGCAACAAAAGTGCCTTCGTTAATCTTCATGTGGCATGGCGCACTGTGCTGCCCCCTACAGACCTGCCGTCATGTACTTCATGTTTAGCCACCACCCTGAATAACTGGCTTGTGGCTAATTCAAGAACATGATGCAACATGTTACTCACGTAAAATAAACAAAGGTGGTTGGCAAGGGTTTCGAAAAAGTACATCCTTAAAGAGGCGGCTTGCTGGCAAAGTAAATAGTTGCACATTTATAAAATGTAAAAAAGTTGTTTGTTAAGCGGTTAAAAAAACAGACATGGTGACACATGTTTCTTACATTAAATTGAAAACAAATACAGGGGTGGTATGTGCCTCCAAAAAGAACAGAAAGCATGAAAATAATGCATTGTTTTTAACTGCCGAGCAGACGTGAATGTGCTTTTTATTTCAACAATTCTATTTGTAGTGCAGGAATACATTTTTGGAAAAACAAACGTACTTTTGAAAAAAAAGAAGGTACACTTTGCCAAATACGTTGCTCAGGCTGTAGATTCCCCAGCTGGTGCAGGTGGCCCAACGTTTGTAGAACAAAAATAGAGTTCCTAAGGTGCGAGCAGTGGAAAAACACCAATAAAGACATTAATCAGTACTTGGTCCATGCTCCATTGAAAAGACAAACACATAAAAAAAGGAAGTAATGACAGGATGTGCTGACCAGTGAGAAGCAAGGAAATAAGAGTGATGATGAATCCAACAAATTGTAAGGAATTGACGGGCTCTAGGCCTTTTTTAGGTCTTGCCTAGACAGCGCATGCTTGTCTCTTCGAGACATATTGTTAGATTTCAGAGGGCTTAGAGCCCGCCCAATAGTTGGCTTCATTGTCATTTTGTCACTTGATTGCTTCTCATTGATCATCTGCCCTAAACTTCTGTCCTCTTATTGTGTTTGTCCCTCCCCTGGAGCTTAGATGCATCATGTGTGTCATTTCACTGCTACATTTTTGGGTGGGTACTTTATTCTTTTTGATTAAACACCCAACAAGAGTGCACACTTTTTCCAGCTGTGTTCTATTTGTGCTCCACTCCAATCCAGAACAATCTGTCCTACTCTAATTCAAAAGTCTCCTCCTCTCCAATCCAAAACAATCTGCCCCATTCCAGTTATACAGTTGGATCCTTTCGCTTACAATATTTTGCCCTGATGAAGTTCCTTTAAAAGGAACGAAATGCGTTGGCTGTTGTCCTGTCATCCGTTACATAAAAGAAGAATAAAAGATACTGAAAAGACCTTATCTAACAGAGTGTGACCTCTTTCCTGGTGCTCCCTCCATTTTTTTCAATTATGCTAGAGGTCACCTGATACGAATAGCTGTGAATACCCAATTCAAACTGTGAGAGTTGATGACAGACCCCATGGGTGGGGTTGTAGTGGTGGTGGGTGTATTAGAAGGCTAAGACACTTCTCTGATAAATGTCTATGCTCCCAATGTAGATGACAGGACATTCTTCCCTGAAATCCCCATATGAGTTGCAGGAGCATCCGAGTGGGGGACTTTCATGGTATTCTGGATTGGAGGTTGGACTAATGCCCCCCATGCCCCGGATGAAGCCGGGAATGTAGACAGCCTTAATAAGGTTATCACTGCTTTTGACCTTACAGCGGTGTGGAGATTACAACACCCACAAGATAAGACATACTCATTTCCATCCAGGGAATATCGCACAATACCTATAGGAGGCTAACCTCCCGTGGCTAACGAGTGAGCAGCGGTTGGCGCTCAGGCCTCACTTTCATTGGAGGAACTGAGGAAGGCATTGGAAGGTATGAAAAAGTCTAAGGTGCCATGTATTTTTCTATTTGCTTAGCCTTTCTTACTGATTGTGATTCTGTACTAATGTTTTAATTGGCATATTTGATTCAATAAAGCTTTCTAAACTTACAAAAGTCTAAGGTGCTGGGTGCAGAGGCCATCCCGGCTGAATTCTATCAGACGACCTTTGACCTGTTACTGTAAAGACTGTTGGCGATATTTGGTGAAATGCATGAGAATGGCCACCTCCCTCGCTCGCAGAGGGGGTGCGGTAATAATGCTTATCCCCAAGGAAGGCAAAGACTCCGAGCTCCTGATATTGTACAGACAATTATCAAACACAGACGTTAAAATTCTGAGCAAATCGCTCGCTGACAGACTCTTTGGGATAATGGTCTCCCTGATTTCTTCAGACCAAACGGGACTTATCCCAGGTAGAAACACTGGCTACAACATTCACAGACTCACACATGTAATGTATGAGGTAGAGGCTTCAGATGATCACTACGAGGTAGCATGCCTGGATCTTTTAACACTGTGCACTGGCAGTACCGGTGTGTCTGTTGTAAGGTATGGGGTTTAGCCCCCGTTAGATGAGCTGGGTGTGGCTGCTCTACAGGGAACTAGTGGCCAGAGTACCTCCCAGCTGGAGAATGTAAGGTCTGCGGTGTGGACTCAGGAGTGAGCACCAGGCCGGGATGCCCTCTGGCTCCTTTGTTATTCGTGCTGGCAAGTGAGCCTTTAACTCACTACACACGCGGGGTATCCGAGTGGGAGATGTAACATGTGATCTCCATGTAAGCAGATGATACACCGGTTTATTTGAGTGATCCTTAGAGATCACTCTGCTTCTGTTGGTAGAACAGGAGAATTTCTCAGCTGCATTAGGTTTGCTCATAAACCGTGGTGAATCCTTGCTATTCCCCTTTGGGCAACTGGGGCACACGGACAGTGACCAGCCCACTAATTTGGGACTCAGCTGGGTCTGGGATTGTTTTAGATATCTGGGTGTGAGGGTGTCTGATGTCCAAGGGCCCAATAAATATGCCCTCAATATGGGTAAAGTGATGAGTGGATTGGAGCACTCAGTAGCGTTCTGGAAGACACTTCCCCTCTTGATTGTGGGTCAGTGGCGAAGATGGTATTTCTCCCATGTGGCCAATCTATATGACATCATACAATGTGCCCGATCCCCATGGAGACATCCTGCAAACTTGACTGTAGGCTTAGTGAGTGAGGAAACACAGTCAAGTGAAATTGGACACTTTACAAATGATAGTGGGTTGAGGAAGGTCTTGGCCTTCAGAACTTGTTCCTAAACCATGCAGCTGTGAAATTATAGCATGTGGTGCATTGGCTGGAGGGCAGCCCTAACTTGGAAACACAGTTGTACATGGGCATGATTCTGGGGGGACTTTTACTTTACCTGAGTTCCTCTTGATGGGCCGTCGAACCCCTGTGAGCACCCCGGCCTTGACATGTCGTGCAAAAGAAATTGGTTCTGTTGGGTGCGAACAACACTTATTTATCCAAAAATAAGTGATTGATGATAGCCCGTTCATGAGTAGACGCGCCGGAGAACACAGTGCCAGTCGGCTTTAATCTATTTCACGAGCAGCCGCGCCGGTACACATGGAGCCAGTGTGCATATAACTTATCGACTAGAGGATTTTATTGTGACTACAGGTGACATTCTTGCACTTGGAAGCCAGGACTGTCGTGCATATATTCGTCTTGAGAAAGACCCGCCGCGACCAACGAGTTGGCGCTCAATAGGGTTGAAACGTCGACATTTCCCTACAGGCCCCATAACTCTAGAACTCCATCGAATAAAAAGAAATTAAAAGGGTTCAAGAAGTTTATACCAGTGGATGGCCTTTGCGAAACAAGAATTTTGTAATTGTTGTATATTTGTATAGACTGTTCATTTTGAATGTATTAACCTTGTATATATTGTCTTTTGTCATGTGATCACTATTCACTGTTTTCACTGGTCTGCACTGTATTGGAGATATTGACAGTCGTTGTACAGAAATAATTTCTTGTAAGAGTGTGACTTATATAAATACATAAAGAGAATATAGAGTCACTCACAGGCTATCTTTTCATTGATTGTAAGAAGTTGCCTTTTCTCTTCAGAGGGGTATTCAGTTGTTGTTGTTTTTTCTGGTTTGCAAATCATATAAGAAGCAAATAATATTTTTGGATAAATAAGTGTTGTTCACACCCAACAGAACCAATTTATTTTGAACTATCAATTACCCAGGTTCTGAGGGACACAGGGTCAACCCCGTTGTTTTTATAATTTGACATGTCGTGCAGCAAAGGTGTGGCAAACAGTGGGGATCTAAGTTCTAAATTGATCCCCATTCGCAGGACACTTGCCCCTCTGGCAAACTAAACTATTCAAAGACATGGACAGGGAGCTAGCTGTCCTTCCAGGCCTGGCGGTAAGGGGGTGTCTTACAGGGGGAGATCTTATCTAAATAACAGAAGTTTCAATCACTCTTGAACAGGAACAAGTGGGCTGAGCACAGGTCAGTTTTTACCGTACATCAATTTCAAGGACACCGTCCGCTCAATCTGGAACACTTTCCTGGAGGCCACGGCCGACCACATGCCAGTGTGTTGACTACTGGACATGGCAGGATGTAGGAAATCAGTTGCGGTATTAAATGCAGCATTGGTACAGGTTAGAGGCGGAGATACGAGTAGGGCCAGGACCACTGGATGACGGATTACCCTGACGCCTGCCAAACCAGGATTTCATTTCTCCTAATGCCTACTTCAAACGTGCTGAACTTTTAGAATAATGTGGAGAGAACCCTGAAGTGGATGACGGGTCTCTGATAACATGGATTAAAACATGCCTGTTGGGTATAGGGTCACAGAGGAAGGAAATTGTGAATGTGGCCATTGGAAACTGTACAGGGAAACACACAGATTGCAATACACTGGGTCCCTCTGGGGACTTCGGAGAGTCAGAGAAGGGATTTGTCGAATGGGCCCTTGCCGGTGAACAACATATGAAACAATCCAGTTCAGATGACAAAGTTACAGAGATCGAGGTGGAATGAGTAGAAATGTTGGTGAAAATCTCAGACCTTCCGAACAAAAGGCCACCTTGAGGAGATAGGACTTATAATTTCCTGACTTGAGGCTCACATACACATCGGGAGGGTGCTGGATTGTGCTGTGTCTCCTAGTATATTCCGTATGACCATAGGGATGCATGACATTGGTAATCTGTAAAACGTATGTTACTTTGGCCATTTGCCTCTGCAATGCTCTAGTTTGGTTGGTGTGTTATAACTATTGTTGTAAAAAAGGGCTTATGTAAAACAAAAAAACAATGGCCCAAAAACCGCATTCTATAATAGGGTAATAAAATAATGCAAATGCTAGATTAAACTGCCTCTAAAATCTTCTCATACCCCCTGAGGTCCTTCTTGGGAAGGGAGGGAAAGGGGCAGGTATTTCCTGGTCAGGAAGACTAGCAGCAATTAAGATGACCCTCCTACCAAGAATACTATTTGTGATGCAAGCCCACCCATTACTACCCCTCAAAAATAAACTCAATAAGCTACACAAAATAGCAAAAAGTTTTTTTTGAGTTGGTAAGGAACCAAAAATGGCGAGAAAGCATGCCTAGCTATCGCCTGAAAAGGGCACACTGGGTGTTCCCAACTTGACCAATTGTGGCACAAATCTGACATATTGTAAAAATGGAATTGAACATAGCTGGAAAAATATTTATTTTTTTCATCATATATTCGGGAGGTAGCTTGGCTGATCCATCTATATAGGACATGTAAAATGTAATGTAATGTAAATTGATACTTGTATAGCGCACTACTCACCCGCAAGGGTCTCAAGGCGCTTGTACGAATACTGCTGTGGAACCCATCCTGGCTTTCCCTGTGAGGTGTCCACTCCTGGGCACCCCCAAGGTGGAGGCCAGGCATTCTTAGCGTTGTGAGGGCCATTGTGGAGATTAAGCAAGCTATTGCCCAGAGTTGCAGAGTGGGACTCCATGATTGGAATAGGCACCGAGGCGAGAATTATCAGGTCCGTGGAATTTTTGAGCCCAAGACCCGCCGAGGCGGGGAATTGAACCCTGGTCCCGGGCTAGACCTCTGCATCAGGGTCTGCCGCTCTAACCATTGAGCCACACTTCTCAATAGTGTCTCTATTTGTCTCTGGTCACAAAGGAAACTTTGACAGGTTGGGACAAAATTGCTATAATGGGTGGCCTCTCGCCAGTGCTGAAAGGGGATGCCTATCTTCAATGGCAGAATTCAGGCTGTAAAGGATTGGAGGGTTGTTATGACCACAAAGGTCTTAGGGCTTTTGGTTAGATAAAAAATAGATTATGAGACAACAGAGAAAGAGAGACTGAGAAACCTTAAGATTGTGTACTGAATCATTCATGACTCAATCAAACAACATGCCAGGAGACCATTAAAATTATTCAACAAGTGGCTCTTCATGAAAAAAGATGGCAAGATTATGTTGTCAGAAATGTATTCCTCTTTTCACACAGACTCCACAGTAACATAAATCTTCAGCTCAGAAGAGCTGGGAAGCTTAATTAGTTTGAAACCTCACAGGTGGTAGGCCATATAATAAGGAACTCAGGCAACACCCAGTACAACCTCTGGCAGAGAAGTAGTGGTAACAATAACTTCCTAATGTTATTAGATCCCAGTGAGGGCTAAAGAATGGAATTCCTCAAAATCAGTCCAGTAGTAGAGGGCGTTTTGAGGAGCAGACACATTAATCTACCTAATGTGGTACTTAATGTGGTGGCTTTGCTAAGACATGTTAAAGACATTGTGACTGGCAACCACTGACTGATGGTGGTAAAGCTGCTGCTAGCCATAAGAAAGGTGGGAATGCACTGGGAGCACTACACTAGCTCCCGCTTAGAAGTGTGGCTGGCTAATGTTACTTTCTGCCAGGAGAGGCAGGAACTTTACTGGGAGCTAATGCCAGCAAAGGCCTGTGCCTTAGTAGCACCTAAATGGTTCTACACAATAGACAAGAGAACTCACAAAGATGGCAAAACAACATATACACTAACTGATCTCCGCTATGGGCCACGCAGAATGTATTTGAATTCATTGCATTTTTTTATAGGCACAGTGAGACTTATCTATGCAACTTGAAAACTGTGCAGACTCATTGCCATATCCTATTTTAAAGTAAAATGATCCTGCTAAGCATTGGAATTGAAATGTTTACTTTGAGTTTGTTTTTGTTTGTCATTGAATTTTAATTAAAAAGAAATGTGGTGTTGCTGGGAATCTGTTTGGAAACAGAACTGTGCCTTGGGGGAACAGTACATCAGAATGGGTGGACTGAGTCTCTCTACCACAGCAGTACCTGTATGCCCAAACCTGACTAGTTCACAGTGTCTCACCTGAGCTCCTAACCTAACCAGAGTCACAGGTGATATTGGCAAACCTAGAACATAAACCTCTAGTCCCCATGGAAACAGATCATCCATGCATGTGCATAGTAAACAAAAGAAAGACACAAAGGAAGTTTACAATATATTTATTGAAACTATCGTAGTATATTTTGAAGCAGGTTTGCTGCAATTAATATAAACCAAAACAACTAAGCAACGTAATCAACATTACTAACCAGCTGTAAACAATAAACAACCCGACCATGGTATATATTAGTCATCTCTGGGATTAGCACCGCACCCCATACCTGGCATGTGTAGTTAGGTGGTGCGTATCATAGGTGCAAACTCAGTTCACACAAAGCTGCTGCCTCTGTTCCAAGACTGGTCACTCTGCTAGAGTTCTCCCCTCTGCTCTCCAAGGAGCAGAGGCACAGTTTATATTATAAGAACTATTGTGTTAGCGAACTGCAGCTGTGCTACTGTGTTGTGTCTAAAAATGTTAGGAGATGTAGCTGACCGAGCACAGAAAAACAGTACGCCATATTGTTCAACCTTGTACAAACTCTTCAGACGGAATCCCAAAAAGAGTCACTGAATAAAAAATAATACGTGTAGCTTATTTCTAAACTATTATTGTATCACAAAAAACAAATACATGTATTATGTGTGGCTTTGCAAAGCAAAGGCAGCCTAAAGCAGCTAACGTGTGACCAAGGAAGAACCAAAGTGGGCATGATCCTCATTATCAGCTGATGCTTAGGAAGTAGCCTGATAACCTGCCTCCATGTTATCAGAGCCAGAGTTTGGTATTCCTTGTGCTGAAGCACTCATCTCGTCCAGAGGGAGTGGCTCATTCCATGCATCATGAAGCAGCTGCAAGTTCATGGGATAACTCAAAAATGGGTCTTTATCGGACGTATCAACAGGTTTATGTTCACAGGAACAGGCAATTGCAGAGCCAAACAGATATCCAGTGCCCATTTGAAGGGGCAACATAGGCAATGATATACAGGCTTGTACGCAGGTGAACCAGGTGGGTCAGAATCACAATTCGCAGCCAATGTTCAGTTCTTGGAGCAAAGGGACTCCAAAGAGTCATATTTTGCACTCGCGGCAAAGCTGGACCGCTGGTAATTCCAGTACTAAAGGGCTTTGAAAGGCAAGAACAGCTGTGTAGAATTAACATAACTCCATGGCACGCAGCCACTTTTGAGGACCTGAAGTAAACATCTAAACTTCATGATGGATATAAACTGACTTTGTCCACGGTATAAAGAAGACATGTCACTGTGCATAATATCGATAACAGACAACACAATGTTATTCAAGTTGTAAATGCAAGAAGCCAACATATCAATACTTGTATTAACAACAGCAAGTAATTGACCCAACTTTTCTTGATCAGTTTGCCATAAACATGCAGCAGCTCCCATTTGCAATAATTTCCAAATTTCATTATATGTGGCATAAAGAAATCTTTTTGAATGCAGAAACTTAGGACCCATTAGGAACTCAGATAGGTCCATATCTTTTGAAAGGAGAGTAATATATTGTTTTACTGTAGACAGTGAGGAATGTTTCAACTATTGTTGGCACACTTTCTCTCTCAAATACCTGAGTGTTGAGAGTGGGAATAAGGGGGAGTCAGGTCTGCTTGCTTTAAACCCTGCTATGGAATTAAAAAAACAAGCATAACAACCACTTGTGTCCACTGGCCACAATAACTACCTGTTCGGACTTATTTGTCTGAAATTAAATGTTCCATTCTGTAGAATGCTATTCTTTGGTGTTGTTTGTGAGATGTTGCCAATTGTCAAATAGGGCAATTGAAGGAATATTTGGTGCATTCATGTCTTTAATTTATGGCAGTCCTAAACAAGTAGTCTGCTGAGCTGTATCATTCAGAAAGATCATCTGTGTTTGATTTGAACAGGCTCGGACCAAGGTGTTGGTTCCCTTTACTTGGCAAAGTTTGGTACCCCAAATTGTTTTCATGCCAATCGTCTTACAATAATGATAGCCTTTTATGGCTAATTGTGTTACAAACAAGCGTATATATATTAGCTTGGTTTGTGTTAGCATATATTACTTTGCTGGTGTAGGAAGACGTTTAAAAGAAAAATATTTTGGGTCTAATGCATCATGTCCAGAACAAATATGTGAATTTATCCCTATATGTTTTGGAGCTCCCATGTGTGGGAGTAGGACACTGTTCCCATTGTGTATAATTAAAAAGTGTGCATTGAACACCAGCTCAATGCAAATAATGATGTCCATAATGATGGTAACAGAACATTTCAGCATAATTAGCAGAATTTAAATATAGGTCCTCTGATTCACAAACAGTATAGTATTCCAGCTCTGGGAGCATGGAGCTTACAGTCTCAACATCTCAATCATCAGAATGTAACCCAGGTACAGTACCATCATCCATACAAACCCTAAATACATAAGATATCTGCAGTATTTCCGTTGGTCCGAAGATATCATGAGGCACTTTATCCCAAACAATTCCAACAGTTACTGAAACAGGTAAATCATTCACAAGGGACAAGATTCTTTTTAGCTTATGTGAAGGTGAATGAGGTGTTAACACCTCGTCAACCAGTTCTGTGGCAGAGTGTTCAGCAAGGTAATGGACATTTATCAACAAAAGAAAACAGTCACAAATCCAAGGGGAGACGCTTCGCCTGGGAGGACAGGCGCAACGCTCAGGGGCATTTCTAAAAGACTCTGAGGCCCAGGATACCGCGGGGCCAACACCGGCACTGACACTCCTCCCCCACATCACCGGGGGCTATAACAGCTGCTCGCGCCTCCCGCTCCGCGGGAGACGCTTCGCCTGGGAGGACAGGCGCAGCGCTCGGGGGAATTTCTAAAAGACTCTGAGGCCCAGGATACCGCGGGGCCAACACCGGCACTGACGCAACTCCCCCCCATCACCGGGGGCTATAACAGCTGCTCGCGCCACCCGCTCCGCGGGAGACGCTTCGCCTGGAAGGACAGGCGCAACGCTCGGTGGCATTTCTAAAAGACTCTGAGGCCCAGGACACCGCGGGGTCAACACCGGCACTGCCGCTCCTCCCCCCCATCACCGGGGGCTATAACAGCTGCTCGCGCCTCCCGCTCCGCCGGAGACGCTTTGCCTGGGAGGACAGGCGCAACGCTCGGGGGCATTTCTGAAAGACTCTGAGGCCCAGGATACCGCGGGGCCAACACCGGCACTGACGCTCCTCCCCCCTCATCGTCACATGCATCCTCGTAAGCCCCCCGGTTTCCCGCCACGCGGGACGCGCGCGGGTGGGCGCCGGGCTAAGCCGGGCAAAGGGTGGGCCGTCTGTGGCCGTCCGGGGCAGGACGTGCCAGGGCTGGGCCACACCCCTCACTTTTGAGCTACCATCTCCATTATTCTCCAACCCAACTGCTTCGACTCGTTGCATTGGTTTTATTCTTGTTATTTAAATGATGATATAGGTGCACTTTAGCACCTCATTTGCAGTCATAGCTTGTCCCTATTGGCCAATCCTTAATGGCTAGGGACCGCATCCGTTATTATCTTTTACTTTGACCGACTCTGTGTGTACTTATTTTTAGCATAGTAGAGTTTACCCACAGACCCTCCGCACCTAACCAACCAAGACCAATATTGGGAAAACTAAACAGAGTACCACTTCACGTCCCATGACAGGGCAGCTAGCTGCTTCTACTCAACCTCTCCCTACCCTCACAGCGATAGACAAAATGCTGCAAAAATGATAGGCGTCGTCTCTACTGCCATAGAGAATACCGAGAGGCGCTTTTTGTTAACTCCGGCGTTTATACCCCAACAGGTAGAAGTTGATCTGCCTGAGGCCACACTAAATCCCTTTGAAAGCACTTCGATTCTTATGTCCTTTGCAGATCTACCTTGTGTGCAGCAGGTCCTAGACGTTAGTGTCCCTACCACAGACCAGTTGCCGGATCCCAACCCTGTGATGAGGAAGGTTACCAGGCAGAATAAGAAATCTAGGACCCAGAAACCTGGACGCAAACAGGCCGACAAAGTAGCTCCCACAACGATTGACCCGCTGTCGGACCCTGGCCTGCCTAAAGCCACCTCTGGGCCACCCCTCTGGGATACTCATATGATTATAGATCTTCAGGCCCACATGGAGCAGCTGATAACTTCCCACTTTAAGGCACTATCATCTAGGATAGATCGGCTAGCGACCCTCATTAATAACAAAGGTGTAGGGAAAGTGCAGGCCCCTAGCACTCTGGGGAGCTTGGATGTGAGTGCCGGCCTCGGCACTAGTAAGACACCCACCTTAGATGCTAGGCAGGGAAACAGTATCCTCCCGGCCACCTCCCCAAAATCTCAGACACGGGGCGTAGTTAAGAAATCTACTAAAAATCTCACTAATATCGGACTACCCAGGAGTACCAAGACGCCAACTGTGGCACCGGATAGTTCGATTAGCGCCCCTTCCCGCCCTCAGGTTTCTATTAGGTAGCAATGCACCATTGGTAGCAGCCACTCCTCCCTCCCTACTAAACCACAAGAAGCTAGCCAAGCGAAACCCCCTCCCTGCCCTCAGCAACCCCCAGAAGCAGCTCCTTTTGTGGTGGTGCTCACAGGCATCCCACCGTTAGGTAATGCTCGAAGGGAAACCTACTAATCACTGAAAAATAGGGTCATTCACTGGCTAAATATGCACCGACCATTGATGGGACAGGGTCAGGGGGGTAAGGTAGGGTCAACTGGCTGGGAACTAGACCCAAAGACATCGAGGGGGATTGTATCCTTGTCAACTTCATGGACCCAGCTACAGTTAAACAAATCGTGGGGAGAGGTGACCAGGCTACCCCGGGTCTGGTCAATACCCGCCATCTGAGTTACTTTTACAGTACAAACTGGGGGCTGGCCCAACGCAAACACCAATCCCCTTTCCCACATGGTTATTGTGCCTCTCAATTTAATATTCCTCTGGGTAATCGTTTTAGGGCCCTGAGTAGTGTGGACTGACTATCGTCAACCCGGGGAGCTCAGACCCTGACACACAATCTTGAGGATAGCCAGGCGGTGGGAGGGGAGCGTAGGGTTGTAGAGCCCCACTGCTGTCAAATATCTATCTCCCCTGGACTCGCTTACCCTACTGTAATAACAACAGAGCTAGTGGTGGCCTGCTCCACAATGATTGGGTCCTGGAATGTGGCTGGGTTGGGGACAAAGCTACAAAATCCCGAATGGGGAGAGCTGGTAGATACTTTTGACCTTTGTCTCTTCCAAGAGACTTGCAGGTACATGCATCATTGTAGTCATTTGTGATTTCTTAATGGCGATTTTTAAGGAATCGCAATTAAGAATTCGCAAATGCCTATGCATGTAGAATTCGCAGAAAAATTTGCGATTTCTAAACATTCCTTAATTGCGACTCGCAAATTGCGAGTCGCAATTAAGGAAACCCTCCCCATTCATTCCTATGGGCCTAAAGGCCCATAGGAATGAATGGGGAGACATTTTCATTCTGCGAATCGCAATTAGTGATTCGCAAACGGAGAATGCGAATTCAAGGGTGCAGGGGTGTCCAAAGTACACCCTGTTGCACCCCTGAAATTGATATGTGCACTCAGGTTACGCACACACATGTTCCAGAGGCATGTGTGTGCTTAACATGGGACTTTAAAAAATGCACTTTGATGCTTTTTAAAAAGAAATCGCAATTTACCATCACCTTACGTATGATAGTAAATTGCGATTCTTAATTGCGAAATCGCAAATCTTTTTACTTTCTTGCATTGCATTTAAGGAATCGTAAATTGCGATTCCTTAAATGCAATCTCAATTTAAGAAATCGCAAATTTTGCGATTTCTTAAATTGCGAGGGGCTACTTGTTTCATGCATTCCAAAAGCAATTTTTGCGATCGCAAACGGACGATTTTTGAGATTCGCACCGTTTGCGATCGCAAAATGCTTTGATGCATGTGCCTGTTGGCTTTTGTCCGCTCCTGCTAGGGTAGGCTTTGCATCTTACTATGAAGTGGCATCCCAGGGGCCAAGGGGTAGACCCTCGGGAGGGCTGTGTACGTGGGTGGCGGTGCACTTGGGGTGCATAGTTAAGGTAATAGACACCAAATGCCAAGACATTCTGTGCATCACACTTTCATTTGGTGAGGGGCTGGTTCTGGCGGTGTTAAACATCTATCTGCGCCCTACCCCCATCCGGAAGGCCCTATCTACTCTGGAGGCCCTGGAGGTGCTATTATCTTCCTTCCCCCCTCCCATCACATTATTATTGGGGCAGATTTTAACTGTCATTTTGAGCCATTACCTGGGATTCCTCCTGTCACTTCTGAAGAGGATGAGGCTTGCTCCATTCTGGAGTGCATTATGTATGCTGCAAAGCACCTGACGCCGCTGGCACTCGCCATTAATAAGCTGGTCGTTACTTTCTCCCTAAGGGCCTGCAATGGTAGACTTTCACCTGACGTACCAGGTGCTTGTACTTTTAACAGGCCAGGGAAAAGTACGACCATTGATTATATTCTCGTAGACGTGGGCTTTTGGGCACGACTTAAAGAATTTACTGTAGTACAAAGGGTTGATATGGATCACAATCTACTCTCACTCGAATTAGTGAACCCCCTGGGGAACTACTCGCTATCAGAAGAAGTTGGGACCTCACCTCCCCCTAATCTCACCCAGACCTCGGGAGGCAGGCGAGTTAGGTGGGAGAAGGTTGCCCAAGCCCCGGATAGGGTAGCGGAGATTTATAACCACGTAGCAGGGGCACTCGATGCGGTTAGCAACCTTGGGGGATGTGACTACGAGCCCTCTTATTTTTTGGCTCTGCAGGCCACCCATACCTCGCTATTTAACCTATTGGCTGACTTCTTTGTAACATCCTATAGTGGTAGGGGGAAGCCAGCAAAGCAATCCCATTGGTTTAACCAAAGCTGTAGGGAGGCCAAATCTAAATTGATTACGGAGGGGAAGCATGGCACCCCGTTGACTGTTAGAAATGCTCGGCTTGCCTATAAAAGATTAATCTGTGCGGCCAAGGCCGAATGGGAAGCTGACAAATGGGAGAAAATTAGAGAAGTCCTTGAGGCCCGTGATTTAAGGTTATTTTGGAACTTGGTCCGTGATGGCTCGGCCTCAGGCGCGTCTGCCATTGTCCCTAATCTTAGTGAGGAGGTGTGGCTTGCCTACTTTAAGCCTCTCTATGCACTAGGCTCCGTGAAGGCTCTGGCGCCTCCTTGTGTGGCCATAATAACTTTGGACACACCCCTTGCGTTGGGCAGGGCCCACGATGGTTATCCATTCACGATCTTGGAAATCAAGGCAGCAATTAGGAGTCTGACGCCGGGAAAGGCTCCGGGGCTCTGACGCCGGGAAAGGCTCCGGGGCTGGACAAAATCCCTGGGGACCTGTATCGGACCGAGGATGGGGTATGGGCACCATATATCTGCACTCTTTTTAATGCCATTATGCAGGGCATGGCTATTCCGCCTACTTGGCTAGGCGCAGAAATTGTACCCATATTTAAAAAAGCTTCTCCCCTCGACCCGGCCAACTACCGACCGATAAGTCTGATTGACGTCCTCCAGAAGCTTTTTTCCAGAGTACTCCTGACCAGGTTGCAGAGTTGGATGGACGATAACAACGTCCTGATCTCTCTGCAGGCCGGATTCAGGGTGGGGGTGTCAACGATAGACCAGCTTTTTAGACTCGAGCTGGTCCACTGGAAGACTGTTACTCTGGGGGGCGGCAGCCTGTATTTGATATTCGTGGACCTTCGGTCGACTTTTGACCTGGTTCAGAGGGACAAGCTCTGGGTCATCTTAACTGAGATGGGTGCTCAGGCTTACTTATGCAAGCTTTTTGAGCGGCTGCATATGGGCACGTACGCAAGCGTGAGGTTTGGGAAGGGGGGGCACTGACTTCCCCTTTCCTAGTGGAAAGGGGAGTCAGGCAAGGATGTGTATTAGCACCCACGCTCTTCTCCCTATTCCTCAATGGCCTTATTGCCCATCTACTGGGAGTGAACAATCTGGATTCCCCTTCACTAGCGGGTAGGAAAATCCCGGCGTTAATGTTCGCCGACGATACCCTCCTATTGTCTAAAACATTGGGGGTATCCAGCGCACACTAGAAGCATTTTCTATCTTTTGTAAAATGAGGAACTTGGAAATCAATTTCGCCAAAACGAAATACATGGCGTTTAACTCGACCCATCCGAATTGTCCCCACCCGCATTTGGATGGAACGGCCCTTGATCGAGTTTCAACCTTTGAGTATCTAGGGGTTACCCTTAATGATAAAATGGACTGGGGTTCGCAGATTGCTAAAGCCAATCTGAAACTCGCCCATTCATCGGGCGGTATCCTAAAAGTCCATAGTGAATCTTCCCTCAAACTTACGGGACCGCCTGTAGAAATCTATAAGGTGCAGGCAAGAGGTGGCGCACTCTATGGTGCAGAACTGTGGGGGCATGTAAGTGTGGCCCCTCTTTCCCTTACTGAGAACAGTTTTAGAAGACGCCTCATGCGTCTTCCCCAGAGCACTCCCCTTGTCCCCTTGAGGTTGGACTTGTCTTGGTGTCAATTCACGAGGTCGTCTCAAATCGTCCCCTGCTATATTCGAGATGGCTTTGGGCTACCCCTGAACTTGAGAGCTATAGGGAAGACTTGCGGGATTTGCTAGCCAGAGGGGGTGTGGGCAGGATCCCTTGGTTGAAGCACATCCAACGCATTGCACAGAAACTGGGCAGGGGGGACCTGTGGTCCTCCCCAGAGGAGGCTTGCGCCTCGCTCCCTAGAAGGGTATTGAGCATAGCGCTGAAAGAGTACTGCAGGGCTCTCTTATCATCAAATTCGACCCTGGGCAGGCTCGCTAATACCTTTCTAGAGATTAAGGCCCACCCTTCTTTTGAGAGATTTTTAGATCAAATTCAGCCACCTTTGGCTAAGAAACTTTACCTCCAGTTTAGACATGGCACACTTCCCCTAAGGGAAACCACCGACAAGTGGATAAAAACACCACCTCCCGCAAGCACTTGTCCAGGATGTGAGGCTAGCAGAGAGTCAGATCTCCACGTTCTGCTCTTCTGTCCCTCTTACTGTAGGGCAAGAACCAAATGGCTAATCCAGTGTTGTCGGTCCAGAGGCATAAGGGGCTATAGAGAGGCCTTTAGACTCTTTAAATCAGATACGTCTTTTATGTTCGTTCTTGCCACTTCTAAATTTCTTCTGTCGATGTGGTTTACAAGGTGTGCGATTATAAAGGGTTTCAAAAAGTTATAATATGGGTGGCCCTTTTCCTACTTACTTTGTGTGGCGGGTTAGTTTGCAAACTGTGTATGATAGAGAGATAGCAATGCTTGTTTTTAAATTTTAAATTTAAGTACGCTGCTTTCTGAGGTCTTCTTATGAACTTTTTTTATATTTATTAACTTACTTGTACATAGTATTGTTGTATATGATGTGATATCTATGTCTTTTATGTGGTTTTTAACCGATAATAAAAGCTTTTTTGACTGACTGACTGACAAATCCAATCCAAAGGATAAAAAACCCAAGGAAAGTGTAATTCAAACATTTATCCAAGAAAGGGCCAGATAGGTGTGTTTCAGTGATGAAAAGAAAACACAGGCCCATGTATGGGGAGTGGCTAAAACAGAGGAACTATCAAAAGAGTTGGATGAAAAAATCAGCTGATCCCACATATTACCAGAAGCATTTGGTTGAAAACCAGGAGGCACAGGTATGGTAAGAGAACCAGTGAACTTCACGAGAGGTGGGTCAATGGAAATGACATCAGCTGCAGTCGATGCAATAGGGGGTACAGTACTCACTTCAGTCTTGTAGCTGTAATTTGTAGCAGTATTAGGAATTAACTAAAGTTCATTCTCCCAGCTGGGAAGAAACAGCTTTGATGGTTTTCAAAAGCTGCAGAGGAATTTCCTGTATGGTAGCGAGAGGAATTAGGGAACTACTAAGGACTCCTTGTGGCCTATTGTTTAGAATCAGCCACTTGATCAATTGAGTCAAAACAATTGTTTTTAGAACCAGCAAGCGGTGACAAAATTACAGTTCTTGTACCTTGAATGTTAAGAACTGGCACTGGTGCACGGTATGATGGGCCAAACTTCTTCTTCACCGCAATCCAATCCTCAAATGACATCTCTAACTTGTAAAATCAGCCGGAAGGTGCTGGCTGCTCCTTCATTCCTGCAGAGTCAGATGTCTTCAACTACTCATTGGATTGGCCATTGCAGACGGTACATCAAAAGGCGGGCTGCCAACAAAATTTCTGGAACGTGCATTTTGATGCCAAAAAGGAGCTTCTATGGGGTTTGGCCACCCAGAGATCTTTTAGAGAGATTATTAAGTGCTTGTTGTACCCCATATAGGTGGTGGATGCAACTACACCCTATAACTAATACTCTAGCTGTTAAGGACTGCTTTAATTCATAGTTCATCCTCTCCACAACAGAATTACCCTTGGATCAAAATTGAGAAGAATAACGCATGTCTGCACCCAGTGTAGCCATAGAATCCCTGTAAGCTTTAGCGCCGAAAGCAGGGTCCTGGTTCGAGTGGAATGCAGCACATCCATCTGTTCCAATAAAGACCTGCCAATCTTTAATAACAGTTTGAGCATCAGTCAAATGTTGTGGCCACACCCAGAGGAACCTGGAGCAAGAATCAACTGCAAGTAGACTAAATGTGAGTGTGCTACCTGAATTAAGAGGACCACAGTGGTCCAAATAAATGCAGCCAAAAGATTTGTGTGAAATCAATAGGTGTGTCTGTGGTGGACAAGCCAGGGTAGGAACTTTAATTTGCTGACAAATGTCACAACAAAGGACACATTTCTTGGCCTGTTTGTGGAAGCCATGCCACCAATACCATTACTGTAGCCACAAAACTGCGGCCGCCACATCTGAGTGTACAAAAGCAACACCTTCATGCCAGCTATCATTAAGGCTAGCCTGCAATCTTGGATGGGAATCAAATGATCACAATCCACTAGAATTGTTACAAAGTGGATGCTTTATTCACTTAAATGATATGTATATGTAGTTAGAAAACCCCTAGGTAAAGGGGTGCCATCGCGTGTTGCATGAACTGCAGCTAGTATATCATTATTCACTCTTATTTGAAATTTAGTAATAGCAACAACTGTTGCAGTCACAAATGTAGATTTGGCTGCTTCCTCAGCCAAAAAATTACCTACAACCTGGGATCCCACACATTGATGACCCAATGTATGTGTGACATGAGCCTGTGGCAAACTTTCTTTAAGGTCAGCCACTTTAACCCAAAGCAGTTTCAGCCAGATTCATCAACGGAAAAATCGCATTTGTAGAAATCGCAAATTTGCGAATAATTGCATTTAAGGAATCTCAATTAGATATTCCTTAAATGCAATTCATGAACCATTTAAAAATTGCGATTTCGCAATCTGGGGCCGCTATTTACCGCGAAGTCTGACTTCGTGGTAAATAGCGAAAACGTAGAAAAATGCTCTTTTGTGCATTTTTCTAAGTTGTATGTTACACACACACATGTCCTTTGGACATGTATGTGCGCAACACCAGTGTACAAGAGCATTTCAGGGGTGCTACAGGGTGTCCTTTGGAAACCCTGGCACCCTTGAAATCGCTTCCTTATTTGCGATTCGCTAATTGCTAATCGGAAATAAGGAATGACTCGCCCATAGGAATGAATGGGAATGCCATTCCTTATTTGCGATTAGCAATTAGCGAATCGCAAATAAGGAGGCAGTAGAAATCGCTATAATTATAGCAATTTGTACATGAATCCCGTTTTGCGAGTCTTTAATAGCGATTCCTTAATAATCGCTATTAAGGACTCGCAAAACGGGACTTTGATGAATCTGGGGGTTTATGTTTTATTGTGTTGCTTTTAGAATCTTTGAACCCATTTTGATGCCAATAATGCAAATTGTCATTAAAAGACTGGACACAATAATACAAATCACACACTATAAGTGTGGGAAATTCTGGATCCGTATTTTCCAGTGCAAGTAACAAGGCTTTTAGTTCAGCTATCTGTGCAGAGCAGTCCTCTAAGGACTGTGTGAGAGTTTTTTGTGGTTGGAATTTTTCATCCAACATCACACAAATAACAGTGGTGCATGCCACTTTAAACAATGTATTTATACTGTTCAAGAGGTAAAAGATAGCTGGGCATGGGATAAACATACCCATAATGAATAAACTGTTGTGTCTTTAAAGATGGGGAGAAAGAAGAAGCCTACTTCAACAGCTGCTAGGAATGTTGCCCATTGCATCCATATAGAATGGAGGGCTTTAGCATTAGGAACACTAGTTTTGTGACAGCCTCAAAGTTTGGAATGGGAGTAACAACAATATTGTGTCTCCCTTGTGCAAGTGGCCATTCTTTCAGTTTAGCTATCTATACTGCAGCCAGAATTTTTTCAGTGGATGCAAAACACATTCCCGCACTGGAATATAAATGCAGGAATATAAATGCAATTTTTTTAATGCAATCAGCACTATCTCACCTTCATTAAAGATATCATAGGTAAAGCCATTGAGACCCAGAATGACACAGATGACCAGGTTTGTTGCGTGTATGTAAGTGTTGTGCTGCAAGTACTTCATATTGTAGGGATATGAGTACGTTTGTGTGTTCTGATGTCCAATTAAAACTGGAAAAATCAGGGTGAATCAATTCACCCAGCAAGGTGTGCAAAACATTTTGAGTTAAGTATCTATATAGTCTAATTAGACTATTGTATTAGGTTTGTAGCTCATTAACATTGAGACCCTGTAAGTTAGAGAATCGTGTATAGCCAGCTAATGCTGGTCAGGTTGCCCCATCGTCACTAAGGTGAGCTCTGCGTACTGGTGCAATTACATGTGTAAGCCACATTTGGCCTTAGAGAATCACATAATATTGGGATTCACCGGCTATGACTATAAATTCAACCTCAAATATCTAATATAGCATTTATCAGTGTCCTATTTTTAGGGTATAAATTTACACATGAAAGAAAAATTCTAGCACGACAGTTCCTACAGAAGTGTGCCCTGCTGCAGCCTTCAAATACTATGTAAACTGCAATCTTTGTTAGGATTTCTCGATTTTGGCAAAACATGCATACCTGATTATGCGCAACGCATTAAATCATTATATGAATTGATTCACCCTGATTTTTCCAGTTCTAATTGGACATCAGTACCAATTTTGATGTTCCCAATGTGAAGGTGGAATTTGTAAAAATATACATGCGCTGGTTTGTTGTGATGGATTAACTTTAGTGTATTCATGAAATGTGTTTGTATTAGCAACCATAGCTGGAATGTTGACCTAAGAATATAAGACTTCTCATGGAGTTCAACCACAAAGATAAAGTTACCTACCACATTGGTAAGGCGATGTATAGTTACATGTGTGAGGACTGCAGATCTAAAATTGTCAGCACTAGGGACAGGTTGTGGCTGTGCCATTATTTAAACAGTAATGGTAACAAAGTGCATTCACAAAATGGGTAATTCTTTTAAAGGTTCAAGCTTGAACAACCAACAGAAAAAAATAGGTGCTCCCTAAAAATACTGTGGAGGATATATTTCCAGCTCCATGGGCATATCCGGTGGTATGTGTGAGGGTACTATGGGCACGGCACATACAAGCACTACTCAGGAGATCCACTGAATTAGTACCAGACCATCGTTGGTGGTGCCATGTTGCAGGGATTCTGTTTGGAAACAGAACTGTCGCTTGCGAGAACAGGACGTCAGAATGTAGGGACTAATTCCCTCTATCACATCAGTACCTGTAGGCTCAAATCAGACTAGCTCACAGCAAATCACCTGAACTCTTAACCTTTCCAGAGTAACAGGTGATTTTGGCAAACCCAGAATATGAACCTCTAGTCCCCAAAGGAACCGTGGAAACGTATCATCACCTTTTGTTCTCACTCTTGCATGTCCAAAGTAAACAGAAGAAAGACATGAAGGAAGTTTACATTATATTTATTGAAACTTTCGTAGTCTATTTTGAAGCAGGTTTGCTGCAATTAGTAAACAGATACAGCGAAGCAGGGTAATCAACAGGTATAAACAATGATCAACCCGATCATGGCAACTAATATATCCATCTAGTTCTACCCTCACTATGTGAGCACAGGGATATATTAGTGATCTTTTGGATTAGAACTGGTCCCTATACCTTGCGTGTGTAGTTAGGTGGTCCACATCCTAGGTGTAAACTCAGTTTATTCAAGGCTGCTGCCTCCATTCCAAGATTGTTCACTCTGCTCAGCATACGAGAGTGAGCACTAGGTGGCGTCGTTGAGCAGAGCAGTGCCAGACCGAGATCAAGATTCAGAGAGAGCAGCGCCGCGGAGGAGCCACGCATGCAGCTCTCTTTCCGCTCCACTAACCGCGCGCAACTCCAACCCCCCTCCTTCCACTCCGTCACGAGGGCAGCAGCGGCTGAGATGGAGACAGACGGAGACGGGAGCACCGCGGGAGGAGACCCATGAGCCGCGAGTACGAGCTACGACCGGCAATCTCCGGAAATCCTTGCGCCGTATCGTGCAGCTCTGTAAGAGGAGGTGAGGTGAGGAGCTGCGAGGGGGAGCTGCGGGAGATCCACCTGGGCTGAAACACCTGGGCTGAGACAGGGTGAAAGAGGGTGAAATAGGGCAGCGTGGGGCACCCGCCCGTTGCATTCTGCTCCCTGCTCCGAGCTCCCCCACTCTCTCGCCCACCTGCAAGGCGTAAAGGAGTACGGCGCAAGACATCAGGCAACTAACATCCAGAGAAGCAGGCAGCCCTCAACCATCTTCGACCGTCAACCGTCTTTAGCTGCCCACCCGCCAAAATAAAGACCTCTTAAACCCCAATCAGAAAGAAAGCCAAAGGTAGTCCTCCGAAAGGTAACACAAAGGAAACCAAAGTTGTGCCTAACTGCTTAAAAAATCTGTCGGCAGCCTCCAGCAGCCTCCAACAAACAACACAAAACTGACGGCATCGCCATCAGCACCACCGCCAAAACCGCCAATCCATCGCCAACTGGGAGGAGGCGCAATGTTGAAAACACATACCAACACCCAGGAAAACTATTAGGGAAAAAAGGCAGCAAAGGACGAATCACCCGAAACCTGCCAATCACCCCAACCTAACCCATCGCACAGGGTGCCAAGCCGACAATGAGGTCCGGAAGGGTGAGGCAAGCTACAACTTCCACTACTAACACCAGGAAAAAGAAAACAAAGAACTCTAAGGTTCCAAACGAGCCGTTTGAGAACAATACCCAAACTCTGATCACTCCGACCACTCCGACTGGACGGGAGAATGCCTCTCATACGGCCACCGCCGCCAACCCAGGAACACCAGACATTCTGCTCGTAGACCTAGCTCAAGACTCAAGAGCGGTAGGAAAAAGGACTACTTGGAAGCAACCTGCACCCCAGGGGAAAAAAACATTTCAACCTAAAATTTATTCCAAATTTTCCTTCATTAAAGACGCAGGTGCGTTACTCCACCTTAACATCCGCAACCAACCGAATCTCCCCTCCCCGTTACACCCCCAGCTATCAGAAGGCGCACCCAGATACCCTTCAGCCTCACCGGCCCACAGGCATGCCCATTCCATCAACCGAACCAGGGGAGAGAAGACACAGCCCCTCAAACACGCCGACTAATTCAAATACAGGGTCCCCAAAAGACGTAACGGGACCATTAACATTTACTGTACCGCCCATAATCATCTCTGAAAAAACTACAGGGGGTCCCCCAGAAGAGGCCCTGCCAAAGAACGAACCACGCTTTTACCAGCTTTACCAGCTTCCCAGTCTCCCCAAGAAAACGAAATGGAATTACCAGCAGATCCATCCGGGATCCCCTTAGAGCCTGAAATTACAGTACTTCATCGCCAGCATACAAGCCTCCCTCCAGTCATAGGACTCCCTGATTTTTCTCCCACAGTGTCAGATGTATTCCACTTCACAGGCCTCACAACTTCCCCACCTGAAGACAAAACTGACACAAAGGTAACCAGAGAGCTAATCCCCCCACAACCTCTGAAATCCTACTTTTTCAACCCCATTGACTGCAACCACGAACTCAATAAGTACTATCACAATCAGGAACGTAAAGACAACAAGAAAGAAACTGCCTTCACACAGCCGATAGCGAACCATTTACCCATCCGAAACAGCTCAAATTACAAGCTCTCAAAGTCCACTCCGGTGGAACCCCACTCTGAAGTACCCTTACCCAAGCATTCCCCTACAACGACCAACACGGAGTGCAATCAAGACGACACAACTCTCGGAGGTACCAACCTCGCTTCCCTCACAAAGGAAGAATGGGAAAATCTTGTCACCACTTACAAATCTGAGGAAAAGAAGGAAGCGGCCCCACAAGGATCGGGAATTACTTCCACAAAGGCTGACGCAAAAACTCAGCCAAGCGAATCAGGAATATGGGTGTCCCTTTTAAACACCATGCAACTCTCCTTCAAAGCTCTGGAAAACCACTCTGACAAAATGGATATCCAGCTTACCCTCCTTAATTGTCTTGCACTACAATGTTACCAGCATTGACAGCAAGCTCTCAGATATGAACAACTTTATCGAAAGGGCCCAACAGGATGCAACCATACTTCCACCAAGCTGTACCTGCCACCTAATCGTGGAACAAATCGCCACGCTACCCACAGTGATGAGTGACCTCCTCACCGACTTGAAAACCATAGGCTCCAGTTTGAAGTCCGACACTGACATAGTGAATACCAGCATCAGAGGACAAGCAGCCAACATCCAAACCGGCCCCAAGACGAGGACACACAAAGAGGCGCAAGAATCAGCCACCCAAGACCTCAATCCACCCATCACCTGGAACTCTCTTAGCCTCAGCAATGGTCAAGGGAAAAGAACAAAGGAAGAAGCAATTAACCCGACGGACCAAGCCCCCCAAGAGGCTGGCCAAGACCTATAACCCAGAACAAAAAGTTCCCACAAAGTACTCAACTCGTCTCCTTCAAAACCCCCAAGGAGTGTCGAGGTCAAACATCCGGAATTAGCGGCAGCAACCAACAGCCAGCCAAAAACGCAGGAAGCTACAACTTTAGCAGGCAAAGCTGAGCAGAACAAAGGACAATCCTCCAAGCAGTGAAGGAAACAAAGGAGGAAAGGCAGATACAAGAATTCACCTATAAAATCATACTTCCAAATTACATTAAATCCCCAGAATGGCCTTCCGCAGGAGCTTAAAGAATTCAGCATGCCAAAAAGCCAACAGCTGGATCAAGACTCAACCAGCACCCAGACATCAAGAAGCCCAGCACGAGTAGTAGAGGACTCCCCCAAGGATCACAATAAATCTTCAGGAAAAAGCGACTTGCAGCCAAAAGCCTAGTACACATGGAAGCGACGACCCAAAAACGGGCAGACCCCCTCCAGTATGTGCCTCTAATCAACATCAACTCTCAACCGTACAACCAAATTTAGTTGCAACAACCGAGTCAATCACAACCCCCTTATCCAACATTTTTTATCAACTTTACCACAGGGAGCGATCCCACAGAAAAAAAAACAAAACAGAAAAAACCCAAACGAAACTCCAGACCGAAGAGCAAGGCCGCAAGCACCTAGGCAGCAGCAATCCAGCAAACCAATGTCAATAAGCAACCTCACAAACAATCCTGTTTGTCCCAGGATACAAGTCCAAAGGTAGAAGGGACATCCTAAATCGTGGCAATATTATCCAAATTCTAAAAGCAACCAGAAGTCTGGCCGGGATTAAAACCCAAGACCTGCTGTCAGTAGAATTTAAAACCTTTAAGCATCTCTCGGACCAAGAGGCCACTAAGACCGAATGGGCAACACCCGAGCTAGCAGAAAGAATCCTCAGTGAAGATTTACAACTAGTAGCTTGGGGGATCCGAGTGTACCAGCACCGACCAGCTGGGTACCCGACCCCGCTGCTCCAACACCAACTTCATTCCAACAAGAGGCCACCAAGTAGCCGGACCGAAAGCAAACAAACCAGCACAGTCATCAAGGGAGCCCGCAGCACCTCGGTCACAGGCCACGACGGACCCAGCCCCACAACCAGGAGGGGAAGGTGGCCAGAAGAAAGCCACCCCCCAACCGACTGGTCATGGATATCCCAAACTATAAATTTATGAACTGACATTCCATGACCCAACCTTGAACAGGGAAACAAGGAAAGGAACTTAAAACTCTGCTCATGGAACATGAATGGCCTTTGGGGCTAAAATCAATGAACCCTCAATATTGTCATACTTTTAAAAGTTTGACCTAGCTCCCCTACAGGAAACCTGGCTGGAGGACCCCTTACATCTCCAAGGCTACAAGACCTACCATCTCCCTGCAGCCTGACAATCGAACTCAGGTCACCGCAAAGGAGGACTAACCGTCTACGCCTCGATTGAAGCCATAACTGCAGGAAAAGAATGCACAAGCAAAAACACTACATCCCTTGAAATAATGGCAATCCAATTTGAAATGCAGGGCCAAAGCAACCAACATCACATAACTCTGGTAAACATCTATATTCACCCCCAGAGCAAGAGGATCAGTGCAAGGCAGCTGATACTCGAACTTACCCAGCTAATAACGGAGGACGAAGGTTCGAGCTACAACTTAACAGGAGATTTCAACATGATCCTAGGGGAGGTAACGGACAATTGCAACTCAAAAGACGACAAACACCGAGCATGGGGGATCGCCTTCCAGGACAATTATAAGTGGGGCAAACCAACAAAAATCTCAAAGGATTTGCATAGAGAACTGGAAAGCCTCTCAATGGTAGCACTAAACGGTTGCATGCCAGGGGACAGGCCTCAAGCCCCAACTTTCCACAGAAACTCAGTTAACACTGCAATCGACTATACCTTCCTCGCCCTCCCACTTCTTTGCTTAGTAAAAGACTTTAGGATTGGGGTGTCCGACTACAGCGACCAACAACCCCAAGAGCTCATTCTTGACATCCAGGGTACCGCCACAACATACGCAAACCCAGAACTTCATCAAACCATGAGACACCAACACAAGAGAATTCGATGTAAAATAAGCGACCCAGAAAAGCTATCAGTCGCTGCAAAAAACATTGTGGGAAGAAATCAAACTCATCGAAGGAAGCACTGTCCATGCATGGGAAATCTTCTCCAAAGCTCTGGGACAACCAGCCCCACCGGCCGTTACCCAACCAGCACAAAAAGAGCCCCACCTAAAACAAAGTATCTGGGCAGGAACAAGCCAGTGCACCCACTTGTCATCAAGCCAGCACGCCGAATTAAGACAATTAAGGGGCGACATAAACAGAGCAATCCGCTCCATCCGCCAAAACAGCGCAACTGCCGGCACCGTAGACGCACTAAGAAAACTCAGAACAAGGAAAAAGAAAATCATTTGGCGCGCAAAAAAGGACCACACGGAATCACTCTGGACCAAACTACTCCACGATGCCAAAACGAATAATAGTGCTAGATTTTGGCAAACTGTCAAGAGCATTGAAAATCCATCGGCACCCAGGATCAACTCACACATAACGGAGGACGTTTGGACAATCCACCTGCAAACCTATTTCAACGCAGACCCCCAAAGCAATTTGCAAAAACCAGCTGAGATTCATGTTGCATTACCTCCGCCCCCCTTTTACAGGAATAACCTACCACCTAGCTTCTCTCTAAAAACGATCGAGGGCAGAATTCAGGAAAGTCATCAAGAGGGTGCTCCTGGGCCAAATGGCTTGCCACCAATGTTATACAAACATGACCGAAAGTACTGATCTGGTGCATTACTACCGCTCTTTGACAACATCACCACAACAGGAACAATCCCAGAATCCTGGAAAGGCTCCATCATCTCGCCTATTTACAAAAAAGGCTGTAAGAGTTGTGGTAAATAAATAAATAATACCCTATTTTTGAATGTATAAATGAATAACAGATAGCTCAATAAATAAGAGTCAAAATTCGAGGTAGTAGGAGTTTCGCAGGTTTATTACAGCATAAAGGACAGGAACAGGACAACCTGCATGGGAATAGGATGGCAGGGCCCAACAGCGCTGCTGGGGACAGGATCGGGACAAGGGGAACAACTTTTTGATAACAGTGCATGAGCATATATACATAACGCAAACACATAGCATTATATTGCAATAGGCGTAGCAGTGGGTGGAGCAATAGGCGTGATGCGTAGCAGTCGCGAAAGATAAGGGTGAAAAGAGGTGTAACCGGGCGTATACATAGCCATGTGATCCAAACGTAACAGAATATGTCATGAATGGGGCGGAAACCATGGAGGGGGCTACCTAAGGAGCCGGGACCTCTAACCTGATGGTGCGCGCAAACTAGCAATGACGTATCACTAGGAGAAGCTGGGGCTATGAACTCTGTGCTAGGAGCAGAGACTGAAGTCTGGAGAGTCAGGGCGACATGTACCTAAACAGTATCTAGTATCTGATGTTTAGAGAACATGTTGATATAAACTAGAAGTCAGGAGGGGAAAGGCTAACTTGATTCTAAGACTGGACCATGCATTATTCTACATGTAGTGCGTGATGAAGAATATTGAATGACCGTTAAATGCAGTATTTCTCTAACGTGGAGACGTGAAGGCTAGACAATGACGGAAACTATTGATGCGATTCAGTAGTTTAGGAATGCAGAGAAGGAGGACTGAACTGATAACTGGAATCATAACATATTCTTGGCAGACTCAAAGGCAGAGCCAAGCTGGACCGGGCACTGCAAGGCAGGAAGTAAGTGAAGGGTCGAGGATACAGGTGGGGGCTGTATCGCTCCTCAGCGAGGTTTCAGGAGACAGGAGCTGAATCTGGTGTCCAGGCCCTTTTGAGGCCTAGAGACGGGGACTTTATAATGGAATAACGTGCACACTGAGAAACGTGGCAACGTAGCTTTACATAGACCTGATATTCGTAGTATTCACGAGAACTGGAAACTGACATACTAGAGGTGGACACAACTGTAATTGCGTCATTAATTGAACATGGGGAATACATATGCATATTTAATCATGCACACATAACATATGATGGATGACACGTAGGGACACAGAACATGGCAAAATTTACTTTTCCACATTCCCTCCTTGTCACTACGTTTCCATCAGGAAACATCAATATTCATGATACCATCTATCATTTCATACAGTATCATTTGCTCGTCTCGAATTATCCTGGAACGGGATTTAGAACGGGGCTTGGGACTAGGAATACAAGAGGTAGCACAAATGCCGCAAATCGCAGGGCCACATTGTATACAGAGACAGCAGCTGAATATGATCGCTACTGCAATACCTAGGAAGGACAATATTTTCCATCCCCATGCGGAAATTATATTCCAGAACCAACCGGACCATGTCCAGGTGCCTGGATCTTGGTGTATCAGATGGGCAATTTTATGGAGTCTGGTTATAGCTGAATAAACAGACGGCGCGTTATTTGGAATGAAAATGCAGCAACTAGATCCGATGACTCTACAGGCCCCGCCCCTATCGGCCAGTATGACGTCAAGGACGAGACGATTCTGTAAAACGACAAATCTCATAGCAGATTGTTCTTCGGTTAAGTTACCTAGAGCAGAGGCAGTCTCATTGACCACTGCTTCAAGGGTTCTGGTTAACCTACGGATTAGCTTACTATTCTGGATAGGTCCTATAAAGAAAAAGAAACCTCTATTGAAATCTGTATACTGTTCTAGAGCAGTTTCAGTATAATCGACAATTGGGGACTCCCTTCTATGTCTAATGTGTACTAGATGTGTATTTCTGTGATAATCAGGTGGGGCTAGGAAAACTGGTGGCAGTAGGAAGGCAATGTAACAGGTTCCCTCCCAATCGAGGGGCAGACGAACATATGCAGTTTGACCACAAATAAAATAAGAATGACGTGAAGCTTTGAAAATAGATTTCCCACTGTCACTATACTTGACAATAGTAGTACATTCACTATGTCCTACATGTACAGAACCATTATTTCGGACACATAATTCACCTCTGACTGGCAGTACTGAAATAGCAGGTAAGTCTGGAGTGGAATCAGACTGAACATTCAGGATCATGAAATTCGAAGAATAGTTACCTAAATTATACACTTCATTTTCTAGATCTAACCCGGTTCTGTGGGGGAGACCTTGCTTGTCTGGAAAACATGTACTGTTAAGAAAAGACATATCTGTTGAGGATGACGTTAACGTGGACCATGCTCCACACGAACCATTATGTGAAAATGGATAAGGAAAAAGTGGCAGAACTCCCTTCGGTGTCTGGAAAGGGGGGAGTCGACCACACACCCAACAATTAGTGGCATTGCTGGTCTGGTGTGAATAATGTAACATGCGGATAAAGGAATTATTTCGCATAGCGAGGCGGTAAGAGAGTTCATGAGGAGGCAGATCACTAAACGTGTGCTCTACTGTAGCATTAGCAGACATATTTACATGAGAAACTGAAAAGTACAGGTAAAATGCATAACTGGTGCAGGAAATCATAATACTGAGAAATAATATGAAACATAGAAAAATGATACATCGGATTGAGTTTTGGCTAACTCTCTCACTATGGGGGTCTATTTTATACATGTCAGAAACAGTCTAACCGTTTCACCTAGGGGAGGACTTAGACAATCAAACTGACTGACTTATTTTACTAGACCTTAACTTGAGTTTATACTCCTGTTGCGGAGTTTTCTCTAACAGGGGAGGGTTTGTAGCAATGTCTTTTGCGGGACAGTCCTTGAGAACAATGCTTTGGCAATCCTTCAAATCCTGGGAAATGTTCTTTGAGACGGGTTCCAGTCCATTAAATTGTTTTACATGAGAAAGGTGCACCCAGCCCTTGCGACCTTCCAACTTCACGGCTGTACGGGTGGTGAGGAGGACCTGTCGGGGCTCTTTCCAGCGAGGCTCCAGCGGACTTGATCTGTCAAAATTTCTCACCAACACCATGGATCCTGGAACGATTTCATGCGGTGCCACCTCGGTATTGTCTGGAAATGCGGCGGCAACCTGTGAACGACATGAGTTGAGGGCAGACATCAAGGAAGCTAGGTAATCTGTCAGCATATTACTTGAAACATCGGTAATACTTCGGGGTCTAGGAGTACCCCACATGTTAGGGGGGCGGCCGAAAACGACCTCATACGGGGACAGACCTGATCTGGAATGTGCGACCATGCGCATATAAAATAAAGCGACTGGTAGAGCTACCAGCCAGTCCACACCTTTCTCTTTACACACTTTTGCAATTCGGATTTTCAGGGTCTGGTTATGTCTCTCTACGAGACCGGCTGCTTCAGGATGGCGTACACAATGGAACTTCCACTGGTACCCCAACAAAAGGGAAACATGTTTCATCAACTCAGATGAGAATGGCTGGCCGTTGTCAGAATATACGACTCTAGGGAGTCCATAACGGGGGAAGAACTCACGAACCAACTGCTTAGCAGTGGTCGCGGCTGTGTAATCTGGGACTGGATATGCTTCTGTCCACCTGGACAAAGCGCATACAACTACAAGGACATACTTGAAACCTCGACATCGCTCCATCTGAATATAATCCATCTGGAGGACTTCAAAAGGGTGGTCAGGGGGCTGGAATCCACCTTGTTCCACCGGGACACTTTTACCTGGATTAAACTGACAACATATCATACAGGTACGGACTTTCTGCTTGGCTGCAGCTCGTAAATGCTTGTTGAACCAAATGTTCTGGATACTGTCTAACATAGCTTTTTCTCCTAAATGTGCTGGACTATGTGCGGTATTAATAATGACTTGAACCATAGAGTCGGGGAGAAACCAGGTGGCTCTACCCTTCGTTAACCATCCTTGATCTGTCTGGACCCCTCCCTGTTCGGACCATTTCTTGATTTCATCGGGAGTAGCATGTAACTGGATATCTATGACATCTTGTGTAGGGTCTTTAACTGTCATACATGTAATCGGATCTGGAGTGTGTGTCATGTTAACTGGAATGTCTAGAGTCTGTGCTGTAAGCTTGGCTGTGCGATCTGCTAGATCGTTACCTTGAGAAATGGTGTCAGTAACTTTCGTATGTGCTTTGCACTTCATGATAGCGATAGATGTCGGTAAGTGTATGGCATCTAACAGAGCTTGAATAAGGAGACCATGCTGAATCTTGGTTCCATGAGAAGTCATGAAACCTCTCTCCTGCCAGAGCACTCCGAAGTCGTGTACAACTCCAAATGCGTAGCGTGAATCTGTGTAAACATTAACTCTCAAGTTCTTGGCGTGTATGCAGGCTTGTGTCAGAGCAACTAGCTCTGCTGCTTGAGCGGACAGGGTGTCAATACGGTGTGTTTCAATAACTTCGGTGTCAGTAGTCACTGCATACGCGGCGACTAGTTCTCCTGTACTAGTTCTCATGCATGAACCATCCACATAAAGTGTCAGGTCGGGATCTGGTAACGGAATATCTGTCAGATCTTGTCTTGGCTTGGTCATAATGTTAACTACTTCCACACAGTCATGTGCGGCAGAATTCGGAGTAACTGATGGTAACAGTGTAGCAGGGTTTAAAACGTTGCAGCGTCTGATTTCTATGTGTGGCTGGAACAGTGTCAATTCATAACCTGTTAAACGTGCAATTGTCAAGTGCTGAGTCTGTGTTCGGTTTAAAAGAACTTCCACGGAATGTGGAACTTGTACTGTCAAGGAGTGTCCTAAGACTATGGAATCACTTTGTCTGATAGCTAGGGCTGTGGCTGCAACTGACTTGAGGCACGCAGGCAGAGCCTGGGCTACAGGATCTAATGTGCTCGAAAAATAAGCACAGGGCTTATATTGTCCTGCTTGATCTTGTGTGAGAACAGATAATGCTGTACCTTCACGTTCTGTGACAAAAAGTGTAAAAGGCTTACTGTAGTTCGGTGTAGCTAGAACTGGAGCTTGGCATAGGGCTTTCTTTAACTCATTGAAACTAAGTGTATGTTCAGATGTCCAAGGGAGGACAGTCGGTACGGCTGCCTCCTGTGTCGTTAACTGTATCAGTGGCTTGGCTAGAAATGCATACTGAGGAATCCATTGTCTACAATAAGAAGTAAGGCCGATAAAAGCACGTACCTCCTTCTGGGTCTTGGGCTGAGGAAGACTCGCTATTAACTGGATACGGTCTGGTGTCAACTGCCTACCCCTCTTGGACAGTAAGTGTCCTAAGTAGACCACTTGCTGGACACAGAATTGAAGCTTAGAAGGGGACACCTTGTGCCCCATCTCGGCTAGGAAATACAAGACTGTAAGGGATGCTCGCTCGCAAGCACGTTCAGAACGGGCTGTGATCAGGAGATCATCGACATACTGGAGCAGGGCAGTGTCAGTTGGCATGTGAATGTTGTCTAGTTGTCTTTTGAGTGCTTGACTGTAAATACTAGGACTTTCTGTGAAACCTTGAGGAGCGCGTGTGAACATATAGCTCCTTCCATTTAAACAAAATCCGAAAAGGAACTGGCTGTCTGGATGAATAGGGACACTGAAAAATGCGTTCTTGAGGTCGATTACAGTAAAGAACGTGGCTTCGGAATCAATGGCTGTCAACAGGGAAGAGATATCTGGGACAACTGGGTACTGAGGAATAATACACTTATTAAGCTCTCGTAGGTCAATCACTAATCGATATACTGGGGGTGCATTTGGATCAGTACGTTTCATGACTGGAATGATCGGAGAATTACATACATTGGAGTCAGTTTCTACAACCACTCCTTGAGCCATGAGCTCGTCAATAATTTTGGATAAGGCTGCTACAGCCTCAGGTGGCAATCTGTACTGTCTGATTCGTGGTAACACTACACCTGGCTTGAGAGTCACACGATAGGGTGTGATTTGCATATAACCAACATCAGTTGGACCTTGCGCCCATAGATGCTGTGGAACATTAGACAGTCTTGAATCAAAATCTCGTAATACATAGTGACCCTTAAAGTCACGTAGGAACAATCGTATTCCCTCTGGGGAACAGCATATAACTGCACCTAACTCTTTCAGTGTTTTAATACCTAACAGATTTTCTGGACATGACTTAGTAAGTAACAGATCAGTAGTGCGGGACAATGGACCTACTTCTAGAGTAACTGGCTTTGAGATCTCATTTACGATAGGCTTTCCTGAAAATCCAAGGGAAACATTTCTTGAGCCTGAGAGCGGAGCCCCTGGAACTTCGGCGTGACTAATTGTGGTCCTACTTGCCCCTGTATCAATCAAAAACTTTCTGTCTTTCCCTAATACTTGACTGTGAACATAGGGACCTTCTTGATCTACAGGTATCTCGATGAGAGGCAAGCCTACCTCCCTCTCCAGGCTGTTTCATGAATACTGTTGGTACTCTGGATACTCAGACTGTGCATACTGGTACATCTGCTGTGTAACGTGCTGTGTTGCAGCAATAGGCTGCGGTGCGGTAACTGTCTGTGGTGCATTCTGTGGCTGAGGAATCTGTGAAACTTGTTCTTGTCTAGGCGGACGTGGTCTTTCTTTAGTCTTACCGGTAGCTATGTTGTGTTTCAGAACTGCACACTCGTTTATAAAATGACCTGGTTGTTTACAATAATTGCAGTTTCCTTTAACGGGAGCTGCAGGATGACTGGCTTGATTTGGACCCCTCTTCTGACTGTCTTGAGGAACAGATTGTGCAACTAGTACTTTCATTTTCGTGTCTTTCATACGTTTTCTCTCGTGTTCTTGCTCTTCCCTGATTCTATTCTGGTGGTATTGGAGCATCTGCAACATCTGGGACGGGGTATTAGCTTGCCAGGTACTTTCGACTTTCAGAACTCGATTTTTAATTGATGGACTTGAATTCTCGACTAATTTAGTAACAAAAAGGTGAGGGTATGACTCACTACTCGTCTTGAGGCCACTGTTGATGCTAAAACATTTTTCAAATCTAGAATAAAAATCACTAATATCCTCATCTTGCTTCTGTTTACAGGCTGAGATTGCATCCCAGTCTTCTTTTCTAGTTGTCAATAATCTGGGTAAAACTTGTATTAATAATTCCGGTAATTCTTTACATTTATCTCCAAGACCGGTACCTGGTACTCGTGCCTTGTCTTCAGCTTCTAGAACTGCCCAATCGATCTTTTTCTCTCCCACCTCCCATTCTTTTTCCTTGAGCTTTTCATACACCCCTGCGGGCAGCAGAACCTTTAACATTTTAATTATATCTGGATACGTGTATTCTCCCATACGGAGCATGTCTTTTAATTCTCTATGGAACCCTGCTGGATCTTTGTCATGACAGGGAATTAATTTCTTCATCTCGAGGAGTTCCATCTTTGTAATCGGAGTGTAAACAAACACTCGTTCTAGTTCGCCACCCGTTCCTCTAACTGGGTGGACTTCTCGTAACGGATTCTGTCTGTCTATGTAAAAGGGTTTACTTTCTGGGGGTGAGACATGAACAAAATGCGGGTTGAGAAACGTTCTATATTTGTGGCGCTGTTCTAGAATGACACTAAATAAATCGGTACCTAGACCTTTCCATCTATACTGGAGTAACTCGTTCAGGATATCATGTAACGGGCCTGGATCAGAGTGTTGACCCTCATACAATGTAATGAGGTGCTGGATCATATACATACCCACCAGTCGTTGCTCGGCTGGGGGCAGTTTCAGAAACATCTGTGCCACTATTTCGTCTGGAAAAGTGGTAGAATCAGTAATCCATCGGACTGCTGATCGGACTAGTTCTTGTTCATGCATGGTACTCAACTCACTGTAACCGATTCGTGATTTCAGAATGTGATCGGTAGCTTGGAATACTTGTTCTAGAGAACCTTGTTCTGGTGCTGGATGATGGAAAATAGACTTGTGTTCTAGGCGTAAATAGCGATCTGGAAATCTAGATTTTCCTACATACGCTATTCTGGCGGGATTCTCGTCCTCTACCTCTTCAGTATCAGAGTTACTTTCTTTCTCGCTTACTTGTACTGCTTTACGCTGTTCGTGTAATTTTATTATTTCTTTACGAATTTTCTTGTACATACTCTCCATAGCACCGACGGTCTTGTGCTTACCCTCGGCTATATTATCACTCCACCTTGTCAGGGTTCTCATTTCGGCTTGATCTTTAGACGGGTAATCTTGTTCTCTTATTAGACAGTTAATCAGAAACTTTAATATCATGAGCTGGATCTCGGCTTTCCTTTGAGACATGGCCTCGCTAATGCTTTCTGGATCATCCCCTGTACGGATGAAACGATATATTCTGTCTAGATCTTCTTTCATATTCGGTAAGGTGACTAGATACTCGGCCACCTTTCTTACGCGGAATGAATATAAAACCATATTATCCTCGCCTGGGACTGGATCATAGCCGCATTCGGCAAGGGATTTTCTTATTTCTGCAACAGTCTGATGTCTGGGCGTACGCTGTGACGCTTGTGCATGTAATTCGGCTGTCGTTAAACGCTTGTGTGGCGGCGGGGTTTGAGGAGTACCTCCCCCTGCGGCCCCTAAACTAGAGTCGTCTACTGAGGCTCTTCGTCCTGGCAGAGTGGGAAATGGAAATGTAGGCTGGACTTGTATGGCGGGCTGGACCGGGGGTACCGTAACAGGTACTCCGGTGTCTGGAGGAGCGGGAAGTGCCTGATTTACAGGGACTGGCGGAGCGCGAACAGGATTTGCATATTCTGGGACTGTGTCGTCCAAATAGGACGAAATAAAAATATCAGCTGCGGTCTGTTTGTGACGTAGCTTGGTCGGAACTAATGGTGGCGGGAAATTACTGGATGCCTCTGGGGTCGCTTTTGGCAAGCCCTCGGCAAAGAGAGGATACATACCCCTAATAAGGGCATGCCTCTGTCTGTCTGACTGTTCGGCTTTGACTTGTTCACCTATCTCGATTAGTTCTTTTTCTTGTGCTCGTTCTAAGGATTCTCTGCTTAATTCTGACTTTCTGATTTCCTTTTCAGTTCTTTTATGAGCTTCTTTGCGCCATAACTCGATGACATCTTTCTGTGACTGTCTGGCTTTCTTTTTCCATAATGCTTCTTCTACTCGCATGATGCATTCGGCATCCCATGTACCCGATACGGGCCATCTATACTTTTCTTCTAACTGTTTGGTATACTCTACCCATAAATCTAGATACAGTACGGCGCTTATGCCATGCTTCTGATACATAAAATGACCTGGACTGTCCCTAGGCGGAACTGGAACTGCTGCTTCCAGCAGACCCTTTCTGGTTTTTAACTGACGTAATTTCGAAAAGAGCGGCATGACTGAACTATAATCTAGACACAATACAATACACAATAAACACGATACTTATTCCCCATTCATACCACGACATTAAAATACATGAAGAACATTTAAAAATAACAGTTCGAACAGAATACTACCTGGAATACGGAACACAGAATACATGAATTTTCTCGAGAACAGAACTGACTAGAACAGGAACTAGATGCACTGCTGAAACAGTACGAAACTTACCGGTCTCATAAAAAGACACGTCAGGACCCGCATCCACCGAAGTGGACACTTCGTTTGTGGGTCTGTGTACCACCAACCCACGGACCAGAGTCAATTAGATTGACCCTGTCTAGATACCACCCCAGTAACGGTACTCACCGGGCAGCAAGAACGGAAGGCCTCGGACTGGACTGGACTGCTACGACGACGGACGACGAACTTCGGACTTCAGTTACGGGTGGGCCTCCGGATACCTCGGACCTTGGACTCTCGGCTTGGGCTCTGGTCGGGACTCGCCGCGTTCCTCCACCGTCTCGTTTGGATGCTGGACCGCCTCCTCCGTCTCCTCCGTGGGCCTGAGGGATACTTGAAGCAGAAATATCTGCCGGTGCGCAGAAGAGTTCCGTCACGACTGCAGAGGGTCAGGGGGTCGGCGTGGCTTCACCGACGCGTGGGGAAAGGGCAAGTCCCTATTCGGGCGCCATTATGTGGTAAATAAATAAATAATACCCTATTTTTGAATGTATAAATGAATAACAGATAGCTCAATAAATAAGAGTCAAAATTCGAGGTAGTAGGAGTTTCGCAGGTTTATTACAGCATAAAGGACAGGAACAGGACAACCTGCATGGGAATAGGATGGCAGGGCCCAACAGCGCTGCTGGGGACAGGATCGGGACAAGGGGAACAACTTTTTGATAACAGTGCATGAGCATATATACATAACGCAAACACATAGCATTATATTGCAATAGGCGTAGCAGTGGGTGGAGCAATAGGCGTGATGCGTAGCAGTCGCGAAAGATAAGGGTGAAAAGAGGTGTAACAGGGCGTATACATAGCCATGTGATGCAAACGTAACAGAATATGTCATGAATGGGGCGGAAACCATGGAGGGGGCTACCTAAGGAGCCGGGACCTCTAACCTGATGGTGCGCGCAAACTAGCAATGACGTATCACTAGGAGAAGCTGGGGCTATGAACTCTGTGCTAGGAGCAGAGACTGAAGTCTGGAGAGTCAGGGCGACATGTACCTAAACAGTATCTAGTATCTGATGTTTAGAGAACATGTTGATATAAACTAGAAGTCAGGAGGGGAAAGGCTAACTTGATTCTAAGACTGGACCATGCATTATTCTACATGTAGTGCGTGATGAAGAATATTGAATGACCGTTAAATGCAGTATTTCTCTAACGTGGAGACGTGAAGGCTAGACAATGACGGAAACTATTGATGCGATTCAGTAGTTTAGGAATGCAGAGAAGGAGGACTGAACTGATAACTGGAATCATAACATATTCTTGGCAGACTCAAAGGCAGAGCCAAGCTGGACCGGGCACTGCAAGGCAGGAAGTAAGTGAAGGGTCGAGGATACAGGTGGGGGCTGTATCGCTCCTCAGCGAGGTTTCAGGAGACAGGAGCTGAATCTGGTGTCCAGGCCCTTTTGAGGCCTAGAGACGGGGACTTTATAATGGAATAACGTGCACACTGAGAAACGTGGCAACGTAGCTTTACATAGACCTGATATTCGTAGTATTCACGAGAACTGGAAACTGACATACTAGAGGTGGACACAACTGTAATTGCGTCATTAATCGAACATGGGGAATACATATGCATATTTAATCATGCACACATAACATATGATGGATGACACGTAGGGACACAGAACATGGCAAAATTTACTTTTCCACAGAGTGACCCAAAAAACTACAGGCTTATTGCTCTTATTGACATTGAGGCCAAGTACTACGCGGGCCTTATCCTGGCCGAACTCCGGGAATGGGCAAGGGAAAAGTCCCTAATCCCAATTAACCAAACAGGGTTCCAGGAAAACCTGGGAACCACCACAAACATCCTGGCTCTTTCCTTTTTAGTCGACTCCACAAAAGCAGCAAGAAAACCATTATTTGTCTGCTTCATCGACTACAAAGCCGCCTTCGATAGCATAGATCGAGAAAAACTATGGTCAAAGCTAGCACGATGGTAAATACCTCCCGCCCTCCTGAATCAACTCATCTTATTACATTCCGAGACATGGGTCCAAATAAAACTGGGGAGTGGCACAATCGTATCCAGGCAGATCCCAACCTCCAGAGGTTTAAAGCAGGGGTGCGTTTTGTCTCCCACCCTATTTAACCTCTTCGTGGCCGATCTCTCAACCGACTTAGACAATTGCAACCATCATGCACCAAAACCGGGAGGCCTCCCTCTTTCAAACTTACTGTATGCCGACGACTTGATCTTAATCAGCCAAACACCAGTCGGCTTACAACACTTGCTTCACACCACGAACAACTTCGCCTCAAAAAACGGGCTAGAAATCAACCTAGAAAAGTTGAAAATAATGGTGCTAAACCAGCGCAATCCAAAAAAGCGACTGAAGTGGCAGCTGGGAGAGAGAACTTGAAGTCGTCCAAGACTACAAATATCTAGGAATTATTTTTGACAAGAACGGGTCGTACGACCAACAAAAAGAGGCGATTCAGAGACTAGGAACCCTCCTAGCAATGAGCTTGAAAAATCTTAAAAGCAAAATAGCAGGCCCAAACCTGCTCCCGCTGCTTGAAGTGCTTCATGCAAAGCTGCTACCAATGATCACATATGGCAGTGAGGCCATGCGAGGGACGGATGAAGAAACCCTGAATAAAACGGTTTCCAAAGCTCTAAGAATAATTTTCAGGCTTCCTAAATATACCTCCCCAGCCCAATTAAGACTCGAATTTGGAATAGAAAACCAGACAATAAGCAGGAAAGCCGCATAAGTAAAAAGCTGGTATAAAATAAAGAGCGCAGAGGCGGGCTCGCTGAACTCATTCCTATAGAAGGAAATATCATGGAAAAACGCCTCACCGGCCAAAGCCTACCTTCAATCAGGGATTGATTCAGAAAAGGGGGTGGTGATGAACAGAGTGCCTGAATTAAGCAGACCACTCTTACCCAGTCCAAAGATCAGGGCTTGATCCATCACCGTTTTTTAGCTCACTGCACCATCCCAGCTCAGAACTTGGCTATATGCAAATTAGTCTGTTCCTGTCCCAGTGCATGATGGGAACAGGGCAAACCAAACTACCAAGCCAATTCTTATACTGGGAAGGAAACAAGCTACCGGGGACCGGTTTCTGGCATTTCAGCCTCGTCGGCCCGGCTTGCTTGAATCCTGATGGTGCAATGAGCAAGGGAATGCCAGAAACCGGTCCCCGGTAGCTTGTCTCCTTTCTGGTGAAGAATTGGCTTGGTAGTTTGGTCTGCCCTGTTCCCATGATGCACTGGGCCAGGGACAGACTAATTTGCATATAGCCAGGTTCTGAGCTGGGATGGGGCAGTGAGCTAAATAACGGTGATGGATCAAGCCCTGATCTTTGGACTGGGTAAGAGTGGTCTGCTTAATTCAGACACTCTGTTCATCACCACCCCCTTTTCTGAATCATTTTGTCCACCATAAGCGTGGAAGGGTATACTCAGACATGAGTCCCTTGCTCACTGCTCCATCAGGATTCAAGCAAGCCGGGCCGACGAGGCTGAAATGCCAGAAACCGGTCCCCGGTAGCTTGTCTCCTTTCTGGTGAAGAATTGGCTTGGTAGTTTGGTCTGCCCTGTTCCCATGATGCACTGGGCCAGGGACAGACTAATTTGCATATAGCCAGGTTCTGAGCTGGGATGGGGCAGTGAGCTAAATAACGGTGATGGATCAAGCCCTGATCTTTGGACTGGGTAAGAGTGGTCTGCTTAATTCAGACACTCTGTTCATCACCACCCCCTTTTCTGAATTCAATCAGGGATTAGCATGTTAGCCCTGGAGAACATTTGGGAGTCAGGACTTCCATTCAACAACGTCAAAGATCTGGTAAATAAGTCGACAAAGCTAGTCTCTAGCGAAAATGATAAAGAATGCCTAAATAAGAGGGCCCACAGCTGGTTCACCACAACCGTATTTCGGCACCAGCTTTTCTGGACCATTAAAGGAAGGCTTCTTGGCACTGAGGATGGGGATTTTACCTGCACATATATTGTATGTATTTTTAACCAGCCAACTGCTCGATTTTAAAACATACCCACTACGTTTTTAAGGAAATATGAAATCATGTTATATATGTATTCTTTTATACATTTTATACTGATGTATGGACTGCTAAGATTTTAATTAATCAAGCAATAAAAGAAACTGAAACCACTCTGCTGGAATTCTCCCCTCTGCTCATCAAGGGGCTGAGACACAGTATATATGATAAGAACAATTGTGTTAGAGAACTGCAGCAGTGCTACTGTGTTGTGTTTCAAAAAAGTTAGAAGATGTAGCTGGCCAGGCACAAGAAAACAGAATACCATGTTGATTGACCTTGTATAACATTTTCAGACTGAATCCCAAGAAGTGTCACTGAATAACAAATAATATGCACAGCATATTTCTAAAATAATATCATGTCATAAAAACAAATATATTATATGTGGCTTCTCAAATCAAAGGCAGCCTAAAGCTGCTAATACGTATAAACAAGGGAGAACAAAAGTGGGCCCAAAGGGGAAAATACTACAGTGGCATATAATGTGACATTGCCTTAAACTGACAGAGGTAGTCTGAGGAGGTTCTGGAAAATGTAGACAATACACTCTCCAGATTTTCAGCATCTATACTCCTAGGCCTACCTATTAAGCAAGCATACCCCTTAAAGGCTCCTAGGGAAAAAACAATCTCATTTCTTAAATCATGACAAGCCTGCGGGAGATGGACACACATACCAGAGCTGGCTTTACCACTTGGGGAATTATTGCACATGGGAAAGGTTTAAGTGGCACTGGCTATGAGGGAGAATCAATCTGAAGGTCTGTGGGCCCTAAGCATATCCTTCTTAGCACAGAAATTTAACATGCCCCAATTCCTCAGAGTACTTTGGATAACCAACCAGCATCTAAGAGAGAGAGGGCCAAAGGACAGGAGGACATATATAGTGAGAGGTAAGACACTGACTCTCAGAACAAAGGGCAATAACGCATCCTCTGATATCCACAAAGGTTAAACAGAGAAGCTGCAGGCATTAGTTACTGGGGATTGAGAAGGAGAGAGGAGTTTGTTTAAATTGTGAGTCAGTCAGCGGATGTAGGCATATATGCTATGAGACAGAAAAACCCATCGTAGGCAGAAGAGACATAAAGGCAAATCTCCCCCTCTTGACGTTGGCCTACTAGTAGCTAAGAAGCTCATCACTTGCAGGGGGAAGTCACCTGACCTCCACCCTTTACAGCCTGGATGCAGTTACTCACCACCTGAGTTCAGGTGGAGAGTGATGCCCTTCACATGGGGCATAATTTGGGTCTTCACAAGTATCCCATAGCTAATAGCTGGGGCGTATCAAGACCAACAAACAGTCTGCATCACATGAGACCTCCATACAACTAAGCGAACCAATAGATGGGGAAAGGGTAGCGGCAGAAAGGGAACAACATTAAACTCTTTCCGGGGAGGAAATCTATTATGTTCTACGCCCTAACACCACAAACCCAATTCCAAGATTCAGTTAAACAAATGAGACTCCTATATCTTCTGTCCTCCTACTAATTTGGGGCGCAGCTGACTGCGTAGAGGAGGGGTATAGAATTGAGGCCCTTGACAGTTATTGTTCTTATTATTGATACTGTTAAAAACAGAAAAGGCACGTTTGATACGGAAATTGTGAACTGACTACTCCTGCAACTATTGAGCACCTCTACTTTATTGTATTCGCAGGACAAACCTTGATTTCCCGAAACCTGAATATGTACGCATTGCTCCTGATTCCATCATAACAAAAATACAGAAATATTTGACCTATATCCAATGAAAGCAAAAAGAACACATGATGGATGGAATACCAAACAATGCCAACATTCACCCCCAGTTACAAAGATCTGGGTTCAACCTATCATGTATTTGCTCACCACGCCACCCCAGTTTGGGCCCAGCCATGTGTAAATCAATTATGACCCTGCTCCTTATGGGAACAGTCCAGCCCGAATTGTCAGGCAAGGTCCATCCTGGACCAGAAACAAGCGTCCTGGGACCGGTTTCGAAGTTTCACCCCTCATCAGCCAGGCTAGCTTGAGTCCAGTGGCACAGTGAGCACAGACCCACATCTGGGCATACCCTTCCCACTTGCGGTGACAAAAGCAGACAAAAACTAATGATGGAAGGAATGCTGAACAATACAAACATTCAACCCCAGTCACAAAGATCTGGGTTTAATTCATTTCTTGACTCAATTGAGTTGGGGAAGGATAACTTTGACATTTCAGCACCAATATAAACTTTAGCATGCACATGTGCTTTATAAATCCATGTGTGTGCTACATTTAAAGCTACAATTTGAGTGATAAGTCATGTGGCGTTGGTTGATTAATACTGGTGATTGTTATCAAGATGTCCAAATGGACATCTAGAAGGTTCCAAGACTGGGAATAATGCACTGACCCTCCTGACACAAGATGGTGCAATGACTGGCGAAGAACCACAGTGGCCATATTTTTGTGATTTGACTAGCAATTCTTTTCCCTCCAATCCTGTAAGGCCATATTTTGGGATTTTCCAGCTGTTCCCTTCCTTTTTGGACGGCTGTTCTCTTAAATTCTGCTCCATATGAGAATATTTTGTGATTTGACCGGCGATTCTCTACCCTTCTGTCCAGTATGGTCATATTTTTTTTATTTGACCAGCAGATGTCTTCCTTTCTGCCTCAGATAGTCCTTTTGGTAATTTGACAAGCTCTTCTCTTTCCCGCTACCTTTATATTAAGTCATTTAAACAAGCGTTTGTCCTCTATTCTCCAGGAGATATTTGCAGTGATTTAGTAATAATTACACTATTTGTTCATGTCTCTTTGGCCTCCGTTTTGATACAGGATTGGCTGGTGAGTGAGCTTTATAAACTTTATGCTTTTTTTTTCTTGCGCCACCTAGAGATTTGTAGTACCAGGGCAAGCCACGTCTCAATCATGTTGGATGAGGAGCTAGAAGGGGAAATTATGGTCTCCCTCTTCTAGTTTTATTGTTGCTGGCCACCCATATACAAACTCATTTGTACACAGATTCACAACCATGAACCTTACCTCACTGTCACAATGTACGTGCAATTCAATCAAACCAAAATTGAGATCATGTGAAATTCAAATGTGGTCAATACCACCACAGACTTGACTGCTTTGAAAATATACTCAAAATGTGTTGCATTATGTTCAAATATACACACGAATAGAAATGCTGGTAGTCATATAAGTATTATAAATGTATACACAGTTTTTTTAGGTCGAGCCTGGGGAGTGCATGCGCTGCTCTGCGAGTCATACTGTATTCAAGAATGGACTGGGAGCTCCACCCACTCTCCTCCCATATTTTTAATTGGCTTGTATCATTATCCTTTGTAAATGCTGGCTTCCGATTTGTTAATAGGATTGTTAGTCCCCCCTTAGTACCCCTTGTCTTCAATTGTAACCTCCTATGAGGACTGGCCCTTTTACTTCTGTTGTTACATGGTATGTCTTAGTTGGTCACTAGCTTACCCGTCGCGCATTGCTGCGATCTCAGAAGAAAGGAAATTCAAGGACACTCGTTATGATAATATTCAATTTACATTGTGTCATTTTTATTGAAACCTAGCTTATCCGTCGCGCGTTGCTGCGATCTCAGAAGAAAGGAAATTCAAGGAAACTCGTTATGATAACATTCAATTTACATTGTGTAATTTTTATTGAAACGTATTCATTTTAATATGGAAAACATTTCAAAGTGTCGTTTTAGTGGGGGCGCTAGAGGGCGCACTGCGGTATGGCTGGCTGAAGTGTCAGCTCCGCCGGATGGACGCGACTGCGGACCTCCTTTCGCCTCAAAAACCCGCCGTTGCAGCAATCAAACGGCATTTTTAGTCGTCGGAACATAAGCCCGACGATCCAATGACATTATTGTAATTGCCCGCAGCCCGGTTGCCGAGCAAGCACCGGAAAAACGGGGAACTGCTGGAGCGCCGCTAAATGGCCGCGCACTGCGCTGATAGTTATCGGAGCGTACTGAAGACTGGCGACAGGCGTGAACGGCCCCTTATCAGCAACTGAGCGGACGGAGGATGCCTGGTGGACTGTGAGATAGCGACGTGCGGGAGTCTCCCTCATCTAGCATATAACGTGTTATTTTGGTGTGCGTTCCAGCGGGGACAAGATGGCGGCGGCGCTGAAACGCAAATGACCGGAAGCGACGGCCAACTACGATGCAAGCGGGACGGACCCGCTGATTGCAACAGGCGGCATTAGCGGTACCCATCCGGTGAGTGAGCCTTGCGGAGCGTACTGAGAGGGCAGCTACTATCCCGCTGCTCTACGCATTGCGCGCCAGCCGTGCTGAGTGTCCAGGGCGGGTGGAGGCTGGAGCTCGGGACGCGGAAGCGCACAGCATCTTCCATAGTGCCGCAGGGTTCAGAAGTACACGCTGGTGCAGACCCGCGCCACGAGGCATCACCCAGCAGCGACCAGGTACTGAGGGACACGACCTGCACCTAACACCGCGCCTGTGAGGATCCCGGTGTCCAAGGGCAACTTGCTTAACTGCGCCATTGATGACGCTCCTTGCGGCCGCTGGGGCAAATGAATAGACGTACCCCGAGGTGGGGCACCAAGACGCCAACACCACAGGATACCCTTACCACTAACAGGGCACCAACAAGCAGCCCGAAGGCGACCACCTCTACGACACCTCCGCCACAGTGGAGCATGGGAAGGCCGGAGAAACAGCAATCCAAGCTCCCATTCGAAACAAAAAAGCAACAGAAAACCACAGTGTCCCCCCCGGACTTGGACGGCGAGGGAGAAATGGCAGAAGGGTCGGGCATGGAGACGGTGCTGCGAGCGATCCAGCAGAGCCTGCAGGAGATGAATGGCAAACTGGATAGCGTGGTGCAAAGAGTGGACAACATGGCGGCCAAAATAGAGAAGCACGACGAGCGGATAGTTGAAGCAGAACAGAGAATTTCCAAAGTGGAAGATGAGCACAACACCACCTCGAAGATCTGCGGGGGCTTGGAGAAGACGGTAGAGACCCTGCGCGCTAAGGTGGAGGACCAGGAAGCCAGGTCCAGGCGGAACAACCTTCGAATATCGGGCCTGCCGGAATCCACCAACACCGGGAGAATGGAAACCTATATCGAACTACTCCTGAAAGACGTATTCGGAGTCGACAAACTATCCCCGATGTTTCTGATCGAACAGGCTCACCGCTCACTGGCACCTGTACCGAAGTCAGGGGCCACTCCACGAATGATAATTGCCCGTGTGCTCACTGTGCTACGGCTTGCTAGAGAAATGGGCAAAGTCACACATCAGGGGAATACTCTGGAGTTCTATCCTGATCACACAATGGCGGTACAACTGGCACGTAAAGAGTTTGCTCCAGTGAAGAAGAAGTTGAGGGATCTGGGTCTTGAGTATGCGATGCTGTACCCCGCGAAACTTAAAATTACGAACGTGGATAAACCTGTCATTCTGCAGACAGTGCAGGCGGCACACGACTTCATCAAGCACCATGTGAGACGTCGAAAAGCGCAGGAAAGGGCAGAACCGACGAGCGATGTAGACTGACGAGTAGCGTGGCGATATCTACGTGTTGTCCCTGGAAGACTTTGAGGCTGCAATGGTTCTTCCACTGTGGAGAGGTGATGAGAAGTTGCGCCAGGTCGAACTGAATTGGTGCCAGACTCACTTTAGACAAAATGGACGCCTGCGGGAACACGCCAATCGAACTGTTGATTATTGCGGTAAGACCTGCGATGAACGTCCAAGCAGTGAGTACTCGCTGGGCCAGACATTTCCGGAGGGTATGTGGCTAACCACTGGGATCGGGGGTATGGTATGCGTCACTAGCTGTTGTACAGGTCTCAGGAGGACATACAGTGGTGGGCCCTCGGGTCGACCCAACTAAACGGGCGCAAGGTCGTACTGTTGCCGGGCTAAAGGCATGGGCAGTGATGGAGTTTGACGCTCTGGTTATGATTTACTACTACTCAAGTTTCTAGTCGGCGGGAGGAGAGGGAGAGGTGAATTACTATGCAATTTACATTACTGACGTTGTAAGCGTCCATCCACATCCACTTTGTGGATGGAGTTGTGTGACCCTGGTGACACCCCCAGGCGGGTGCGCCCCAAACTGAGTTTTCGTATGAAGTTACTGTTTATTAGGGGATGGCTTTGGCAAAGTTTGGGTGCTAAAGTGGGAGGTGGGAGGGAGGGGAAATCTGAGACTACCGAGCTACGTAATCTGTATCTGAGAAGCATGGCGATCTCCTTGACCGTACACAGCCGCGCAGGTTTTAAATTCCGTCACTCTGCACTGTTATGGATATGGCGCAGTACAATTAATTGCACAGTGGCTGAGATGCGCCTAACACGATTGCTACTCCTTGAGCGAAAATTGTGTTTGAACTCCAGTATCACTAGAGAGAGTAATGGCGAAATATAGTGTGTTAAAATTCCTCACTTGGAATGTGCGAGGTCTGGGCAACCCGAAAAAGATTAGGCGATTGTTTGCATATTTTGATCGGTTGAATGTTAACATTGTTTTCTTACAGGAAACGCATTTGGCCCGAGATGGCACATCCACATTGGGCGCTAAATGGGCAGAATCCGTCACCCACTCGAGCTACTCATCTTACTCTAGGGGGGTGAGCATATTGATAAAGAAAGGGACGAACTTTGAGATCACTCACATACACAGGGATACTGATGGGAGAAGCGTTATCATGGCAGGCACAATTAGACGGCAAAAGATTCTCTTAGTTAATACATATGGTCCCAATGTGGATGACCCGGGCTTCTTCGGCAATGTGTGGCACACTGTAGCTGATCTCCAGGTGGATCACATGTTGTGGGGGGGTGACTTCAATGTCACACTTCAGGACATGATAGACAGGGCGGCACACACAGCGGAACAACACGGGAAGGCCGGGATGATGCTGCGGGACGCAATGGAAGACCTTCATATGGTAGATATGTGGAGGATACGTAACCCAGGGGCGGCAACGGCGACACATGTTAACGCGGCAAACAACAGCTGGTCCAGGCTGGACTACTGGCTAGGTACACGGGAAGTACTATCGTGGGTTACAGATATCAAACACTTACCTCGCACACTGTCCGACCACAACCCGGTGCTGCTGGACATAACCATTCCGCACTATGACCCACCACCATTTACATGGCGATTCAATGCCACTGCACTGCGAGACCAGATATATAGTGACACCATACATAAAGCGATAGTTGAATACTTCGACATAAATGGCCCATCGACGGAGGACCCGGGCTTACTATGGGAGGTCTTTAAAGCTACCATCAGGGGAGTCTGTATTAGTACATCCTCAGGTATCCTCAAAGATATTCGACAACAATTACACACACGAGAACGCACCATTCAAGAACTGGAACAGACATACACCCAGACGGGCGATACGAAGGTACTGGGGGACATTCAAGCACTGCTAACGGAACATAATAAATACGCACTGGACGAGCTTCAATATGTATCTAGACGGGCGACTGCTAGAAGATATGGTGAGGGGGGCAGACCGGGCAGGGAACTGGCTGCTAAAATATGCTCAGGTAAACCCCCACAAAATATTAAATCCATCTGTACTGATTCAGGGGAGGTGATCACTGATGTGAAAGGGATACTGACTGAATTCATGCACACATACGGCACTCTGTACGAGGCGCGCCCGTCACCCTCTCAGGCTGACTTACTGGCGTACATGGAAGATATTGAACTAGCATGGCTAGCGGATGGACATAGGCAATACTTAGAACGTCCGGTAACGGTGGAAGAAGTCACAGACACCATCCGGCGCTTACCAAATAACAAGGCACCTGGGCCAGATGGCTTCGTAACGGAATTTAATAAGACGTATGCTGACTTACTTGCCCCGCATTTGGTGCGGCTATACGGGGCAGCTCATGAAGCCCAGACACTGCCAGCGTCCCTGAGAGAGGCATTGCTTGTCACACTGCTGAAACCGGGCAAAAAAGAGGACAGATGTGATTCATACCGCCCTCTTTCGTTATTAAACGTAGACACGAAAATAATAGCTAGTCTGCTAGCTGATAGACTAAAACCTCTTATGCCCATGTTAATAAGGCCCGACCAGTCCGGATTCATCCCTGATAGAGCCACCACACATAACACCCGCACATTGTTTGCACTGGCACATTACCTGGCTCCTGAAACAAAGGCTGTGGCTGTGTTGCTTGACGCCGCAAAGGCATTTGACACTATTGGTTGGCCCTTTATTCAGGCTGTGTTGGTGCGTATGGGATTCCCGATGATTTTTCTGGGTTGGATATCAATGTTGTACACTGACTTAACTGCACGCATCAGAGTGAACAAGTACATTTCGGAACCGATTCACATAGGCCGGGGCACTCGGCAGGGTTGCCCACTCTCCCCGATGTTATTTGCATTGATTCTGGAGCCACTAGCTTGTAAAATCCGTCAACACCATCACTACTCTGCACTTCAAATGCCCTCCCGTCCAATTCATATTTCGCTTTATGCGGACGACATGGTGCTATATGTAAAAAACCCTGAACAGCATTTGAATCCGCTCTTACAGGAATACATAAAATTTGGTCAGAAGTCCGGTCTGCAGATAAATTGGGATAAATCCCTTATCCTGTCGCTGACGGACAGCACGCGCCCGACGCAGTTAGACTACCCACTGGAATGGCAGGAGGAACCGGCAAAATATTTGGGTGTGTGGTTCCACAGAGACCCGGAATTGGTCATACGGACGAATTACGGGCGTACCATAGCGACCCTTGAAGATAAAATTAAACGATGGAACAGACTTCCCTTATCCTTGGCAGATAGAGCCGCGATCATAAAAATGGTACTTCTACCGAAGTTCCTATACTTATTCAATAATATCCCGATCAAACCCCCAGCTGCAGTGTTCCGTAGTATCAATACGTTGGTTCTTAATTTGCTTTGGGCAGGCAAACAGGCGAGTATGGAAATGCGCACCATGACACTACCATATGCTAAGGGGGGATTTAAGGTCCCAGACTTCTACCTATACTACTTATGCGCTCAAGCGCAATTCGCGCATTTCTGGCACCACGATATACCCTTTTTGACGCATGTGGCTGTGGAAGCGGGTGATGCGGATCCGATTCCTCTGTCTAGCATACTGACACATCAACGTCCTAGACTGCATGAGCGCGACATAAATCCATTAAATGCGACCACGGAGGCTTGGAGATTGATGGGGAAGGCGGCACACAGCTTACCACTATATGCACCAGGGCTTCCACTGGCACATCACCCGGCACTTTCGGTCACTCAGGAAAAGATGGGTATGGACCTGCTTAAGAGGGCTGGCTTAGACACGCTGGGGGATCTGTATATAGATGGTAAATTCCAGACCCTGGACGAATTGCACTACATTAGCAACCCATCCCTGCTCTTTAGCTTTAATTACTACCGACTACAGAGAGCACTTCGGGAACATTACCCCACACATCCAGAAGAACCAAAGACACTGGAACCCCTGCAACTGCTCCTCACCGCACCCACAGCATCACACCTAGTGTCTAAACTGTACACGAGCATACAGGGAGCTATGGGGGGCAACACAGACAAGGCTAGGGATAAGTGGAACTCTGGACTGGCGGAACATCTAACGGACGGTGAATGGGAATCCGCTTGTATGCTTACTGGCATGTTGACACCTAATGGTAATCTTAAAATCATACATTACAAATATCTACATCAAGTGTATCATACGCCCCAGCGACTATATAAATATGGTTTGAGGGACGACTCAAAATGTTGCAGATGTCGTCAAGATGATGCGGACTTCATGCATCTAGCTTGGCACTGTCGCAAGGTAGCAGGTTACTGGGAACAGGTCGTGCAGGTTTTAACTGAAATGCTCGGAGTTACTGTGGTTTGTGATGTTAAGGCCTGTTTGCTGGGTATTGTTCCACAGCTCAGAGCTTTGAAACGCAGATTCTGTGTAGTTGCGCTACTGTTAGCCAAAAGAAGGGTATCCCTCCATTGGAACAGCAGGAGAATACCGGAGGTGAAGCACTGGATTGAGGATATGGTGTATTGTCGTGACACACTCAATACATACGAAGAGGAGTTGCCGATTGGATCTAGACCGAGAGACTATTGGGGGTTTCTACGCACATATTTACTAAATCATGGCGCGTCAGACTCGGAAGCAGACACTGAGTGATATAATCATCAGAAGGTGCAATTAGAGCGTACTACTGTTTAGTATGGGCACTAAGGAGGAAGGATGCTGTGATACAGAATATTATTGGGGATAGGGATTCGTAGGTTGGGGAATATGTTGTTATTTTTAGTTTTGTTAAGTTTAAAAAAAAAACTGTGAAAATGTAAGAATACTATCGAACATATAGGCAAATATGACACTGTTAACAGCTAATGGATTTTCTGATAATACGCCGCCGGTCCGTTGGATGTCGGCTGATGGGCTGTGTTCAACCTCCACCATCTGTCGCTGTTGTGAATATATGTAGCCGGCCCGTTGAGGTTGTAGGCGACTCCTATGTATATCTTTATATGCGATGAACAGTGCAATCAACTTTCTTACGTCAATAAATAAATAATAAAAAAAAAAAAAAAAAAGTGTCGTTTTAGTTCTATTTATTTATTCGAGTGCTTGTGGATACACGATTTGTTGTTTTTCCGTCTGGTGCGTACATCAGTATTCGAAAGATTATGAGGGCCCTGGGGGGGGGTGATATTTAAAAGAATTTTATGCCAGAAACCTTCGCGGGAGTGTACTCAACAACTTCCCAAAGTTTCATGGCGATCGGATGAATGGTGTAGTAATGCATAAAGGACAAACAGACAGACAAACAGACAGACATACATTCGTTTTTATATATATAGATTAAGCACAATTTTCTTAAATGAAATTCTCCTACTGCAGGCACAACATGCTTTCCTGAAACATTCAGCGTGCCATGCGTGCTTTCACTTTCCAAGCAGCCTGGACAATGGCGGTCTCTTCTTTGAAGTGAAATAGGCCTTGCATCTACAAGAGTTTGAGCTATTGGCATTGTAAATGAGAATGCCTTTTATTTATGTGTTAATTATCAAAACAGAGAAATACAAGGCATTGTCATACACAATACCAATAGCTTAAACTCTCGCAAATGCGAGACCCATTGAATTGCAAATGCTTGTTTTGCTTTATTTGTTGAGTTTTCAGACAGTACACTTAGTACAGTATTTCTGCTGTGGAAATTCCCATGACAAATTATGCACCTTGGTACGAAGACTGTTCTCTGTAGCATCAATAGTCTATGTATAAATGAATGCAATCAAATCTATTCCCAACATTCAACAACGAAATACGGAATTACACTCCGTGTATGTAGGCAGGCCCTTAGTATACATGAATCAAAGGCTAGTAGTCAAGTTGGCATACCTGAGCATTGCGAATTGGGTATGGGGACAGGGAGCTAAGGCTGTCTATAAACATTTGACCCAAGGGTTCTCGGGTGTCTGCTCAGGTGAAAGTGGGTCATATGTCCCATCGTCGTTGCCTCTCATGGCGGGCGTTGGTCTGGGGGAACCTTGGAACCCTGAGTAGTTCATGCCAGATTTCCAGGCCTTATGTTAGCTTGGAGTCAGTTCTGGCCTCTTTTGTTTGTTACATTCTCAGCTTTACATCACTCCACCACATCCTTTAACCAGCTCTCCACTGTCGGATCCCAGGCACTGAGCCAGTGGATGGCCAGCCAGCACCTGGCCAGCAGCAGGGTGAAGTCAATGATTTTTTTTTGTCAAGAGTTTTATCATGGGTAAGCCAATGCCCAGTAAAACAAGCATTAGCAATGCAAAAGATCACTATTCACACAGGTTTGAGTTATTGGCATTGTAAATGACAATGCCTTTTATTTATGTTTTGGGTTCTGAAACATTAACAAAAGGCATTGTCATTTTCAATACTAATAGCTTAAACTCTTGCAAATGTGAGACCTATTGCATTATAATAAAGGGCCTTCTCGACCGCTTGTTAGATTGTAAATATCAGAGGAAGAGACCGGCCTGCGACGTCTTCAAAGTAGCGATAAATAGTGCAGTGAAAAAGATGTGTAAGTGTTGTAAATTACATAGACACAAAGTGTGAAGTGAGAGTTACATATGATCTGAGCTATAAACACTAACAAAGCACTCCAACACCTTTCGCTCTGAGATTACACTGTCGCGAGGAAGATAAGAAAGGGGGGGGGCTTGTTCCTGCCCTCTCCGTGATTTGAGTGTGCAGTGTGGCATTGCATAATGTCATTGCTATCTTTGACCTAATAAAAACACTCCAGCTGCAGTAGGGCCCTGGCTATACCTCCTGGTGCAGGGTGGGCTGTGCTTTATGGCAGGCATGGAGGGAGGCAGGCATGGTTTCTGCTGCAGCTCCGGCCTACTACAGTGCCCCTGGGGCTATTACTAGTGAGCAAGTGGTGCAGTGGTAGTGTTGGTAGTGGTGGTATTGGTGGTGGTGGTGTTGGTGGTGGTATTGGTGGTGAAGGTATTGGTAGTGGTGGTACTGGTATTGATGATGGTGGTGGGGTATTTGCGGTGGTGGTATTGGTGGTGGTGGCATTGGTGGTGGGGTGTTTGTGGTAGTGGTATTGGTGGTGGTATTCGTATTGGTGGTGGTATTGGTATTGATACTGGTGGTGGAATTGGTGGTATTGAGGGTGGTGGTGGTATTGGTGGTGATATTGGTAGTGGTGGCATTGGTGGTGGTATTGGTGGTGGTATTTGTGGTGGTATTGTTGGTGGTATTGGTGGTGGTCCTGGTGGTATTGATGGTGGCATTCATATTGGTGGTGGTCTTGGTAGTATTGGTGGTGGTATTGGTATTAGTGGTGGTATTGGTATTGATTCTGGTGGTGGAATTGGTGGTATTGATGGTGGTGGTAGTAGTATTGGTGGTGTTGGTGGTGGTCCTGGTGGAATTAGTGGTGGTATTCATATTGGTGGTGGTGGTGGTGGTATTGGTGGTGGTATTGGCTGTGGTGGTATTGGTGGTGGTGGTATTGGTGGTGGTATTGGTATTGGTGGGATTGGTGGTGGCAGCAATGGTAGTGGTGGTATTGGTGGTGGTAGTATTGGTGGTGATGGTGGTATTGGTGGTGGTGGTATTGGTAGTGGTGGTATTGGTGGTGGTGGTTTTGGTGATATTCAGGGCCGGACTGGGAACAGGAACCGGCCCTGGCAAACTGCTCAGCTGACCCCCCCCTGGGGTGAGGGGGAGTTGCAGCTGAGCAGTTTGCGAGGGCCAGTTTTTGCCGATTTTGTTACAGTGGGCCAATATTGCCGACCCCCGGTATCAAACGTCCCCCAAGGGGCCCAAAACCGGCCCCCACACTAGCGTCCTACCGGGGAAATGCCCAGTGCCTGCTAAGGCTAGTCCAGCCCTGTGTACGTGTTTTAGCGTATAGTTCAAACTAACAGCTTTCTACAGAGAGCCCATATCAGTTGTAATGACAACTGTAGTTTATTATCTTGCTTTGCTGTCTACTATTTTGTGTTAAATGCTAGTTGGACTTTAGGTGTTGGGTTTTATTGTTTACACCACCTTTTTTGTCCCATTATTAAATTTATATAGCAACTGTTGGGGGAGTTGCGAAAAATGGAAAAAAAAGGCAAAGTGACTTTCCTGGAGTTTGCTCCTTGCCAGCTAGCCTGATCTAGGCCTTCTGTGTTTAAAACACTATCAACCAGTAATGGAGTTATGATAAACAAGGGGTCTGCTACCCTTTCACTCTCAAGAGCCACTTATGATCAATGAAAGTCATCCCGAGTTACTAATATTATATGTTTTAGACACATCACACAAGATTACATTAGTGTCCACTAATTTTTTACCGTTTTTTATCACCGTCACTTCCCCTGTTAAATGCACCCATGAAAAACCCATCCCAGCATGAATCCACCTTAATGTTCTTTATGACTTGCGCACGATCAAGCTCCCACCTTTCCTCACATCGAAAATTCGACAAGCCACCATAATGCGATTGAACAAACACTGGTGTAGGTGACTCAATCACGTTACATAAATCTTCCACATTGATCACGTTTACAAATGAATTGTTGTGTGGTAAATGTTTATGCAACATTTATATGATGTCAACCATTGATTAGAGTCATATCCTGTTTCTTTTCAGCGCTCCTTGAAAAAGGACCCTCTGGGTCTGAAATGCATTGGAGCATTTTTGATCAAAAGTTCAATGAAGTGGATAACATGAACTTCTAAATGTTATTTATGGAAAACCCGTGAATTTGAAAATGAACGTTTGAAATAAACTACAATAATTTGAACTTTCCTTGAATCTTTTTGGAGTCAGTTGTGTCATAACAACGAACCACATAAGTGTGCCCTCAAGCAGGGATGCGCCTACACCCCAGTAGTGCACTCAACCTTTTAACAGTCTTGACGCATTAGGACAGTTGCGTCACCTGCTGGAGCACCTTGATCTCTGCTTAAACTCTCACCTACCTTTACAGTATATAATTTCTTTCAAACCTGAGACTGTGCGCCGTGCCTATATTGCTTATCTTGAAATTTCACTCACTGCCCAATTGGCAGGCTGCACGCCCCACTCAAGCATACAAGAATGCAATATGAGGAAATCTCCAAAACCACTGAAGCTCGCGCTAATATTTTAGTATTTGACACAAAAGAAACAGAAAGGATCTATGCACTCATCGATGAGGATTTATCACAAACTACAACAAACAGGACAAAGGAGCAATGTATCAAACAACTTTTATACCTCTCAAAACGCAGGATAAACCAAAAATTGCATGCAAGTACCTTACTTAAGTATCATAAAGCTCTCCACATACCCCGAGGCCTACGGATCGCCCTGAAACCGTCATTATGTAAAAACTCAAAGGCATTTGTGGAGAGATGGAACGCCATCCTCAACAAATGCAGTCTGGACTTGATTCTTCTGATTGTGGAGGAACTGTCGGGAATCTTATTAGAACTCGCACAAGAAATCGCTGTCATTGAAGCCGAACTAAAGGAATCCATCACCGCTGAGGAACTCACTGAAACCTTGGAAAACATCCACAGACAGCTGGACAGACATGCTAAAGAAATAAACGAGCGAAAAATTCGCAAATTTCGCCGAGACACCCTGGACTATAAACTAGGGGAGGTGTATACTTGGGCGGATGTCTACGCCCAACGCCGTAGAAACAAACCATACAATCAAAACACCGACACCTCTTCCTCAGGTAGTGACAATAGCAGTCACTCACCAAGAAGGACCCCTATGGAGCCCACAACATCAACCTCTACAGACTCATATGGCCAGAAGCCAAAACAAACATCTAGCAATAAAGACCCCACAACAACGGAGCCTTTTTTAGAGGTAAGCCCAGACAGAATCGACGACCCAGACGGGGCAAAAGGGCAGGAAAAAGAAAGCGAGGACAGTCAACAACCTTCAAAGACCAAACCAAAAACCAGGAAGAATCGTTAGTGATTAACATCTCGGATACCACCCTTACGGAACACCAATTGAAAACTCTTCAAAAAGGAATGTCATTTATCCCCACTAACAACACCAATCTTCTAGAGCTAGAAGTGAGTACCTTTAAATTTACCCGCAAACTACGTCTAAGACATTTTTTTGAGAAGGTCTTGGAACCTCCCAAAGACACTAAACCGGACTTACTTTTGGGCTTGAGACCATCAAGCACCTACATACCTCCCAGCAGTCACAAAACCATTGATACTTTTGAGACCCTGGTAAGACAAGATATTTCAAAAATCAATTTCAGAAGGAAAGTTCGCAATAACATCACCAATAAGGACATGGACGCCTTAAGGAAAATCGCCAATAACACTTCTATCAAATGCCTTAAAGCAGACAAGGGTGGCGCTCTCGTCATCCTCAACACCAGTCTATACAATCAACGGATAACGGAACACGTAACGGATTCGAACACGTACATGCCACTAAGTGGGAACCCCACCAGTGAATACAAAACTGAATTATCAGAACTCATCTGTAAAGCATTTGATAACGAAATCATTGACGAGAGAACAAAAAGGTACTTGACAGTCGAACATCCGAGAAGCCCCACCATCACCATGCTACCGAAAATACACAAAGACCTTATGAACCCTCCTTTTCGTCCCATCGTGTCCACCAGAGGATCCATACACGAACCGATTGGCAAATTTATTGATCGCTATTTGCAGCCTATTGTTACCAACCTTGAAAGTTACATAAAGGACACCACGGGATTTCTCAATAAACTCTCGCTAGTAGAGATCAACGAGGAAGAACATTTGATCTTATGCACAGCAGACGTCAAAAGTTTATACACCTCCATTCCCCACGACGGTGGAATTGATGCAGTCGAACAAGCCTTACTTTCTAGTGACATTTCTGACTCTCTTAAAACATTCATTTTGGAACTTATGATATTTACTTTATATCACAGTTATTTTTCGTTTGACCAAAAATGGTACCTTCAGATGTCCGGCATGGCCATGGGCAATTGCGCCGCACCAACCTACGCTAATATCTACATGGGGAACTTTGAACTCAACAACATTTACATGAATAAAACATGGACAGACAACCTAAAAATGTATGTGCGTTATATTGACGACTTATTTTTTATTTGGAAGGATACCCGAGAAAACTTAGAACAAGCCCTCACGGACTTGAATTCTAAAGATGATCGCATTGAATTCACATGGAACATCAGTGAGGAGGAAATTACATTCTTAGATGTACTCATAAAAATCACTGCCAATGGCTTACAAACAGACCTTTTCCGCAAATCCACGGACCGCAACAACACCTTATTATACAGCAGTTTTCATCAAAACTCTTTGAAGGAACATCTACCATTCAGCCAAATGCTGAGGATCAAACGTATTGTGCCTGACCCCGAAACCACAACTTCTCAAATGCAAACCATGGCAACAATATTTCTCGACAGAGGATACCCTAATGAATTGATTAATGAAGCTGTCACAAGAGCATCTAGGATCCCTCGCTCTGAAAATCTAAAGGACACCATCAAGGTTGACAACAAGAGAATAGCTCTGGTTTCAAGATATTCAACATCCAGTAAAACCTTCAAAAGTATAATCATGAAACATTGGCAAATTTTATCCTCTGAACCAGATTTTGGGGAACTTTTTAAGGAACCACCGATCTTTGCCTATACCCGCTCACAAAACCTCAAAGAGATTTTGTCAAAAACCAGCAAAGGACCAGTGAACCACACGGGCACACGCCTGTGCCACCAGTGCAACAACTGCAACAACGTAATTAAAGGAAACAGTTTCAATCACCCCATGAGAGGCTTTAAAATAAAATTGAACGTAGACGCTACATGTGACACATCTAACTTGATTTATCTCCTCAAATGCCCTTAAGGCATGATATATGTTGGAAAAACAACAAGAAAGATAAAAATCCGCCTTAACGAACATAAGTCGAACATTCGCAAATAAAATATCAAATCCAGCGTGGCCACTCATTTCAACGAAGCCAACCACAACGTGGCTCAACTGAAATTCCTAATTCTGGAAACTGTCCCAAAAATTGAAGGAAGAGATACCAATAAGACACTTTTGCAGAAGGAAACAGCATGGATTTATAGACTGCAATCACTGAAGCCACATGGCTTAAATGATCGAACTGAATTAAGTTGCTATTTATAGTACCTCCAGGGTACACTAACGATACACTGTGACCGAGTTTTGCTTGTTGTGATTATTTTGTATTGTTCAATGACTGATTTACTTCACAAACCGATTCGGCTCCACCACTTTTGTTATTTTACCCCACTCCAAGATGGCCGCACCACACGTTTACGTGAACCCCTCATCAGTTTTCACATTTGTTTAGACCCGGGTCAAAGACTCCGCGTTCTTTCAGCGAAGCCATTGGACTCCGGTACAGACACCCCGTGAAGCCACGCAGGACCTAATATTTCCAGTAAGTCTAAACCTGAGGCCATTTATGTGCCGAGGTTGCAATTCACCAGCGAGCCGATACTTATGTACCCATTCCTTTATGTTTCCCCAGACTCTATGAGGAACCGTCAAAACATATCACGTAAGTCTCGTTTGTTAACGAGCGGCTTGGTTATCTTTTTCACCACTCATTTTTTAGCGTTTTTTATCACCGTCACTTCCCCTGTTAAATGCACCCATGAAATAACCATCCCAGCATGAATCCAGCTTAATGTTCTTTATGACTTGCGCACGATCACGCTCCCACCTTTCCTCACATCGAAAATTCGACAAGCCACCATAATGCGATTGAACAAACACTGGTGTAGGTGACTCAATCATGTTACGTAAATCTTCCACATTGATCACGTTTAAAAATGAATTGTTGTGTTGTAAATGTTTATGCAACATTTATATGATGTCAACCATTGATTAGAGTCATATCCTGTTTCTTTTCAGCGCTCCTTGAAAAAGGACCCTCCGGGTCCGAAATGCATTGGAGCATTTTTGATCAAAAGTTCAATGAAGTGGATAACATGAACTTCTAAATGTTATTTATGGAAAACCCGTGAATTTGAAAATGAACGTTTGAAATAAACTACAATAATTTGAACTTTCCTTGAATCTTTTTGGAGTCAGTTGTGTCATAACAACGAACCACATAAGTGTGCCCTCAAGCAGGGATGCGCCTACACCCCAGTAGTGCACTCAACCTTTTAACAGTCTTGACGCATTAGGACAGTTGCGTCACCTGCTGGAGCACCTTGATCTCTGCTTAAACTCTCACCTACCTTTACAGTATATAATTTCTTTCAAACCTGAGACTGTGCGCCGTGCCTACATTGCTTATCTTGAAATTTCACTCCTGTAAGATTACCATCCATGATCACCTCACTGCAGGATTGCCAGAAGTAATGTAAAAAAGGCTTAGTCAATTTGGAATGCCTCCAAAACAGAAATAGAAAACAGCCCCAGCTCCAATGCCTCTTGGCTCCTGGGTAATAATTTTAGTAATAAGTCTCCCAACGCTGTATGATTTATCGTTCAAATATTGGCATTAAAAAGATTTTGGAAATTATGTATTCTGAAAATAGACAAATTTTCAGATCAAATACACACTTTTACATTTTGGTATAGCTATATTAATTGTACCAAACAAAAGCTTCTAATGTTATAGGCTGAGCTGAACACTGGAGAGGTGGTCACAGGTAGCTGGAGTGCTAACAGCAACTCATGAACTACTCTGTGAAGAAGACTATGATAAACAAATAAGTTGTCTTGGGTGATAACATATAATGCAATCTCATTAAGAGTCAAAAGAGAACATTTGAGAGACAAAGTCAGTGTTCGACCTTCAATTTGGTAATTTTTTTAAAAAGTAGCCACACGGTACCCAGCACAGGAGCTGAAGACTCAACATCGCTGAACATCGTGTTTACAGATGGCAGTCCCTCAAGAACTTCCAGTATCATATCCAATGAGCAAAGGTGGCCATCTCTGGTTCCCACGGCAGCTGCCTGGGAAGAGTTAGATGGCTGCACGCCTGATACAGATGCCTGAACCTCTGAAGTATAGCTGATATCCCTTCCAACAGGAGCGGAAGCATCACTTGGAGGCTCTAGAAATGCTGTCATCAACATGGGAATATGCTGTAGACAACTGCAAGTGTGGGCCTGCAAAGGTGCAAGTAGCACTTCTATGTCCGGCGGCGCGACCTATGGAAGTGTCAGATACAGGTCCAACACACAGCTGAATCCGCAGAAGAGGCAATGGAACACAGGCAGGACACAGTCTAGCCAGACCGGTCTGAAAGACAGGAGCCAATGCTCACTCAGCTCTCGCAGCTGAGGTGTAGTCAGGAAGAAAACCATGCGATCAAGACAGCGTAGATCCAGCAGTGTTCTCTGCATTTTGTGAGAGATTGCGACGTCCATTGTGAAGCAAGAGTATTAAAATCAGGATGCCCTCTTCCGAAAGCAGGACCATAGGAAGCCCTCCAGAAACGCTTCCAAGTACGGAGTGTATGAAGGCTGGAATTACTCATAAGATGGTCTGAAAGGTGGTTAAGAGTCCTGATCCAAGACGCTTAAATAAGTGTACGATCCCACTCGTAGCAGACATGTTAAAGATACGATGAACCATTTTTCCAAAATGGATCGGGAAGTTCGTACAGACCAGAGCCTGTATCTCTGATGAAGACCTTTCAACCTGGAGATCAAAAGTCTCTATGGCTGAAGTTAAGGCCAAATTTTGTTGAAACAACATGGCTTTCAGTCAGCTCAGCGAATCAAACCGTATACTGGAAACATTCAATGAAGGCCACAGTGGTGCCTCCCTAACTGTGCGAGCCGGGGGAAACAATAACTGCTTACAGCAAACAATCCTGAAGTTTACTGTGTCATATGTAGATATGCAATGCCTGGTGTCATTCCACAACAGCTTTGATCATTCAGCACTAACTAACTTCCATTGGAAAGCAATTAAAAAACCGGATGAATCACAGCAGCTGGGGAGCCTTTCAAGTAGCATGATAATTTCGCTTTTGACACATTACACGTTCCATAAAGCGACACTTCTTTGCACAGTTAAGAGCCACTAAAAGTCTTCCCACATTCAGTATGACTTAAGAAAACTTCAGTGTCCTTAGTTTTGCACCTATATCTATAAGGTAACTTCCAGGTTTCGTGTATGAACCCTTCACCCAATGCTTCATACCTGCCTGCTTTGATATATCTAAGGCAGTATTGGAACTGAAATGTCGTGATTGGCCGTGCGATATTGCCATGAATTAACTGTTCAGTAGACGATGATTCTGCTACTGTAAAAGGTAACTTCTCTTATTTTTCAATGAGCAGCATAGTGTATGCTGCCTCTCTGTGTGCCATAGTCAACTATCTGTGGGTTAGATTGTAAGCCGAAAATGGGTTTGTGCTGTTATTGTATCGCCGTGGCATGTGGCAAGAACGCAGTGGTTGGAGCGTCCTGCTTAAAAGCATAATGGACTGCAATTGAGATGGCCCATGCTGTAGAATAGGCCAATCTTGTTCCATTATGTCGCTTGCCGAGGACACAATGTTGCTAAGTGAATAAATACGTGAAGGTAGTGTGGTCATACCATTGTCTACCACAGCCAGGGCCTTTTCTAGGTTAATCCTATCAATTTCACGTAATCTCTCAGCAGCATCCTGCTGGGAGACTTTCCACAGTTCAATGTAGATGGCATACAGTAAAGGTTTCTTACACAGTTTCTTGGGCCCTAACAAGACATCCCTAAGATCCATGTTGTCAGCTAGAAGGGACAAGTGTTGTTTCACCTGTTATAGTGTTAAGGTTTTTAGCCATTCTAGGCACAACTTCCCAACACTATAAGAAGTCATTACCACTGGGAGGTCTGTGTGCACATAGCGTGGGTCAGGCCTATAAATACTAAACCCTCTGTTGGTACCCTTAAATCTTCATTGACACCTATTTGTGTCGATAGGCCAAACCAACCATCCCTTCCAATAGGGACCCGTAGAATTGTATGTACCATTCTATATCATTGCACTCATCATTTCCTCACTTATCAGTGTGTCATTCAATATACCTGCAATAGGTATGGGTAAGGGGATGCGTGTTGTTTTCAAGTCCTTAATTTTTGCAAACCGGTAGCAGGTAGTTTGTTGCACTGTTCTGTTCTGGAAAATCATGTGTAAAGGTATGAGGCAAGCTCTAAATAAAGCCTCTGATCCCTGAACTTGCCAGTTTTTTGTCCCCCAGATGGAGTTTGTGTTTATTGTGTCCCTCCATTAGTCAAAACCTTGCATAGACTGTTGGGGGATGAAAGGAGCTGAATATATGAGCTTAGTATTTGTCAGCATCATTTTCTTCCCAGTTGCATTTGCCTGTACTAACTTATAGTAGTATTACATTGGGTCTGATGTATTATATCCTGAAAAGTATGCACATTTCTGTCTGTGCAAATGTGGCAGAACTACCCTTTGGTTGGTATTGGGCAATGTTCCGATTGATGGTGTTTACAGTGCTTAGAATACTTGCTCTATGCAAAAAGTGATGACCATAATGCTGGTAACAAAATACATAGTCAGGTGTATCTTCATACAATTCCCTGGAAGAAAATGCAGCAGATTGTTCTAGATCTGAAAGCATAGTGTTTACAGTTACAATATCCCAATCATCAGAGAGTGTACTTGGGGTAATGAAATCATTCATTGAACTTTTTAATACATGTGGAAGTTTCAAAGTTTCAAATTTTCAGTAGGACCAAATACATCATAGGAAACTCTATCCCAAACTATACCATCCGGTACTGGAACTGCTGAAATGTTCAGTAGGGACAAGTCTCTCTGTTCACGATGTGGTTTCAAGACCAAGTTCACGGATTGTACTGCAGAGCATTGTGGAAGGTAATGTCCATTCAGTAGTAGTAGTTACTATACCAATCCAAATCAATACGGACAGGATCCCTAATGCAAACCAAAGATGCAACCCAGGGGACACAGGAAAGTCTTTTTCAGCCAGAGACAGAATTATCGAAATTGTTCTTTCTTAGAAATCGATGGTGTTTGCTCAAGTTCACTGGGATCTGAAGAGAATTTATTGAAGTTGATGAAGTAGCCAGATGCAGTTCGATCTATCCTTGGGAGCTCAGCAGTATTTGTAGAACTGGCAGGTGCTTCTTGTGAAGGCACGTTGATGTAAAGTTCATTATTGGGCCGAATTGCAATTTGCGTTCCATTTTCATTTGGATGTTGTTCTGTTTCAACACGTGTGATTCATACTCCGTCATTTGCGACTCCTGCATCTTGTGCAAAAGAGTCTTGAAACGTCATTAGTCTTCATCTGAACTTCCTGTATAGTAGCAAGAGGAGATCTACGGCTACTCAGATCTCCACGTGGCCTGCAGTTGAGAATCGGCCACATAGTGTGGTTTGATCAGATCAATGGGACGCCCGGAACTCTTCACATCCCCTCTGGACATCAAGAAACAGGATGTAGACACAATCAAGAAGCAGTTCATGAGTAGGGCAAGAGTGGGGCGTGAGGAAAGGGAACTGCAGAAACCGGCAGTGAGGAAACACTATCTGCTTGTAAATTCCATTGCACTAGCACCTTACCTTGGTTTTGTTACGAAGTCATTTCATAGGTTTCTCCTGACTAAGTTTAGGTTCAATTTGTTACATTTTTATTTGGGTAACTTCAAAACTTGGGAAAAAACAGAATTAGCCCCTCCTTGTTGCTGTGATAATTTTTCTGTTCAAGATACCATGCATTTCGTTATGTTTTGTGGTTTCTTTTTAGAGCCTAGGAAAAAATATCTGTTGCCTGTTTTAAAGGAGGCTGGCTTCACGCAGGTGAGACCAGCTCTGCTCTATCTTCAATCACTGAACGACATCCGTACTACATTTTGCATGGCAAATTTCTTGGTGGCGGCAGTTAGAACTCTTTTCATATATAGCCCGGAAAAGTACCCCATTGTATGCACTGATTTGTATGATATTGTAAATAGTCTTTATTTGTATATTAATGTTTTTATCTCTTTGTATGATTTTTAACTAAATCGAATAAAGATTCTTGACTGACTGAGATCAATGGAGGCAAATCTTCTTTCTTTTCACCCGCAAGAGGTGGAAGAAGTATTGTTCTCATTCCTTGAACTACCAGGACAGGGATAGGTGTTCTGTAGGATGGCCCAAACTCCTTCTTGTCCACAATCTTTTTTCTGACCAGGTCCCTAACTTTTGGGACCCAGACAGGTCTTTCCAGAACCAGTTTCACTTCCCCAGTGGTGGTATGTTTTACTTGAATGTTGCTTTGTAATGCTCAGAATGCATTGAGTTTCTGAAAAACAGCCAAACGATAATTCAGTTCGAATGGTTTTACATCAGCCACTGTGCTGGTACAATCGAGGTCAGATACCCACATTCTTGTCCCAAACAGGATCTCATGGGGGGTACACCCTCCGAAGGATTTTCTTGGCATATTATTGAGTACCCTCTGGACCCCTTATAGGTGATTGACCCATCTACCACCCGCACCTAATACCCTTGTTGTTAAGGATTTCTTTAGGTCCCGGTTTTTCCTCTCCACCATCAAATTTCCCTTGGGATGGTAGGGGGAGGAGTACCGCAAGGCCACACCCATACTTTCCATGGCTTCCTCATAAGCCAGAGAGCTAAACACAGGGCCAAGGTCGGAATGTAATATGCCAATTGCGTATGTCCCGATAAAGACTTGCAATTGCAAAGTGCCAGCCGAGCACTGAGGCCAAACCCATAGAAATCTAGAGCTTGAATCCACTGCCACCAAGAAGTACTTGTAAGCCCCGTCTGAATTTAGGGGGCTGCAGTGATCCAAATAGACACTTGCGAGAGGTCTGTCTGAAATGAGTAATGGTGTTTGTGGTGGCCGTGCTCCGGTGGAACCTTTCATCTGCTAACAGATGTCGCATTTTAAGACATAAGCCTTTGTGTATACAAACTTGGCCACCAGAATCGCAGCTTTAGTAATGAAACTGCAGCAGTGACTCCTGCGTGTGCAGAGCTCAGACCCTCGAGTGCCGCTAGAATTAAACCTAATATGCGATCAGTGTTTGGTATAACTCTATCGCCCACTCCTGGAATTTGAGCATACAGTGTGCCAAAAACTTGAACCAGTGGCTGGCATACTTTTCAGCTTTGCCACTTATTCCCATAACAATTTATGTTTAATTATGTAACTCCTGGAATCTCTAAACCAATTCTGGCCCCAGTAATGAAGATATTTATTGTAAGACTGCATGCATTAAAACGAATCGCACACTATCAGTGTGGGGAATTCCTGATCCGTGTACTGTAGTGCCAATATCAGGGCTTTCAGTTCTTCCAACTGCACTGTACAATCTCCTAGAGATTGCGTAGTTATATTGCTGGGATGGAACTTACCGTCCTTAATCCGTCCCTTCACTATATTACACGTAGCGCTATATTGCTGTTTACTTTCTATGGCAGGCTGAGCAGATCCATCAGCGAAGATCCATCAGTGTAAATGATGTATTCATATTATGCTAGAGGCAGGATTTCATTTGGAAGAGGGTATTCTTGTTCGTACTGCAGGAACGCTTGTGTTTTTAGTGTAGAATCATATCTGTAATCTACAGCTGTTGCAGTGAGAGAATCAGCACATTCTGTCTATCAAGGATGTAATGCTTTCGCATCTGGAATGGTCACTTTGGTAACAGTTTCTAAAGTTGGTACCAAGGTTTTAACGATGATGTGTTTCCCCTGTGCCTAGTGGTCTTTCTCTCAGTACCGCCGTCTGTATCTTTTCAGTTGCTGCAAATCACATTTCAACATTTGTGCATAAATGTGATTTGTATGCAATTGGGACTGTCTCACCTTCATTGAACGTGAGGTAATTATATCCTGATAATCCAGGGATGAACCATATCACCAAGTTTGTAGAGTTTACACGTATGTGTTAGTGTTTAGATGCTATCATGTCAGCCTGAACTGAACGGAAAGTATCTGTGTGTTGCTGTGTCAACTGATGTGGTGTATAGATCCCCTGGCCCAGTTGGATCTTTTTTCGAAGACCTCCAGGCTGCCATTGCTGGGCTGGCCTTGAGTGCGCAGCACTGTTTTTTGGCAGGTGACTTTAACTTCCATATGGATGTCGCCGGTGATTCGGATGCCAACAAACTGCAGGATATCACGGCTTCTCTGGGCCTTGTCCCTTTTCTCACAGGCCCCACTCATGACAAGGGACACACCTTGGAACAGGTTTTCTCTTCAATCCCTCTCTACGACATCGAGCTCCTTCCGGCGCTTTGGACTGACCATAGGCTGGCCAGATTCTCGGTATTAGCCAGCAAGAAACCCCCTTGTAGCGTGCCGAGACAGCATGGCACGGCGCGGAGGGCTCTGCATAGAGTCACGCCTGAGATGTTAAACCAGGCGGCTGTGGACCATCCGTGCCCTCTAGTAGGCAACTTAGAGCAGGACTTTGAGTCCCTACAGGGGTGGTTGACGGAGAGGCTGAATGATCTGGCCCCTGTTATGGCCCCGAGAAATAAGATCAAGAGGGTTTCGGCCCCCTGGTTCACCGAGGCATTGTGGGCCACTCGTCGCCAATGTAAGGTGGCAGAAAGGGCGTGGCGCCTCCACTATGACCTGGAGGCCAGAGTGGCTTATAGGTCTATGGTCAAAGCCTACCACTGTGATATTCTCCGTGAAAAAAAGGTTTTCTTGGCCAGGAGGATTGAGGCCGCCTCAAACTCATGCAAGGAGATCTTTGCTGTAGTTAGGGAGTTCATGGCCCCCAGATCCAACTTGCCCCAAGGGGTTCCATCTGAGTTGTGGGTCTGTGACATGGCCAGATTTTTCACGGATAAGATTAAGTCCATCCAGGACTCTTTCGCAGTGGGCTCAGCAGAGGTGCATGCTAGTGTGGTGGCGGGACCGGCGTGGCTGCCCTCGCAGGCTGTGGTTCTCGCAGAGTTCCCACCTATTTCCATCGATGCTTCCTTGGCGCTTCTGGCCAATCTCAAGTCGGGTTCGCCATTAGATCCCTGCCCGGCTAAATTTTTGGCTAAGATGGCGACTGTGGTCAACCCTGTGGTCAATCCACTTGTGAACTTGTCTTTGAGGGAGGGGCGGGTCCCATCGCCCTGGAAAAGGGCGATGGTGATCCCACTCCTCAAGAAGCCTGGGCTTGATCCGGAGGTTCTGGCCAACTACAGGCCAATCTCCCTCCTCCCGGCGTTGGCCAAGATCACGGAGAAGCATGTGCACGGCGTTCTTTCCAGCTTTCTTGAATCCAGTGATCTGCTACATCCTTCACAGTCCGGTTTCCGCCCTAATTTAAGTACGGAGACGGCACTGTTGGAGGTGTCAGAGATCATTAGGGAGACACTGGACTCTGGAGGCCGTGCCATGCTTGTCATGCTTGATCTGTCGGCGGCCTTTGACACCGTCCCCCACGAGATGCTTCTCGCCAGACTTTATGACATCGGTCTGACGGGGACGGTGCTTGATTGGTTTTCATCTTTCCTGGAGGGCCGCCGACAAACGGTCTGGGCCTCTCCGAGCTCCGCCGAGATGCCACCATTGGGAGTCGGTGTTCCGCAGGGATCTGTGTTGAGCCCGACTCTCTTTAACATCTTTATGACACCTTTGGCGGCACTGGTGGAGTCTTCTGGGGCCCAGATCGTTTCCTACGCTGATGACACGCAGTTGATCTTCACGTGTGGGAAAGATCAGGCTTTCGATGGGGAGAATATCCGGGGCTGCTTGGAGTTGGTCTTCAGCTGGTTCCAGTCGAATGGCCTCAAGGCCAATTCCGATAAGTCGGAGGTGTTGTTCTTCGGCTGCTCCCTTGCCCCCGACTGGCGGGCCTGGTGGCCCACAGATATGTGTCCCCCTGCCCTGGCATCGCTGGTAGCAAAGAATTTGGGAGTAAAGATGGACAACAGCCTGACGCTGGTGCCACATGTTCGTGGCCTAACGGGCACTTGTTTTGGGCTACTCAAGATGCTCCGGAAGTTTTTGCCTCTGCTCACAGAAGAGCACAGAAAGATCACTGTGCAGGCCTTAGTTGGTTCCAGATTGGACTATGCTAATGTCCTGTACAGTGGTCTGCCGGACTATCTTGTTCAGCGGCTGCAGGTTGTGCAGAATGCTGCAGCCCGCGCTATTTTTGGCCTCCATAGGCGGGTAGGAGCCTCCGGTTTGTTGCAGTCGCTTCATTGGCTGCCCATCCGGAAGCGGATCATGTTTAAAGTTCTGACGTTGGCGCATAAAGCGCTCTTTGGCGTGGGAGCGAAGTACCTCCAACGCAGGCTCGCCTTTTACCGCCCGGTCAGATCCTTGCGATCTGAATCTTTGTTTTTGGCTGTGGTTCCTCGAATCAGGAAGGCACGCACTGGGGGGCGCTCCTTTAGTTTGAGGGCCCCTCAGCTGTGGAACACCCTGCCTCTGGCCCTACGGTCCTCTTCTAATCTGCTTCACTTCAGGAAGAGCCTGAAGACCTGGCTTTTTAATCTTTAGTATCTCTGTTGTTTTCTTTCTGTTTCAGTTGTTCGCTGTATGGTGTTATGTTTTTTTATTTTGAGCTGCCTCGATAAAGCGCCGGGACACTCTTTCCGAGTAGCCGTGCGCTATAAAAATAAATGTTTAACATAACATAACATAACATAACAAAATCAGGTCTGATTAAGTCATAGAAGGGTTTTACTTTTTGTGCGTAATCTAGAATGTATGTTCTGCCAAAACTTAGAAATCCTAAAATGGATTGCAAACCTTTTAGAGTCGTTGGAGGTTGAAGCAGTGCACACTTTTCTAAGAAGTTGGTTGCCAGGCTCTTGCCTTCACTGGAGAGCTCATATGCCAAAAACAGGACATTGAGATGTGCAGTTTTAGATTTCTTAAAATTAAATTTGTAGCCCACGTTGGTGAATCCCACAATTATGTTGTTCACCCTGCTCAAGTGTTCAAGAAATTCATCGTCCGTCAGATAGATGTCATCTACATAGGACACTGCCTCCTCATCGCACGTTTGTAATATTTCAGACACTATTGCCAAGAATAGCCCCGCGCTGTTCTTATACCCTAGAGGCAAACGACAAACATTTTGCTGAGTGACGAACACAGAAAAATGCTGTCAAATATCTACTTTCAGGAGCTATGTTTTGGCAGAAGAATACATTTGTATATTTTGTCCGCACCATGTTCTTCATTAATGCGGCACTGCGTGAGTTTTGAACTGCAAATGTGTGTGTGCATGTGATTAAATGTCGGTAATCTAAAACTAGACGATATGTATTGTCAGGTTTCATTACTGGAAACAAAGCATTATTCATCTGGGAGGTGCAAGTCTCAAATACTCCTCGATATTCGAGTTGGTCTAAGATTTCTTTGACCTGTCTTTTTGCATAATTTATTATAGGGTAAATCTGTGGATTTGGAGTTGGTTTTAATGGGATTTTGTGGTGGGTAGACTCCACGTCCCACCCTATATGGTTGCAGTATAAACCTGGAGCTACCGCTAGCGCTCACTCCTGCGCATATGAATGTTTTCAAGATTCTGGAACAAGGTCGGAGAAAGCAGGCAAAATTATGCTTTCTCCTTTTGGGCAATCCATAACAAACTCAGGCGACTAACCTCTTTCTGCTTCTCGAGATGTCCCCCTCTATTTGAAATGTAATTTCATAAAGTCTAAGCAGGACACTAACTCTGGTACCAGGTGTTTCCACTGTGATGTGCTCATTCAATACTGCTGTCACCAGAAAATACTTCAGGTTCTGGCGAGCTATTGTTACTTTAGCAGCGCTGTCTAGCATCGTAAGAGCTCATTCGCCGTTCAGAAACTGAGTCCTCAGTAACATGGGTATTTCAAATTTTTAAGCCAGCTAATGTCTTCTTTTTGAGGTTTTGCTTTATGTTGCTCTTCCTATTTGATAATATAATCTGAAGTGCAATGTGTTTCCCTTTTTGTCTGTGGTCGATCTTCTTGCTTTTATTCTGATCGTCCGTCCCTCTCCGAGTGTTTTGAGGAACCCTGTAAAGAATGAAAGGAACGTGTATCAGTGTTCTGATACCTATCAGATTTTTTAATGTTATCACAATTCTTAAGGTTGTACCTCTTTTCAGAGGACTCCTGTTGGGGAGACCCACCCCAAGGTTGTGAATTGTTTTCCAAATTGTTATTTTTAGAATTTTCTATTTTCCCATTTCTTTTTAGAAGAAGTGGGTGTTTGCTTTAAGTTGTCTTTGTGTGGACTACCCACCATTTGTAGCTTCCCTGCTTTGGTTCCCAAATTATCTCTAACTAATGCAGCATAGGTTTCTTCAATAATTGTTGGTAGTTCTGGCTCCCTATTTCTAGGTGCTATCTCCCTTAGGTGGCTCTGTATGATTACTGCTGCTGCCTCCCCTTTTATGTTGCTCATCATGATTGCAGAAACTTGGGCAAAATTATCCATCAGTTTTATTCCCAAATCCAGGGCAGGTTCTGTCCTGTACTCATTCTGTATTTGTTTCAATACTTCTGGAACAACAGCTTAAGAAGGGGTACCGTGTACTCGGACGTAAACGGCAGCAAAGATTGTTCCCCAAGTGGTACAATCCTCAATCGAGGGAACCATCCCCATTGGCAAACAAATTGTTAGCATTCTAAGTTTTTTCCTGATGACCCGTATTGTGAAATACAACTTCCAGCTGTGCAATTTATTGTGCTATCCAGAACGAAATTTGCTCCAGTTTGGAAGGAATTGTCCCTATTACTGATTTCAGTGTCTGTAGGTTAATTGTAGGTGTGGTCTGATGTGGACCAGCTGGAGCATTACTCGCAGGTTGGACTGTCAATGTTCGCATGACAAACTGGACAATTTGTCGGTATAGCCTGACTATGTCTTTGTATATTTTATGTACATCATCCACTGGTAATGTATCTATCTTGGGATGTGGAGTGCATGCCGCTAAGACCGGCCTGGTTGCTTCTTCCATGCTGAGCGGACCGAGTCTCACAACAGATGCTGTATGCAGGAGGACACCTTTAAACTAGCTTTTATGCTGCTGGTAAGTTAACTGTTCTTTAATGTCTTCGTATAGATTGTATTCTTCTGGTGGTTTATCTACAATGTATGTGTGGAACAATTTAGTCACTGGTTCTGCAGGTGGGAACTGAACCCAACAATAGAATACCTCTGATCCAAACACCTTGTGTGCCTCGATCATGAAGGTAACACAGCCACCAGTTACTGGTACGCCGTGTTCTAATAATTTCATAGTAACTGCATGTCTGCAGTTCTCTGTCATGTTGAGAGTGTTTGCAACTTCATCTTCCCCCGAGCCTGAACCACTCATGTTTTCAGGCATTTCTAAAAAGGAGAAGAATAACCAAGGGTTTTGCAAAATGTGGGCTTGTACAAGCATGTACAAGCTTGCTAAACCTTCAGCCAATACACAGAGTATGTCTGCTCAGCTGAGGGGGATTCCCATTCCCACGACAGACGTCTCTGAAAAGGTGTGAGTAGGGCTTTCTGAGAAAGCACGACTGAACTACTCAGATTTTCACTATTAATATAAGAACCAAACCAACGTTGGCGGCGCCTAGTCGTGGAGTTCCTAAGAGTCCCCCAAGACCTGCGCGTTTTGGATAACCTAAACTAAGGGCTTGGTATCCCAACAGCTTCCGGACACCCCCACAGGATATGCCAGCCATTACACCAGCTAGCTCTACAGTGCCACTACCACCCCCCTGTATTCTCACAAGGCCCAATGGGAAAATGAGTTTGTCAAGAGCATAAAGAGAGGAGCGTGCCCAAATGCCAAGACAACAGAAGAAATCTCAACCCAGAAAGCAAAAGATCTATACACAGACCGGGACGCTTTGGGAATCATCTCTACACAGATGAGCGCTGGCCACGAGAAAATAATTGACTAAAGTTCTACAAAAGAACAGGAGGTACCTTCCCGGTACTGTACTGAGTGGTTAGAGGGGGACACGCCGAACATATCATTTTGAGAATATCTGATTGTGAAAATATAGAAACTATATGGTGGCTGTCGCTATTCCTTTTCAGAAAACTAATATTTGAGCCCGGAAGAAGTCACGGATGTGACGAAACGCGTTGGCAACAAGCAATTCTGTTTTTTATATTGAATAAAGAAAGTTTTGAAAATCTTCAATCAACTCCTTTTGATATTCTTATTTGTGGGAAGTTTTCTTCTGAACATCGATAACACTTGTGAAATATAGAATTCTGATAATTCAATACTTGTATACAAACCTTGGTGCGGGTCAATTTTTTGTGACAGAAAGCAAATGATGTCTGCCTCCAAAAAATAGTACCTGCCTTGGAACATCATCAATGGAAACAATCCCTGGATAAATCCAGGCTGTGGGGATCCGAGACACAGCTCACAATAAGTCAGTTTTTGAGGGTCCAGGACAAGCTGAGAAGCACTTCAAGGGACCTCTTGCTAGGAGGCCGGCGTATCGTGATCCCACCACCGCGCTGCTGCATTATGGTCATTAGGACGAAAGAGAGGCTGAAGTCAAATGTTTGATTCCCCGGCATGGACACCATGGTCGATGAGACCATGAGAGAGTGTCAGCCATGCCAGATCATGAATGAGAGTACAGTATCAATATCGATTCTAATGGAAGAACCCATCCTCCATCCGAGGGACTAACTGAGCATGGACATCGGAGTTTTCCTGATAGGCGAACACCCTTTGTTGTGGTGGATAGCTACTCCAGACATCCAGAGATGGAGCTGAATTAATCCAGAGCCTTCCATAAAGTCAAGTCGGTCTTTGAAAAAGTGTTTTCCAAATCCAGACTCCTGTCTTAGCACTGAATGGTTATGCCACAATGGTCCCAAGCAAATGTGGGGTTGAGAGGTTCATGAGTACACTGAAACAGATGTTGAGAACCATAGTCAGCCAAGGGGTTGCCCAGAGTTGCCCCTCCACCAATTCCTGAGTGTGTATAGGCATAAGCCCCACAGCATAACTATCTGCACCCCTCTCGACCTCATTTTCAGGAGACCTGTCTGCCACAACTTCCCTGCAGGGCCAGAGTGAAAGCTGGCCACCCTGGTGATGAGCTGAATGCAAGTCTGGCAGAGGGTGACATATGAGCGAGCCAGCCAGGCGAGAAAAGCAAAACAGGCCACATTGAAGGAAGGCAATCCTGTGTTCATCAATGATAGGCATCAAGGAGGGAAAGTTTGGATTCCATTTGAAAGGGACACCTGGGTGGTCACACAAGTCCAGGGAACAATTGTCGCAGCTAAAATAAGAATGTTTAATTTGTATTACTCTTTCTGTATTTTTTGGCTCAGGGACAGGCCGCATAGATGGCAATTAGGGGTTGCCAGGAGTCACAGCAGCAACCCCTAAGCCACCTGTTGCGATCCCTTCCACCTTGCTTGCTACCCCTGTTGTTGTCAGCCTTGGGCAAGCGCTTACCTCTTGTAGCATAAAATCTTCGTGAGCAGCAATGCTTGATTGCACTGGTAGCCACTGATGCCTGTCGGTGGCGCGTGCCAGCTCAGCGCATAAACTCGAAGTGCACTGCATGCAGCATGTGTGTGTAACTACAAGCGCACCTGCTGATCACGTTGCCACCACGCCCACCCTAGCATAGTGGTGCACTGGTGCCTCTGTGCGGTGGGTGACAGTGTGTTTAGGCCACAGACCATCAATCTTGTAGAGCATGAAAGTGCTACCAATGACGGCCCTGACCAAAACTATTGGCGAGCCCCACCCCTCTAGTGCTAAAAAAAACTGGGTTGAGCCGTCACGCAAGTCTCTTTGGCACGGGTGGACTTGGGGGTCATCACCGACTCGTGTGATTGATTCTAAATACCCGTCCACAGCAAACGTGTACAAGCACAATCGATAAGTAACTAAGTAAGAAGTTTAATTTTAAGTGCATTTATCATGATGTAGACATGATCATCCCTGGGGGCAGGACAGTGACTACTGTGACCAGCAGTGCAGTGCATGGTTGCCTGAAGTGTGGCACCGCCTCCACTCCGCAATGCTGTCTACTTCGCCCTGGGGCCTACCTGCCACTTGCTAAGAAAACAGCTTTATACAAAACACCAGTTTTAGTTTTAGCTGAAGCTGATGGTAGTGCATCGCTGGTGAGAAGGCTGCCTACTGCTCCTCTCCAGTAAAATCTGCCCAGCTTGTCATAACTGGAATCTTCCAACCCTGTTTCAAGATGTATGTGCTTAGCATGATTGTGATTTTATGAGCACATAGTAGAATGTAGCAAACCTGCTTGGGCACCGCCATGATCATATGGCTCCAATACAGTGGTTTAACATAGAAGACACTTGTGATTCTCGCTTGTGCCTGTCTCCCATTAGTTTACCTGTGTTTCGGTGCCACCTTTCTCACCTCGCTTCCTGCCTTTTTTTAAACATCGATTAATTGATTTTCACAAAAAAAACATTAATGCATGGGTGCATCACTTTGCATTATATTGCGTTAGTGTCCTCCACATCTTACTGTAATGATAAATGCATTACAGCCGGTATTATCGTATGTATGACGTTTCAACGCATGCTTTTACAACGCATGCCATTACGACGCAGGTTTTACAACGCAAGTCGTTACAACGACTTGTGTTGGGGGGCGCTGGATAGTGAATAGTTTAATTTACTATTCCAACTCCAGTCCCCGTGGATAGTAGGGAAGGTGTTGGATAGTAATTAAACTATTCCCTATCCTAGAGCGCCCCCCAGCGTTGTAAAAGTTGCGTCGTAATGGTAGTGCGTTGTAAAAGTTGCATTGTAAAGGATGTTCCCCGTATTATCTCTATAGTTTTACATGTTTTTTTTTCCCTGGATGTATGTAATCCAAGTGAAACAAAGTCAAATCATATGTGTTGACTACAGTTCAGTTCTCTTATAACACTTTTCCATTCCATTCAATGGATGTAAAGCACAGCAGCTTTGTTAGAACTGCATTGACTACCTTCAATCAGTAGTTCCATAAGCTGTAATAAAAGATATAAGCTTGCTTTCACGCAGTAAACAGAACACTTAGACAAACAAATCCCATGAGTCATGCTCTACATGTTGGTGCCCGAGGTGGTCCATCCTACTGTTGGAGGTGGCGTGGCGCCACAAGTGGTGTCGTTGTTCTGAGAAATGTAAAGGAGGCGGTTCAAACTGGGCTGGAGTGGGAGGAAGTGCTGGAAGTGATGTTTGCTGGTACAGGAGTTGAGGAAAGTGAAGGAAGTGCTCTGTTATTCTGCATGAAGTGGGGGAAGTGCAGGAGGTGGGCTGTACCTGTCTTGTAACTGGGAGTAGGTGGTAGCCAGTTGTGCTGGGGCTGTGGGAAGTGCAGGTGGTTGGTTTTATTGTGCTGACGCTTAGGAAGGTACAGGGGGTGTCTTTACTTATTTTGGAGTGGGAGGAAGTAAAGGAGGTGGTCTGTACTTGTCTTGTAACTGGGAGTAGGTGGTAGCCAGTTGTGCTGGGGCTGTGGGAAGTGCAGGTGGTTGGTTTTATTGTGCTGACGCTTAGGAAGGTACAGGAGGTGGTCTTTACTTGTTTTGGAGTGGGAGGAAGTGCAGGAGGTAGACTGTCCTTGTGCATGAGCTAAAAGTGCTTGTGTTTATATGTGCTTGTGGAAAGGCGGGATTTTACCTCTAGAGACTGCTTGCCATTCTCCAGAATCCTGTCACAGGTCGACTAGACCTTTTTACCTGTCATAGAGTGAATTAGGCAATCCTTCTTGGAATTAAACAAAGTTAAAGATCCCAATAGCTTCCCCCAAAAACCACTGACCAAAAACTAAGTTCAAAGATTTATTACATAACCAAGAATAACTGCAGGTACAAGCACCTCAGCAAGAGGTTCAGAAGATAAACAGGTACTAATACAAACATAATCCTACGGAAAAGTCTCAAGCGGCTGATGAATAATACCAGGATCAATTCCAGAATCATCAGACTGAACAGAATTGCTATAACCTGAGTTCTAGTACTCATCAGGATAATAGACATAAATTCAGTTTAATCTGTCCCTACACTGTACTGAGTGACATCCCTACTCAACGATAGCCCAACCTAACCAAAAGGTGTCAGCTGTGGTGACTTCCCAAAGAAGTTCGCCCACATTCTCTTTTAACCTAGAGACTCCTTCTTGGTGCTAAGCTCCTTGACCATCCAACCGCTCTCTCTAGCTCCTCTGCCCATCTGCTCTGCCTCCACCCTCAGGGCGCTGACCCTAATACAAAACCCCACAATGCGAACGACACGCCTTCAGGTACGCCCCTCTCGAAGGTGTTAACTACAAAATTTTCCAGTATGGCACTGGTCCATTCTTGTTCATGCAGACGTCCTTGGGTCCCAGACTCTTCATCGTTTCTAGTTGCTTCTTCAAATTCCTGGTCTACTCCTCCATGTCTGAGTCTAGCATTTCTAACTCTCATACACAATGGGCCCTTCTACTCTACAATCTACTTGGTGATGCACCTGCAAAAGAATATACGGAAATAGGCTCACAGTCTAATAATGTTGCAACATTTTCTAAAAGCCTCTTTCATAAGCATTTCTACCGTTTAAATGTTTAAGCAAAACTTTCAAATAGGCCTGCATCATTTCTGTAAACTAGGCCTCAGCTTGATTTAAAGGCCCAACATTTACATTAACATTCCTCGTTTCACTAAGCCTCCAACCTTAACAGCAAATACATTTTCTATTTTAAGCTTGTTGTCGATTATACAAGGCACAATAAATTTCGATGAGCAGATTTTAAATGCACAATAGTGCTCATTTAAACGCACTTCTCATTAGTGACACATTTCATTTTAACGCCATCTCTAAGATATGTAGCAAGTGTGGATTTGCACTTTGTAACATTGGTTCCGCACATTTTCTGATACCAATTACTCTAGTACTCCATCTCACATTGCATCTAAACATGATTAAAAGTCCTCTAGATATACGGGTGCTGACTACTTGTACATATGATGCACCCCTACAAATTTCACCATAAATGGCGCTCTCTCAGTTTCCCCCTTTGATGACCCGTGTCCTCACCACCCTTACACCTCCCTTAGGGTAAGAACCGAGCTAAACTGAACTCGTGGCCATTTTCCCTCGCTTGAGCATTTCCATCGTTCTCAAGCTGCGGTATTGACTGTCCTGCAGCCTCTCCATTCGCATCTCTTGCACTCTCATTGATCTTGCCAATCTAGTGGACTTGTACCACTTGTACAATCTTACTAAACCCCACAATCCAATCACACACGCCACTGCTATGATAAGGGGTTTCAGTACAAACCCAAGGAAACTCTTCCCCAAATTGGCAAACCAGTTTCCAACTTTCCCAAATCCCTTGTCAACCGTTTCCCACGCATTCTCTTGGGTCAAATCCTCAATTTCATAATGGATTGCAGTAATGTTGCTTATATATTTCTCCAGATCTTTAGAGTTGTCTGGTATATAAGTGCAACATTCTTGGACCTTCAAACGTTTACAGACCCCGCCCTCTTTTGCTAGAATGACATCTAGGGCAAGACGGTTCTGTAAAACCATTGTCCTGATCGACAACATCTCACCCTCGACCAGCACTAATGACTTAGCTGTATTCATTGATAATTCATCCACTTCAATTGCCAACTGCCGTATCTTTATGTCATTCAAAATGACACCCAACATAGGTATCGCTGCTCCAAACACATCTCCCACAATTGCTCCAGCTCTTTCCCCTCGCTTTACCCTCCTTTGAGGCCCTCCCTCTAGGAGTGCAAAATCTTCGGTATGATAAATCTTGGGAAAGATAATTGCTAGATAACAAGTTCCATACCACTTCTCTGGCACTCTCACATACGCATTCCTTCCGCAAACAAAATACACAGTAAGAATCACCTGCACCACGCTCTTCAAGAAATCCTTGGTGTAATATTCCAATGTGAAGGTGTGTTCACACGTAGTATGACCCACATACACATTTTCATAATACGTCTGTGATCGGTGAAGGCACAACTTCCGCTTCTGTACCTCATCTAGAGCTATTGGACCATAACTCCCTCTTGACTTATGCTGCTTCTCTTCTTCGGTCCAATCTACTTTGCCTTGCCCTGAATCTCGCAACCTTTTCTGTTTCGTGTACCTATCCTCCACCTGTTCAATGAACCTCTTCTCTATCTCAGATAATGAGCAGGTCAAATTGTGTCGGTGTGCATACGGGGTGTCTAGCTCCTGTGTGGGAATGAAAAAATATCCGAGCCTGTCCTCTGACTTATAATAGTCCCACTTGTTCAAGTGCTTGTAATTCGGGACTTCAGGTAATACAGCATCATAATTCGAAAAGAAATACTCAAAATGGTTTCACCCATACAATATACTAATCAGCAAACTACAGGATATTCCATATGTCAATGGAAGGTGATGATATCTAATGCCCTCATCTACTGAAGCTGGCAATTGCATACACACATAACAGTCCTTCGCATCCCTCGCCTCAATGTATTCATACAACAGCTTTGCATACGCATTCTGCCCAAAATTTCCTTTAGACAAATCCGTATGTAACCTACGACTTTCTGCAGCCAATAAGGCTTTCTCTCTTTGCTCTCGGTCTTCTTTCTGGCTAGGGGTGGTAGGTGTCGGTGTCCCCACAGCCTTTTCTACTTGTTCGTGTGGTGCAAAATAGGAAACTAAAACTACTATAGCTATAAGAAGTATCACTCCTCCTAAAAGAGTGCCTACTATGCACTTGGCTCTACGATTCGGGTTTCCAGGCGCCATGGTCTCAGCACAAGGTAGTTCGTTTTCAGAAAAGCACCCAAAAGTCTCTTTCTTTGTTATTTGAGTCTCTTGAACCACCTCGGAAAGCGGAAGTCCTCGTTTCGGTTCTTCTTTTGCTTCAACAATAGACAGCCCTAACCCTTCTCCATCCACTGTGAAAAGTCCCTAAATTTGTTCTTCTTCCACTCGGCTCTAGGTTAAGTTCAACAGCTATTTACAACAGTCTTTCAAAAGTCTTTAATAATCGATGATGATGCTTGATCCGATTGCCTGCAACACATAGTCTAAAAGTTCCATGCGGAGCACTACTGCATCATAAGATGGTACATCCGGGCCAAATGTAGGAAAAATCAGTCTATCCAGGAGTAAATCACGTATCTTGCTCAGGAGAGGGGGATTAGGAATAGTGAGTGTCAGTATACCTTCAATTTCAAGTCCAGGTACCAACAGTATCACTTCCAGCTTAACATTTGGGATCGTACTGGTCACCGCCACCGACCTCACCCTCCCGGATCTCAGTACACCTGGCATTGGTGAAAGGGTAGGTCCACTCTGGAGTGGCGTATCTTCGGCAAGGTACTCTCACCCTCCTTGACCTTCTCGGACCCCTTTGCTCAGCCTCTTGTTCTCCCTCTTCTGGATCAGATTCTTCGGACACAGGGGCAAGATCTCTTTCAGAAGCCAATCTCACATTCATTTGCCTCCGTCTCTCGGGCCAATGAGCCTCTGCACTTCTTGCTCTCCTGCTTCTCGTTTGCACGCCCTGTTCGTCTCCACTGTCAATCTCTTCTGCGCTCAGATCACCTTCTTCGCCACTTCCTCCTTCTGAGGCAGATTCAGTGTCGTGGTCATTTCTTGGCTGATCAGGGGAGTCCCCAACTTCCACCGGCGCCCCCACAGCTTGACCTGTCCCCTCTGATGAATCTTCTTCTTCGTTATTATTTTCATCTACGAGAGGAGCTGTTCCCTCTAAGGGTGCTGGGACTCGACGGGTGTGAGAAGCATGGATCCAGTTCGGCAATCCGCCACACTTCACAGCAGTAGTTGTGACTAGAATCACTTGGAAAGGCCCTCTCCAGCGCACATCCAGGCAGCTCTTCCTCACGTGCTTCTGCACCAGGACCCAGTCACCAGGGCACAGGCCATGACAAAGGTCGCTAGAAGCCGGGATTTCAGCAGCCTGCACCTGAAGGGACACAGAACGAATGACATCAGAAAGTCCTCTGCAGTAATCAAGAATCACATCATCTGTGATATTCAGCAAGGCAGTTGTAGGAATAGATGGCAGTCTCATAGCCCTCCCCATCAGAACTTCATGAGGTGAGAGCCCTGTCCTTCTGTCTGGGGTACTACGCATACTCATTAGTACCAACGGCAATGCATCGGGCCACTTCAGGGATGTGGATGAGCACACCTTTGCCATTCGGGCTTTGAGCATCCCATTTATTTGCTCCACTATGCCAGAATCCTCTGGACGGTAGCTACAATGCAGTCTCTGGTCAATGTTCAGGGCAGAGCAGAGCATCTTCACAACTTCACTATTAAAGTGCTTTCCTCTGTCCGATTCCAAAGAGGTCGGAACCCCGAATCGTGGCACAAGCTCCCTTAACAATAGTTTTGCTACCGTGAGTGTATCGCACCTACGAGTGGGATAAGCCTCAACCCATCTAGAGAACACACACACAATCACCAAGACATACCTAAGGCGGTTGCACCTCGGCATTTCAATGAAATCCAGTTGCATCCTATAGAAAGGTCCACCGGACCTCCCAATGTGACTCAATGTAACTGGTGTCCTTTTCCCAACATTCAGCTGTTGACAGGTTACACATCTCTGACAAACTGCTTCCGCAGCCTGTCTAAATTTCGGATTATACCATGTTTTCCTGAACACACGCATCATCGCATCTCTTCCCAAATGCACAGGACCATGTATCTGTCGTGCCATTGCACTCACCAACTCGTTTGGCAACACAGCTCTTCCATCAGCTGAAACCCACATGTCCAGGTCTCCCTTGACACAACCTGCCGATTCCCACACTCTTTTTTCATAATCAGACGCTTGTCCCTGTGTCGTGTATTTCTATAGGTTCTGAATCGATCCCCCTATTCCTGACCCTATTCTGGTTAAACTACCTAGCTAGTTAACTAACAGTCAGCCCATGAGGCAAGAAAACCCCCATGATGCAGATACCGTTATCTGACGCAGTCACACTACGGCACAGGAACGTGTTATCTGATTAGGTCATAACGCTGGAGATCTAATTAGACAAGCGACATTCCTCCAGCCCCTGATAAGGCATACAACGTTCTCATAACAAATCAAACCTATGACAACCTGGATAATCCGTGCGGCCATTGTTTTGATTTCACAGAGAACTTTAGTAAAGAATGTGCTAACGAGCAAGTCGTATGACATCTTTATTGACGTACCTATGTCCATCCTTACGTCAATCCCGGCACCTTTAAGGTATAAATATTGCCGACCTTGCCCTATGCAAACACACGCGTGGTGACAAGACGGAGCAGCCATACTTGCCGAAGCCGAGAGCAGAAGCAGACCCCGCAGGCAGCAGCCCCGCCTTCCTGACGCGCTGAGAGACGCGCTGCTATCTCAAGCCGAGAGACCCAGCACCGGCGCTTCCGGGTAGCCCTCGCAGGCAGCCTGGAATATCGAGAGCAGAGAAAGAGATACCATTCCTCATTCATCCTAAATTCCAGGTACAGAACTGAATAACCCCTCCCAGAGAATTCTTTAGTTATTCACTTGGCAAAAACAAACTTAACTTAAACTGTAACTTTCTATTCCCGCCCACGCATTAGACTTAGGTCAGGTACACGGGGTAGGCGTATTTAGAAACACCAGTTGAGTACGTTTAGTCAAATGTATATGTGTATGTAAATATATTTTAATCATTTTAAACATCATATGGCTCAGAAACCATATCAATGTTTTTACAGTATTATTTTATACTATTGCTTCTAATGTATGCACTTTACTTAACTATAAGTATTGCAATAATATCGATCCATTTCTCTTGTACGAGAAAAGAGACTGATCAATAAATAACATCTTTTATTGAACACGCCCGTCTCTTCCTTTTCTCTACATTCTGATGAGACTAAGAATGCACGTACTGACTGAGTAAAATAATTGCCTTGTGCTCACACGACTCTCGAGATTGACTCTTGATTAGGGGAGAGCAAAGTTGTCATGTTCTATGGTTGTCAGAAACTAAATCCCTTCTTGTCTAATCAGGGAAGTTAATCCTTCCTTGAACATTCGAGAAAGTTTCTAGCGAACTCTGAGCTTAGCTGGCAAACCCAAAAATTAAGTCTAGTATCGACAGTAGTAGACCTAGTTAACGTCTGGCCTAGGCCTTTACTGCTGTAGGTACTATTCCAATGCGCAGAGCCTATTGGGAAAATAGGAGCTACACTACATGGCGCCCAACGTGTTTGGAAAGGGCGATAAAACTAACGTAAGACATTTAGAGTAACTCAGTCGTGCTTTCTCACTCAGACCCCTTTTTCCAAAATACTCCAAAGACGTCTGGAGTGGGTGAAAGGTAATATCCTCCAAAACCTCGCAGGAGGGAACTCCTATGTATGGTTCTTGGTCTAGTCAACGTTGAAGGATAAAACAGTTCCAGAATATTGTGCATCTAATCTCTGTTTCCATAAAGAAACCTGATCTGCAAATAAAAATAATACCATCCTATCTGTAAAATGGCAGAGAGTGATGATGAAAGAGAGGCAGTTAGATTAGCAACTGAACTCGCAGATGCTGATGCTACCATGCAAACAGCAGACCCGGATATAATACTCATCCAGGTCGCCAAAAGGAGATCTATAACCTTAAAACTTATAGAAAATGGACTGACACCTAGAGGTGGCACAGTCATATTCGTAATTGAGGCACACGAATATCGGCAGACAGAGGTATACTATACATGGATACATTTTCCAGCAGCAAATGCTGTAACAAAGTACTTCCACTATTACAAAATAGAGGTTCCACCCGACATTTACACTCCTTTCGAGGAGGTGGAAGTACCACTCAAATTCCAAGAGCATTTGCTCTTATTTGATGGCGCCCTAATACATAACAATCACATTACAAGGCTCGGTCCTTTAGGAAGACCAGGAGCAACGTGGCCGGTCTTAGCCGGATACATACCACATCCAGACATCGAAAGAATGCCTGCAGCAGAGCTATTAATACAGCTAAAACAACTACTAAAAATTCATAGACAATTAGTTCAGTATGTAATGCGGACTTCAACAATTCAGCCAGCGATTAAACTTCCACAGCTGACCCCTCACCAGGGGAACACAAATAAAATTACACCACAGAACATCCAATCCTGCCTAGGTAAAGTTCCAGCTAAACGGGAACAGATACCATTCTGGTTGGCACAGAAAATTACCCAAATAGAGGCGGTGTTTCCTGACACCACCCCGCTGGAAAAACACAGGATTCTGACTATATGTCTCCCAATGGGAATCGCACCACACATTGAGGACTGTGACACTTGGGGTACAGTCTTTGCTTCCATCTACACAAAAACGCACGGTGTTCCATCCATTTCGGTAATACCAGATGTGCTAAAACAAATTCAAGATGAATACGGTCCAGAACCTGCTTTAACTCTTGGTATGAAATTACTGAAAGACTTCAAGCAGGTCTCAGCTATATTATTAGCCAACATAAAAGGTGAAGCAGCAAACGTGGCGATCCGCCAGAGGTTAAAAGAGACAGATATAGCAGACCAACCAGCTGAAATTGCCAGAATCATAGAAAAATCCTATGAAGAACTAGGCAGAGATAGTCTAGGTGGAATACCAGTAAAACCGCAACTGACTACAAGTCCAGAAAAAATGTTTTTTAATAATAATAATAATTCACCAAAAAAGAACTGGGATGGAAATAAACAATCCAATCCTAAAGAAAAGAAATTCCAGTCCAGAGGAAGGTCTCCTAGGCGAAGAGAGAAATCTCCAAACCCGAGACAAAGGTCACCCCAGAGTGACCCCTCTGGGAATAGATATAACCTTAGAAATAGGGATAATATTAAAAAACCTGATAGATATCAAGACATTGATACACGTCCCTCTCAATCTTTTCAGAATTCCTCGCAGAAATCGGAAAGAAGAGGACGATCAGAAGAGCACGCCAAGTCCAAAGACAAGGAACCTGCTCAACTGAAAAAGAAATTACAATTTCCAAAAAAGAAGGTAGCCAGTATCAAGGTAGTTAACAATGCCGAGAATACTGAGGACACAACTGAAAAACGGAGAGTGGGCTCAGACAATGCTAGACAGCGCAGCAGAGGTGAGCATAGCTCGCAAAGTCCTTATGAATCATCTGGAGACAGTGGACACGAATGAATACCTTCAAGTGGAAACTGCAGATACCAGAGTTAGCAAGCCCCACAAAATATACGAGATAACATTACGTATAGAGGGAGATAAGACTAGGAAAATTAGGGGACTATTTTGGGATAACCTCTCCAAAGGCTATGACATCCTTCTAGCTGAAAAAGACTGGCCACCAGAGTTTGTCAGGGAGTGCCCTCATGGCGAAGAAGTAATTATGCCTGCCTTCTCGAATCAAATACCGATTCATAAAAAATATACACTTGCTAGAAAGTGGGCAGTGGCCTTAGCACCTGCTTTATATAAAAATCATGTAGGATGGGATGAGGATTCTCCTCCTCACAAAGTCCAGTTAAAATCACAACCAACTGCACAAAGGCAGTACCCAATTAAGCAAGAAGCTAAAAAACAAGTAAATGAAATACTAAATCAGCTAGAATACCAGGGGGTGATTGAAACTTGCACCTCACAAATGAACAATCCTTTGTTTCCGGTCGCCAAACCAGACAACTCATATCGTCTAATTTTGGATTACCGACACCTTAACACATGTTGCAAAACCTTTGCAGTGCAAAACTCACACAGTGCTGCACTAATGAATAACATAGTGCGCAAAAAATACAAAACAACCTTGGACATCTCCAATGGATTCTTTTGTCAAAACATAGCACCAGAGAGCAGATATTTAACAGCTTTCTCAGTAAATGGCACTCAAAAACAATTCTGTCGGTTAGCCCAGGGGTACAAGAACAGCCCGGGGGTATTCTCAGCGAGAGTAACAGAATTACTACAACTATATGATGATGAAGCATTATCTTATGTCGATGACATTTACTTAACAGATGATGACTTGGAGACTCACTTGAAAAGAGTGAACACCATAATACTTGGTTTCGCTGCAGAGGGTTACAAATTCAACTTCAAAAAGTCCAGAATTGCCCATCTGACGGTCCTATTCTTAGGATATGAGTTATCAAGTGAAGGTAAAAGCCTGGCAGACAATTTCCTAGAGAAATGTGCCGTAATCCAAGCTCCTAAAACACTAAAAAACCTACAGTCAATTCTAGGCTTCCTAAATTTCGGAAGAACATATATTGCAAATTACGCAGAAAGGGTCAAACCCCTTTATGATCTAATTAAACCAGACTTTAAAAGATCCAGTTGGACTCAAGCACACACAGAAATTTTGAGATCCTTACAAACAGACATGCTAATTAAAACAAAATTAGAAACCCGTGATAATACACGCAACCTTGTGATCCGAGTCATCCCAGGGAGATGCGGATTCACATACCTAACCTCTAATGAGGGAGATAAGGTACCAATTGCATTCAAATCACACTTGTACACTAAGGCTGAAATGAAATTTAGCCCAACGGAAAAAATTCTTACAGCAACACAGACAGCTATAGCAAAAGAACGAGCCCTGGCACAAGGTAAACGAATAGTAATCGTGACACCAATACCAGCCTTAGAGGCGGTAACAAAGGCAAGCATTCCAAATGCTAAAGCACTCCATCCGAGATGGATACAATGGGCTAACTCTCTTGCTGCAACAGACGTGGTGTACGAATTTGATCCTTACTTAAAAACACAAGAATTTCTCCAATATGAATTTGAATGTCCTCCGCCAACCGAAATTCTGCCTCTAGAACACTACGGCTGTATAATATATACAGACGGATCAGCACAACCCGCAGTAGGGGGTAAACAAGCTTACAGTGCTGCGTGCGCGATTGTTAAAGGTCGTTGGCACGAAGGGAAATTTAAACCAACCCTCACTAAAACACAATCTCTAGGAGATTGCACAGCTCAGCGAGCTGAACTTCTAGCATTCAAGATGGCGCTTGAAAATACCGATCGAGAATTCCCCACACTTATAGTGTGCGATTCGTATTATTGCGTTCAGTCTTATAATGAATACTTGCAGATCTGGCTTCAGAACGGTTTCAAGGATGCGAAAGGTGGCACAATCAAGCATAAAATGCTCTGGGAACAAGTAGCTCTTTTACAAAAAGAAGTACCAAAGACTCACGTGATACATACACTGAGTCATCAACGTGATGGCGTTCACGTTGCAGGGAATTCATTGGCTGATGAGGCCGCGAAAGCAGCTGTGCAAACGGCTTCCGTAGCAGCCGTCACCCGGTCAAAAACAAAAATAGACAGCGAAATATTACAAGCTGTCAGCGCTTCAGAAAAGGATTCGATAGAACCACTCCCTAAAGGCTTTCCAGTAAAATACTCATACATAACTGATGAAAACAATGTTCCTTTTGCTCGAATCCCTGGAGTGGGGGATAGGGCAATTCCAAACATGGAACACAGATTAGGACTAATAATAGCGGCACACGAAGGGCTTGCTTCTACCCATGCTGGCGTCTCAGCCACAGTATCATTATTAAAACAGAGATACTGGTGGCCACAAATGAGAAGACAAACAAGGAACTATGTTCTAGCATGTGAAATATGTCAAAAAATGAAAGTATCAACTGTGAGACGTCCAGCACAGACGCCCCTTCTAATCTCGGATAAACCATTAGCATGTGTTTATCTAGACCACTGCGGTCCCTTACAAAGGGATGGTAACTATAAATATATCTTGGTCGCAGTGGACTCATGCACGAGATTCATATGGATGTGGCCCCAGCGAACGGCTGACGCCAGAACTGTTTTTGCGGGTCTTTATCGGCACATACGCAATTGGCATTCTGCATTCGGACAATGGTCCTGCTTTTAGCTCTCGGGCTTATAAGGAGGCCATGGTCAGCATGGGCGTGCAATTGCGGTACTCTTGTCCATTTCACCCTGAGGGGAACGGAATTGTTGAAAGAAAAAACCGTGACATAAAGCAATCTATAACGGCAAAGGTATTAGGTTCGGGAGCTGGGTGGGTCAAACATCTAATAAGTGTCCAACGTAGTCTAAATAACTTGCCAAGAAATTCTCTGAAGGGATTCAGTCCGTACGAATTATTATTCGGAACTAGGATGTTGATCTCTGACCTTGATAGTCAGACTTCAGTGGTAATAGAAAAAACCTTTGATGTCAAAGACCGTTTGGCTATTTTGCAGGACTTAAACAAAACAAGAAAAGACCTGAGCAACATACAGTTGAAACAACAGCCAACGACCACTGAAGATTCACCACCTGTCCCAGCAAGACCTGTCTGGATTCCAAAAGTCGGGGATCTAGTCAGGGAGAAGATCGCGGTAAAGAAGGAATTTGGGCCTTCTTACAGAAAAGCAGTTCCTGTCTTGTCTGTCAACGGGACAAGATCAGTTGTACTACCGCCACTTGCTGGAAAAAAGGAGAACCGAGTTGTATCCATCGACCTGGTAAAACCACAACATGTGGCCGATAACAAACAGTAGGCCAAGTGGACTCCCAATAAGTAGCAGAACACCAAGGTTTGCTACCAGTACAGAGGTCCTAACAAAGAGGCTCATCACATTCGAAACGCCTAAAGAAGAACAACAAGGACTATGCAACAATGCAATAGAACTCAGACCTCTGAAAACCCAAATAAAGACATTTAGCAGAGACACACCAATCTACAATGAAGTTCCAAGTGAAAATGCAAGAAACAAAAATCCTGAACCAATTGGAACAATTGACAGAACTGCATCTGGTTACTTCATCAACTTCGATGATTCCTCTGAAGGTTTCAGCGAACAAAAGACACAGCCATCATCAAAATCCTTTAAAGACAAAGCTAAGGAACTTTTGAAACAACTGAAAGAAACATATCTGGTTACTCCATGGATTGAATTTTGGGTGGGTTTTGGTGCATTTATCCTCATACTTTGGCTCATCATGGTATTTACCTTGGGACGCTTCATTGAGGGAAAATATGCTAAAATGGACACAGCAAGTCAGAACATCAACTTGGTCCTCAAACCACACACATCTTCACACGTCGAGAAACGAGAACTTTCTTCAGAACTTTCTTCAGCCAACTTCACAGCAATTCCAATACCTGGTGGGGTAGCCTGGGACAACACTGACTATGAAATTTATGGTCCGGTCGAGATCCTGAAATATCCACACCAAATCAAGATCTCCTTGAGTGACTTTTTCAAAACCAAACTCATTTGCTGATGATTGGGACTTTGAAAGTATAAACAATATGATGTCTGACTTAGTAATGTCTGCTAAATTTACAAAACATGATTATTTGCAAGGTTCTACAAACTATGATAGTATGTATTGCTATAACCATTATGGTAACAGTTTTTTGCATAAATCTGCACAACCAAGAAATGTTTTAAATTATAATCAATGGGAACATTGTGCTACACCGCCAAAAGGGAGCTCTAGAACCGTTTATGACAAATATTCATATTTTTCAGGTTTTAACATAACTAATGCTGAAACATTTTATTACAAATTGTCAAACTAGACAGGGATGAAAACCATGATAACCAACACAAAATTGATATATTCAGATTCATTCTTTGAAAAAATGAATACATTTGGATTTGATTATTGGGACAAAAATGTTGATTTGAAAAGTGTTTGGGGTACAAAAGAATGGCAAGTACAGGGTTTAGAAGCTTTGTTTAGAGCCTGCATGATCCCAGAACAAATGATATTTTTAAATGACACTGTTCAACAAACCACCTGTCTTGGCTTAGCCAAAATCAAAGATTTAAATAACCTGTCTATTCCAAAGCCAACAATGTTTAGCAATAGCTCTGAAACAGATGAAGAAATAGACATAAAACATATACTTAACCAAAACAGAACACATCCTGATTGGAAACAATGGTTGATCTGGCCCACAGATACAAATCACTGTCAAGATAGATTCCTGAATAAAACACAGGGTTTCAAAATGAACAGGCCAGACCCTAGATATCCTCAAAGACATCACCCAGGGATAATAACAACCTACAGTGTGGGCAAATTATGCCTTCAATGGCTACAAACTTCCACACTGCCTGAAATTAAGCAACACCTAACTTTACTTACTGATGGTGCTGACTTGCGTGATTTCATACTGGGACCACGCAAACAGCGTCAAAAGCGTTTCATAGCAGCCTCTGTATATGCAGCATACAATGAGGCCTGGAAGGTTACTCAAATTGAAACAGCAGAAAGAATACGGGAAATTGACCGTATTAATTTGGAAAAATCACTTTCTGTAGTGGACAATGGGTTAATGACTCTGTCCTCCAGAATTTTTTCATTGGACAGCATTGTGTCTTCAGCAATCGATATATTATCGCAAGACTTACTGTTATTACAACATGGACAGTCACAATTGCGTTCTATTGTACAGCTTGGCTGGACGTTACAAAATCTGCGTTCAGGCTATGTGCCTTGGCGTTTAATCAACACAACGTCACTATTCCAAATCTTTAACCTTACTGATAGACAAATCGGTATGGCGCAGAAGGGTGCTGATTATACAATCTTGAGCATTGAAAAACTAGAAAGATTACCGTTGACAATGTCAGAACGACCTGTCAGTGAATGGATAATCCACGGAATCATAAATATTCCAATCTCAACCTTCAGGTTTCAATACTGCCAAAAATATATACAGGCTGGCATGTACGAGAAATTGGGAAAGGGGTACCTTAAAACAACTTGGAACCTGCCCTATTCACATGCATGTGTCAGTAACAAAGGACAGAAAGTGTTTCTTAGTGGCAACAATTGTGCTATGTCACTAAGCGGCACGCTTCTGTGTAACGGTATTAGTTTGCACGGAGCCTGTGAAGGGAATTCATACAACCTTTCATGTCACCAGCAAGGCGCACCTGCAACTGAAATAGAACCATTCTTTCAAAGACTCTATAATGGGAGTTACATTCTTATTGTAGACCGCAGATGTTGTAGTCTTATGCCCGGGACTCCTTATCTCGTCACTACGACGGCGAAGGTCAAGTGCTGTGGACGTTCTTTGTTCCCCAGCTCCTTACCAGACAGGGAGGCAAGGGCATGGCCCGGTTTGAAAATTACTTCTATTCGAATAGATACTTTAAGCAGAATGAAAACAGTGCTTCTTCAGACGCCTACAAGGCTCACGTCATCTAAAGAAACGTATGATCTACAAGTCGCAAGGACGACTACAGAGATACATACATTATTATCAACTAATTCCCCCGTACATTTCGCGGAAATCCTGAGCGAAATCTTAAATATTTCTGATACCACTGGGGTCTCAAAGGTATTTAAGACAGTATTTTCGATGGCATTAACACCATTCAAAGCCATACTGGGTATTTTTCCAGATTTCGTCCATTCGATTTTTGGCGGACTTCCCCTGATCCTGGGACTAATTGCAGGAATCCTATTCCTAGTCCTTATTTTCCGTTATGGCAACCCATGTCACAGATCAAACTCTCGCGACAATGGAAGATACGATCCTAGCCATTGGATACCGGGACCGGATATCAAAAATCCTGGGACTCTCCCGGCTTAGAGACCTAAACATGACTTGGTTTCTATCATTTCGACCAATGTGGCAAAGGTGTGTTTTACCTGTACTAAGGTGTCTGCTATGCGGAGAAGAATGCGTGTTAGACACCTGTCTGACGCTACAATCGGATGCGCCGGTGGATGCAGATACACTGTTGGTTCCTACCAAGGTTCACGCACTGTGCTGCCCTCAAAGGCTGCCAATTCTGATGACGGCATTCCTGGAATCTTCACCACTACGATTGAAGGGTAGTGAAGTTCGAGATGAAAGCAGCATCGAACAGGTACGACCTTCTGTCAGCAATGCAAATCAGAATGTCAATGGAGACAATCATGCGCACGAATGCATGGTTACCCCTATTTCCGACTTAGTGGAACTTTCCCATGAAGCTGTTGACAGTTTTTTCGAAAGCCTGAATGATATGATGTTCTCTCCGGAACAGAAATAGAGACTTTTGAGTAAACTCGCACACGGCGTTCCCTGAATTCGGCCTTCAACTTTAAAAATAAAGTCACATGAACAATTACAATCCAGTTCACGGACAGCAACTTTTTTCAGCGAACCCTTAAAATATTTTTCTATATATTTTTTCCCCGGGACACTGATCTTCTGCTTAAAGTAAGAAACTATTCCTAGAGAACTAAGATTTCTATTTTAGATACTTTATATAGACTTTAGCTGCCCGCTGGTATGTTCACAAATATTTTATTATGTGATGAAATGGTCTCGACCTTCCTTTCTGTATAGCTATATTAAGAGCCATTTCATGTGTATTTCTCATATACCAAAAAGCAATAATGCATAACAATGCGTGTTTAATTTTGCATTTAATTCATAGCTTAAGTGCATACAATATATATGACTGCAATTTTTCAGTATATTTGAAAATTTCAAAATGCATTTATGTATTTTGGGGTGGTAAGGTATACACTATACTCTATAGTATGTTGTACTATGTTATACTATGCATAGATTAGTAGATATGACCATAGTTAGCGTGGAGTGGGTGTCGTGTATTTCTATAGGTTCTGAATCGATCCCCCTATTCCTGACCCTATTCTGGTTAAACTACCTAGCTAGTTAACTAACAGTCAGCCCATGAGGCAAGAAAACCCCCATGATGCAGATACCGTTATCTGACGCAGTCACACTACGGCACAGGAACGTGTTATCTGATTAGGTCATAACGCTTGAGATCTAATTAGACAAGCGACATTCCTCCAGCCCCTGATAAGGCATACGACGTTCTCATAACAAATCAAACCTATGACAACCTGGATAATCCGTGCGGCCATTGTTTTGATTTCACAGAGAACTTTAGTAAAGAATGTGCTAACGAGCAAGTCGTATGACATCTTTATTGACGTACCTATGTCCATCCTTACGTCAATCCCGGCACCTTTAAGGTATAAATATTGCCGACCTTGCCCTATGCAAACACACGCGTGGTGACAAGACGGAGCAGCCATACTTGCCGAAGCCGAGAGCAGAAGCAGACCCCGCAGGCAGCAGCCCCGCCTTCCTGACGCGCTGAGAGACGCGCTGCTATCTCAAGCCGAGAGACCCAGCACCGGCGCTTCCGGGTAGCCCTCGCAGGCAGCCTGGAATATCGAGAGCAGAGAAAGAGATACCATTCCTCATTCATCCTAAATTCCAGGTACAGAACTGAATAACCCCTCCCAGAGAATTCTTTAGTTATTCACTTGGCAAAAACAAACTTAACTTAAACTGTAACTTTCTATTCCCGCCCACGCATTAGACTTAGGTCAGGTACACGGGGTAGGCGTATTTAGAAACACCAGTTGAGTACGTTTAGTCAAATGTATATGTGTATGTAAATATATTTTAATCATTTTAAACATCATATGGCTCAGAAACCATATCAATGTTTTTACAGTATTATTTTATACTATTGCTTCTAATGTATGCACTTTACTTAACTATAAGTATTGCAATAATATCGATCCATTTCTCTTGTACGAGAAAAGAGACTGATCAATAAATAACATCTTTTATTGAACACGCCCGTCTCTTCCTTTTCTCTACATTCTGATGAGACTAAGAATGCACGTACTGACTGAGTAAAATAATTGCCTTGTGCTCACACGACTCTCGAGATTGACTCTTGATTAGGGGAGAGCAAAGTTGTCATGTTCTATGGTTGTCAGAAACTAAATCCCTTCTTGTCTAATCAGGGAAGTTAATCCTTCCTTGAACATTCGAGAAAGTTTCTAGCGAACTCTGAGCTTAGCTGGCAAACCCAAAAATTAAGTCTAGTATCGACAGTAGTAGACCTAGTTAACGTCTGGCCTAGGCCTTTACTGCTGTAGGTACTATTCCAATGCGCAGAGCCTATTGGGAAAATAGGAGCTACACTACACCTGCATGTCTCTCAACTCTTCCCATGTGTCTGCCACCTCAAGCATCATGCTTAGTTCGGTTCTTTCCCTTGGTCCCCCAATTGTTTGTTCAGTAAAGGAGTATCCCTGCTCCGCACAGTATCGTGCAACTTCATCAGCATAGCGATTCCCCATTGTCACAAAATCTGTTCCTTTTGTATGAGCTGTGCACTTTACCACGGCTATCTCTGCAGGTCCTTGCAAGGCCTCCAGCAATAACCTGATAAATTCGCCATTCCTGATTGGGGAGCCAGATGATGTCATGTAACCCCTCTGAGACCACAACTGTCCGAAGTCATGAACCACCCCAAATCCATGTTGGCTGTCAGTGAATATGGTGATCCGAATCCCGTTGGCTGCCAAACAGGCACGCGTCAACGCAATTATCTCAGCCACCTGCGCGGAGTGTACTCCTTCCAGGAAGGCTGCTTCAATTATTCCAGAAATAGTAAAGACAGCAAACGCTGCTCTCAACTGACCAGAATTGTCTCTTACACATGAGCCATCCACAAAGTAAATTTCATCAGGGTCGGTCAATGGCACATCAACAATATCCGGTCTAGGTTTGGTGCATAGTTCAGTCACATCAAGACAATCATGGTCTTCCCAATCATCTTCTATATCATTTGGTAAGGGCAACAAAGTAGCAGGGTTCAAGACAGAGCACCTCCTGAGAGTCACATTGTCCGCAGCAAGTATATCCTGCTCGTAGCGTGTGAGTCTGTTGTTGGTCAAGTGCTGCGTCTTGGTCCTGGCCATCAACAATTCCACCGAATGAGGTACATGCACTGTCAGTGGATATCCCATCACTATACTTTCACATCTTTCAATGCTGACACCTGTTGCGGCAACGGATTTGAGACATCTGGGCAACGCTGCGGCTACTGGATCTAAAGTAGCCGAGAAGTATGCGACTGGTCTACGGACACCTCCATGATCTTGCACTAACACTGCCAAAGCACACCCCTCCCTCTCGCAGCAGAACAATGCAAATGATTTGGTGTAATCGGGCATTCCCAGAGCTGGAGCGCGACACAGGTCCTCTCGCAGCTCGAGAAAAGCCATCATACAATCTGTGTCCCATGGTACCGGATCACTTACGTCCTTGTGCGTCAGTTTCTGCAATGGCTTCGCCTTCAGGGAAAAATTAGCAATCCACTGTCGGCAATAGCCAACCATGCCTAGGAACATCCTAACCTCTCTTTGAGTTGAGGGCACAGTCATTCTCATGATCGTCTCAATCCTGTCAGGCGACACTTTTCTCTTCCCCTTCTCTATTCTGTGACCCAGATACTGCACTTCTTGTAGGCAGTATTGTAACTTGCTGGGGGACACCTTGTGTCCATTCTCTCCCAAATGGTTCAGCAAGGCAATGGTGTCAATCCTGCAAGCATCTTCGGTGTCTGACGCAACAAGGAGGTCGTCTATGTACTGTACGAGAACAAAGTTCTGCGGCAGTACCAGACTCTCGAGATTTCTTTTCAGCAACTGATTAAAGATCGATGGGCTCTCTGTATACCCTTGAGGGATACGACACAATGTTAAGACGCGACTCTCTATTTTGAACGCGAAAAGAAATTGGCAGTCCTCGTGCAATGGAATGGAAAAGAAAGCCTGACACAAATCAATCACAGAAAACCATTCAGCTTGGAACGGTATCTGAAACAGTATCACTGATGGATTCGGTACCACTGGACAGCATGGAACAACTATGTTGTTAACCTTTCGTAAATCCTGCACAATCCTAAACTTCCCAATTGGCTTCTGCAGTCCCATTATCGGAGAGTTACAAGGACTGCCCATAACCTCCTTTAAAATTCCCTGCCTAATCATGGACTCAATCACAGGTTTTATCCCTGCAACTGTTTCCGGGGTCAACTTGTACTGAGGTGTTCTTGGGAATTCAGCGTTCGGTCTCACTTGGATTCTGACTGGCTCTACTCCTTTGATCAATCTGATCTCCTCCCCTGTAAAGTCCCAAACCTCCGGAGAGACCGAATCTCTCAAATCCCAGGGGAGTTCCTCCACTGTTACAGCAGGGTACAATTCAATGCACACATGCGTATTTGCAACTTTAAAGTCAGCATCGTCATCATTCGTCTGTAGTTCCACTCCCTTTGGGGTACAATATATGGTACAATTGAGCTTACACAAAAGGTCTCTTCCCAACAGGCACACAGGACTGGAATCACACACTGCGAACTGGTGTCTATCTCTGAAACTTCCAATCTTCACAGGGACTTGCTCAGTCAGGGGGTTTGTCATTCTTCTATTAGCTACTCCTACAACTTGTATGGTCTGACCTGAAAGGGGTAAGTTGGGGACTACTGCAGACCGCACAATGGAGCGAGAGGCACCAGTGTCAACCAGAAAGGTGGTGGGATGTCCATCTACATCTGCCTCTACAAACGGTCCTCTCTGATCTACCTCCAGTACTGCTCCAAGAGTACAGCCCTCCTCCCCATCCACGTACCGTCCGGTCACTGGGTCAAATTGGTAACACTCGTCCCCTTCCACTATGAAAGGCATCTGCTTGTAAACCTTGTTCCCTGCTGAAATCTTCGGTGGCTGGGGAACCGGAGCCCTAGGGGCTGAAGTCCCCCCTTTCGTCGTCTGGAACTTGGTCACTGTCACCTTCCGTACCGGAGGGGCTTGAACTTCTTCCTCCTCCTCCCCCTCCTGTACCTGATTGTCTGGGTTATGGGGGCACTCGCGTCTCCAATGCCCGACCTCATGACATTGATGACACTTGGTCGTTTTTTTCAGGGTTGCTATATCTATCCTTGGTCTCGGACCTTCCTCTTTGTCCCTCTTCTGCCCCCCTGATTTTCTCCCCAAGGTGCCATTGCCTGGCTGACCCTGTCCTCCCGATTGCATCTGTACTAGCATCAGTTTGTCCTTTAACTTCCTTGTCTTCGAGTCTATCTCATCGCTGCAGTACCTTGCGTACCTCAAGATCTCATCCAGAGGCTTGTTTTGCCAACAGATTAGATGTTGCTGTATCATGAGGCAGATATCAGGCCTCAATCCCAAAACAAATTTAGATACGAACTGTCCCATGTCCTTTGGGTCCATCACATCTAACCCACTGTACTGCTTAAAAATCTGCAATAGCCTCTCGTAATATTCATGCACTGTCTCCTTTGGTTCCTGTCTAGTCCGGTCTATTTTCACCCAATCTATGTCCTGTGGTGGTACCTTGGTTTTTAACCATGTGATCGCTTGCTCATACTTCGCCATCACTCTGGGTGACGGTCCATTTGTGGCAGTATCTCGCTCTATCCACAAATCTCCTGGAACCACAATGTCAAACAACGTGTTCAAATCAATCCACAGCACCTTTGAGATTTTAACGAACCTCTCTACCTGTTTGTACCATTGCACTGGACTCTCTCGCAACTTTGGAAATGTGTTCGTAAAGGCAGCCAGATCTCCCCTACTCCAGGGTACATGCACATATCCTCCATGAGCCACCTCCCGCAAGGAGTACGCTTCCACATGCATCAATCCTCCTCCCGGGGGTGTCTCAATAACACTCCGTCTAACACTCTTTCTCTTTGACCACCTTTCCTCCCATTTCTCCAGAGGGGACCACGTTCGTATTCCCACAATCAGTTCCCTAATGTGAGTTTTTAATCCGATCACCCTCTTTTCGTCTAGATCTTGATCTGAATATTGTAACCGGTGACCACTCTGCAATGCTTTTGTTTTTGTCAAGTCTACCGAATACTTATTTGCCAATTCAGAAAGTTTCTCATGAGCTGTCCTAGCCCTCCGAGTAACATCCTTTGCCACAAACAATAGCTCATCCGATTCGTAGAGTTCAATCCTTTCTAGTGGCAATGTACCTTCCACTATCTCCTCCACTTCTGTTTTTAATCTCAGCACATCTATCCTTCTTGCTTTTATCGCAGCCCTCAATGTACCTTGGCTAGTAGTTCCATTAGAGTCCCTCCCGCCACTGACCTGACTCTCTCGTCTGTTTTCTTCAGGTGTGTTAGGGGGAACCCTTCTGTTCTCCCAGCCTTCTCGAGCCCACTCCTGTCTACTGTCGCCAGAGGTGTGGTGGGACGCCCCCCTATTCCCCACCCCTTCTCGCTCCCATTCCTGCCGACTTTCACTAGGCGCACAGTGAGACAGTATCCTGTTTTCTTGATCCTCGGACCCAAAGACATTCCTGGATCTATCACTCTGAGTGTCCACTATTGTTTCCCAAGTTCTCAGATCTGGCCTTAATTCTCTCATCGATCTCGGCCTTGGTCCCCTCAGATCCATTGGTCCCCTCCAACCCCCCTGCTCTTCCGAGGAGTCTGCCGATGCCACCAAAGGAGTGCTTCTTTCGACAGGCTTTGGCATCTGCCTCCACCCTTCTGTCCCATTACTCCTGCCCTCACTGGCACATCTCTCACTCCCCATTTGCAGCGGACTCTCGTCTTGTTTCTGTTCTGGGTTGTACACTGATACTATGGGACCTATGGTAACAGGTACCGTAAGAGCATCTGGCAATTTCTGTGAGTGGACGCCCTCTTCCACCCGAACCTTTTGTACTGTAAATCTTCCTACTACTCTTGTCACTGGGGAGGGTGGAGGTGCCTTTTCTCCCTTCTCTGGGCAAAACATGTCCTCTGAGGTACTCAAATCACTCACCATTGTGACCCCACCATCCCCGTCAGAAACTTCCCAGTTCTTGGCTGATGTTGGCGTCCCCCCCAACTCAGGATTGTATAGAGGTGGTCTCTCTGACAACAGCCTCTCTATTGAGCTATCATCAGTCTCACTGTCCTCATCCTCCGTACTTCTCCTCTGTGCATCCAACAACGGGTACAACCTATCCCCTTCAATGGTCTGTACCCTCCACCTCTTCTCCATGGCATCCCATCTCGCATCTTGGACCGCCCTAACTGATCGTTTCACTCTTTCTTGTCTCCTATCCCTGTTCTTTTCATGGGCTGCCCTGATCCACGCATTTAACGCTTCAAACTGTGTTGGTCTGGGCAGAGGTCGCAATGCAGTCATAATCGTTTTCAGCTGATATAACACCTCTAATCTAAAGGTTCCATACTTAGGGAATGTCAATTCTTCCTTTCCGTCTGTCATTTTACACCAATTATCAAGCCACAGTATGGTATGTAACCCAACGTTCGTTGCCATTTAATAAGCTGGAGTATCCTCGGGCGGAGCCTCCTCCCCACCCCGAGGTTCTATCTTGTTGTCGCCCTTGAAACATTTCAGCAATACTTTAAAACATTTCATGATGAAAATCCACAACGTTTTCTTGTTTACTACACTCGTTTACTTCCTGATGACAATCCACCAATCTCAGCGCGGCTTCACACTAACCGCCCTATCCCAGCGCGGCTCCACGCCAACCGACCAATCTCAGCGCGGCTCTTTCTGACGTCACTCGCCTCCGTTTCGCAGCAGTTCCCCTCCTCTCTCCGTTCTTCTCGTGGTTTCGCATGTGTCCCAATCATACACTGGAATTGATTACTTCCGACCAAGCAACCATTTTCTTGACTCTACGTCCACAGTCTAACTGTAATTGTCACCAACTGGCAAATGTCTGTCCGCGAACGGCTCGACACTCGCCTCAACTGATAGGTTACAACCTCACGGCAACTTCCGACCAGCGTCCGTTACCCACACACTCGCACATTCGTTCCCCCTATCTCGGTCCTGCGGGTGATCAATGGTACCTCATGACCCCCTTAACAATGGTCAACAATTACTTTGGGTGTTCGATACACCCGGACCACTTAGACTCCCCTTGAGCCTAAGATTTTCACTGGTTGCGTGCGCTCACAACCTGTCCTCTTTCACACTACAGGCATTCAACTCCGCAAGACAATACAACACACAATACAACATAACACCGCAATCTAGCAACGCATGACCCTTTTCATACTCACTCTCCTTCGACCTGCTGCTTTCTGTCGCACTGTCACTCTTCGTCAGTTTCCGTGGAACGCCATCTTCCGTCCGCAGTTCTCTGGACACTCATCCTCTGTTCTCTATGGGCCTCGGGGAAATCTCAACCTACTTCTAGATTACCCTCACTCCAGAAGGTAAACCATCCTGCTCTGCTACCAACTGGAAAGGCGGGATTTTACCTCTAGAGACTGCTTGCCATTCTCCAGAATCCCGTCACAGGTCGACTAGATCTTTTTACCTGTCATAGAGTGAATTAGGCAATCCTTCTTGGAATTAAACAAAGTTAAAGATCCCAATAGCTTCCCCCAAAAACCACTGACCAAAAACTAAGTTCAAAGATTTATTACATAACCAAGAATAACTGCAGGTACAAGCACCTCAGCAAGAGGTTCAAAAGATAAACAGGTACTAATACAAACATAATCCTACGGAAAAGTCTCAAGCGGCTGATGAATAATACCAGGATCAATTCCAGAATCATCAGACTGAACAGAATTGCTATAACCTGAGTTCTAGTAGTCATCAGGATAATAGACATAAATTCAGTTTAATCTGTCCCTACACTGTACTGAGTGACATCCCTACTAAACGATAGCCCAACCTAACCAAAAGGTGTCAGCTGTGGTGACTTCCCAAAGAAGTTTGCCCACAATCTCTTTTAACCTAGAGACTCCTTCTTGGTGCTAAGCTCCTTGACCATCCAACCGCTCTCTCTAGCTCCTCTGCCCATCTGCTCTGCCTCCACCCTCGGGGCGCTGACCCTAATACAAAACCCCACAATGCGAACGACACGCCTTCAGGTACGCCCCTCTCGAAGGTGTTAACTACAATATTTTCCAGTATGGCACTGGTCCATTCTTGTTCATGCAGACGTCCTTGGGTCCCAGACTCTTCATCGTTTCTAGTTGCTTCTTCAAATTCCTGGTCTACTCCTCCATGTCTGAGTCTAGCATTTCTAACTCTCATACACAATGGGCCCTTCTACTCTACAATCTACTTGGTGATGCACCTGCAAAAGAATATACGGAAATAGACTCACAGTCTAATAATGTTGCAACATTTTCTAAAAGCCTCTTTCATAAGCATTTCTACCGTTTAAATGTTTAAGCAAAACTTTCAAATAGGCCTGCATCATTTCTGTAAACTAGGCCTCAGCTTGATTTAAAGGCCCAACATTTACATTAACATTCCTCGTTTCACTAAGCCTCCAACCTTAACAGCAAATACATTTTCTATTTTAAGCTTGTTGTCGATTATACAAGGCACAATAAATTTCGATGAGCAGATTTTAAATGCACAATAGTGCTCGTTTAAACGCACTTCTCATTAGTGACATATTTCATTTTAACGCCATCTCTAAGATATGTAGCAAGTGTGGATTTGCACTTTGTAACATTGGTTCCGCACATTTTCTGATACCAATTACTCTAGTACTCCATCTCACATTGCATCTAAACATGATTAAAAGTCCTCTAGATATACGGGTGCTGACTACTTGTACATATGATGCACCCCTACAAATTTCCCCATAAATGGCGCTCTCTCACTTGTGTTGGATCTGGGGGAAATGCACGCGGTGGAGGTGCGGAAGTGGGTCGTTACCTTCACTTCAGTCAAACCATTTTTAGGACACTTCTCTGCTGCTTAAGGCGTCACACTCCTTTGCAGGCCTCACTAAGGACAAACAAATGTTTAAATATCATGCCTTTGTGATGCAGTGACTGACCCCTCCGTAGCTGCTTTCCCACATCAGCCACTGCCAGAGATAGAATACCGGCGAATATTATGCTATACAAATTGGTCAAAAAGAAACATTTTAAGATTGTCTTCAACAAAATAACTTTTAAGGGCATTATTCTCTGTTGTTGGTTCTCCCAGCTCCCTTCTATTCGGCCTTTGCTGTTTCTGGTAACTTTCATTGTGCTCTGTGCTGTTGTTCACTGTTAGTTTTTTTTTATTTTCAGCGTAATGTAGCACAAAATAAAGACAGGGGAGGGGACATGATTCACAAAGGTAAATGTACGAATATGTAATTGTTTGCTATTCAGAAAGGTATTTGTCGAGTAGTATTCTTATGACTAAGGCGGCTTTGTACTGCTGTCCTATCTTTTTCATGTGCGAAGACTCCACAGTCATAAAAATTGTACTCGTAAAATACCTATGGGAATAGCAAACAACCGAAGACTTAAACAAATATGTAAGTTTACCTTTGTGAGTTAGGCCCGGATAAATTAAGTGATTTGCCCAGAGTCATAGGAGGTGGAGCCGATGCCAGAGTCAAACCTGGTTCCCCAGTTCCAAAGGCTGCAGCACTGGCTGGTACACCATATCCTCTCCCCTTTTCCCTTCCATTTTCAGTTCAGTACATAGTCTTCGTTTGTTTCATGCATGTGTCATTAGAAACAGCATACAACCACAATAATGTTTGCTATAAAATTGTTCAATACAGTTTGCGCACAATTTATAAATGAAAGATTTGTAGACTTAATTTAAGTAAAAATGTGTAACTGTTTTCCTTAAAAGGTGCATGTTTTATTCCATTTCAACACAAACACCTTTCAGAGATGTTGATTAAGTCAGAAAGCAACAAATACATTATTTTATATCAACAAGAAAATACACAAATCCAGTAGTTCTGACTTTAACCAGCTGATGCAATGGTTAATAAAAAAAAACCATACTTTAGACCAAATGCCACAAAACGAAACAGAAGAAAACATGGAAGCCATACGATTTCAATAAAATAATGAAAACTAAAAATAAAATGCATATCATTTTAATCGAACAGTACTGTTGTTTCCTAGTAGACAGGTGTAAGTAGCACAGGTTTAGAGTCTTTTTCACTCTTAATGTACATGACAGCAAATATGATTTTTGTTTGCACAAGAAAAGAGACATTTGGGTTTGAATTGCTGCATCTGAATACCTACTTTAAACACACCAGGATGACTTAAAAATATAAAAGCAAGTTCTGGCTTGGAAAATGAAAAAGTATTAGCAAATAAAGTATTGGCCACTAGAGTTGTCACTGAAGCACTCTTCTTTTTAGGTGGTTGTGAACATGTGATCATGCGAAATGATGTTAGTCACAGCACAAGCTAGCCAGTGGCTAAAGTGGACTGACCCGTTGCTCTTTTATTGCATGCTGTGGTGGGTGGGAGCAACATGTGAATGATGACTGAACTGACCAATTGATGAACAGGGTGATACAAAGTATGGTTTTTTTGTTTCATTTGTTGAGTTTTTAGGTGAGCATGTACATCATACAAGGATAACAACAATGTTCATGTACAAATCAATCAAACAATGCAACAAACCATAGCAAAATGCATTTATATCAAATAGAAGTCATGTGAATATAGCTGCAATAGACAATAGGTGATCATGCTTGCTATCACATACATAATAGAGTTAACATACAGGATTATCTGGGGGCTCATCTGTTAATATGCTCCGTAGGTACTGTAAAAGTGGTTCCCATATGTCAGTAGGCCGAGATGTGGAGGGGAGTTCCTCCACATAAAGAATTAACCGATCACAGCAACTTGCTAAGTCGTATGTATGTATGTATGTATTTTAATGCTTATTAAGCGCAGCTGTCACCCAGCGGGTATCCTGGCGCTGAGATCAGTTCCACCATCTGCTCTACCATTTATTCTGCTCTAGGGAAGAGAAAGGTTTTAAGGTCCTTTTTAAATAAAATCAAATTTTGACTGCTCCTCAGTGTTAAAGGTAGAGTGTTCCACATTGTGGCGGCCGTAAAACTGAAGGCGCGGCCGCCCATTCTCACTCTGTTTATTCTTGGGATTTTCACTAAGAACGCTGAGGCGGATCTCAGAGGTCTGGCAGCCTGATACCACGAAAAGAGGTTTTGCAGTGGTATTGGTCCTTGACCATGCAGTGCACCAAAAATCAGGCACAAAGCCTTATAGGAGATCCTCTGCTGGACCGGTAACCAATGTAAGATTGCCAGAGCTCCGGCAGAAGAAGCCGAGCGAGGCAAGGTTAGGGCTAGTTTAGCCGCCATGTTTTGAACCCGTTGTAATTTATGGATCAAAACCTTTGGGGCTCCTAGAAGTAGTGCGTTGCAGTAGTCTAACCTACTGAGGATGGTACTACGCACTACTTCTACTCTGGCTTCCCGCGGGAGAAGCGGCAGTATCTTCCGTAGAGCACGGAGCAGGCCCATACATGTCCCAACAGTCCTGTTCACCGAGACGTCCAATTGCAGGTTCGGCTCGAACATGACTCCCAGATTGCGGGCCGAATCTGCTGCCTCCACCGAGCCTGGAATGGAACTAGGCCAGAAGTCTTCCGGCAATGGGCGAGGGAGTCGGTCTGAAGAGCAGTGCAATATCTCCGTCTTTGCGCCATTGAATTGGAGTGAATTGGCTTGCAACCACTCTGCTGTGGCCGACATACACTGATGGAAAGTGTCCCTTGACACTGCCTCTGAACCCTCAAAAGAAAAAATCAATTGGGTATCATCGGCATAGTTGATGACTTGAATACCGAAAGACCTTATAAGTTGTATCAGGGGGCGGAGGTACAGATTAAAAAGAATCGGACTTATCGCCGAACCCTGGGGGACACCCTGGTTCACCTGGCGTATGGCAGAACGGAAAGGTGGTAGTGTTACTGCCTGTTGTCTGTTATCCAGATATGATGATAACCAGGCTAGTGCCGAGCCCGTTATTCCCGCATTACCGAGACGGCCCAAGAGGACCTCATGGTTCACCGTGTCGAACGCGGCCGACATGTCAAGCAGTACTAAAAATGCTGACTTGCCCCTGTCGACACGCGTTCGCAGATCATTCAACACGGTAACCAGAGCAGTCTCAGTACCGTGGCCCGGTCTGAAGCCAAATTGAGCTACATCCAGACTGGAGTTGGATTCCAGGATTTCGTGAAGCCATCGTGCAGTCGTTAGCACCGCTTTACTCTCCCACGTCATTGCCACTCGCCTCTTGGCCATTAGTAGAGACACTTTCACCAGTTTGCCTATGACCCCTTTCACCGATGGCGACAATTCCAGCAAACATACATGTGGGGAACATTGCATTTCTAGACCAACCATTGTGGATAATGTTCGGATCACCCCCACCCAAAATTGTGCAACCCGGGGGTATTCCCAGGACAGGTGCCAGAAGTCAACACCTGCCGCACCGCACCGCTTACAAAGGTTGTTATCCCGAACCCCATATTTAAATAACCTACTGGGAGTAAAGTACATTGATGTAAATACTTGAAGTGTATTATGCAGAGGTTGCCATTCGAAGTTAAAGCCCCTGGAAGCTGGCAACAGTATTCCCAGTCTAGTAGTGTCAATGACGTGTCCAGATGCGCATTCCATGCCTCCATACTTCAGTTGTGGGGTTGTGGCCTCTCTTCCCTAGCAGCGCGATATAGCTTAGTGAGAAGGTTGCGTCGCGTGGGGCTAGTGGGCAGGGTATGACGTGTTTTCAGTGGTACAGGCTCCACAGGGAAGGTGTGGTACTGAGTTTGGAGCACTTTCTTTAATATGTAAAATAAGAACGTGAATAGTGATGTTTTGTTTTGTATGTAACTGAAATCGTCATGTGAAAAAAAAACGTCTTCTGGAAACAGATCTTGCATTTTAACTATTCCTACCTGGTGAAAGGTGCGCATGGCTCCTGTCTCATGTATCACCCACGAATCCAAGTGGGACGCAACAGGCAGGAGAGTGGGGTACAATGACACTTTGCCAGCCATGGGGCCCAGTGCCTGCCAGTCCCTAATAGTAGTGTCAATTGTGTTAATTTCCGTGCGGGGGTCTGTCTTATAGCGTGTGTCAGCATGGACCCTAAAGGGATAGGGTGGGCGTCCCCGTCCTCTATCGCTACGTGCGGAATAAATTCATGCACGTCAACCCAGTAATGCGCATATTGTGAATGCGCACATAAGTAATACAAATATAAGTCAGGTACGCTAAAGCCCCCATGTTTGTAGTCCATGATAAGCGTGTTCCAAGACACCCTGGCCTGTTTACCCCCAGACAAGCTTAAGGAGTAAAGTGCGCACGGTATGAAAACAATGCTGGGTGAGAGGAATTGGTATGTTACTAAATAGATATAACAATTGTGGTAGTACTGCCATCTTGATAAAAGCGATACGGTCAGCTAGGGACAGCGGAAGTCTCATCTGGTGTCCACCTGTCGCTCCAGTTTGGCGCACACTGGGTCGTAATCTTCACTTATCACCGTGTCTGGGTCTCTGTGCACGCATATCCCCAACTTTTTCACGAGGTCCAAAGACCACTCAAGGGGATATTCCAAGTCATGAGGCGTAGTGCACTCAATGAGGGGTACTATTACCGATTTGGACCAGTTTATCTGCAGGCCTGAGAGCAAGCCAAAGCGGATAAATTCCCGCAGTAGTGGTACCATAAAAGTCCAGGGTTCTCACAGAAATAGCAAGATATCATCTGCATACAAGGAGATGATGACTTGGGCGGTGGACAAAACGAAGGGCCACGGCCCGCTGACGCTGCCAGACGATGCAGGCAAGAGGTTCAAGTGTCAGTGCAAAAAGAAGAGGTGAAAGGGAACATCCCTGGTGCGTTCCCCTGGTAATGCAAATGGGATCTGATGTTCTACCTTACACACGAACACACGCCGTGGGGTTAGTATGTAGCAGTGTTATCCAATGAATAAACATAAGTGGGAAGCCCATACGACGCAAGATGTAAAACAAGTAACTCCACTCAATAGAGTCAAATGCTTTGGTAGCATCGAGCATGACAGCTGCTTCCTGCAGCCGGGGATCAAGTATGTGAAAAGTAGCGGAGAGAGCACGCTAGCTATGAGATGTAGAGCGAGTGGAAATGAAGCCAGAGTGGTCTGGGAGGACCGAGCCCTGCCTTAATGGGTGGAGTCTAGTGGCTAATATTTTGGCCACTATCTTGGCGTCAGTATTTATAAGTGAGAGCGGCTGGTATGAGTCGCAACTGTGAGGTGGTTTGTCCTTCTTGAGCAAAATAATAATCAGAGCTTCCCGTAATGTGGGCGTTAGTTCGCCAGAGGCTTAGGCCTCAGCGTACATTTCTAGTATTTTTTTAATTTTTTAATAACTGTATAATTAATTAAAATCATTACAGTAGAAACAATCAGTATAAAAAAGCTAAAAACTGTAATTTCAAACCTCAGTGCTGAGTAAAATTCAACACCCCTCCCCAAGTCCCACATGGTCTTTCATCAGCATGTAAGGATGTGTTCTTGGAGCCCCCGTTTGTGCACTGAAAATGATCTACATTACAGAGCTCTTGAACTGCCCTCTGTGGCGCACTAGGTGTCTCTCAAGGGGCGATGCTCTCTTGGAGGGCATGCTAGAGGGGCACTGACGTTGGTGCATCGTTAAGAAAGCCCATCAGCTTTCCTCCACAGAGATTACCATGCTCTTTCCCGGGGTTTCACTGCTTTAGTTGGCGACTTTTAAGGCTATCCTGATTTGGTGGATACATTTTGCCAGTCTCGCTAGTGCCATGGTGTTGGTGGTTGAAAAACACAAGGCTCATGCTTCGCTGCATGACTTTATACCTGTGTTGATACAGATTGGGTGCAGTAGTCGCAGACGTTCATTGTTAAAGTTGGGGCAACAGCATGAGAGATGGAGCCAGGATTCCCTCTTCTAGGGGCACAGTCTACAGGTTGTGGTTTCCCATATTCTGGCCCATTCAGGGTTGAATTCCGCAATCCCTAGCATGGTCAGCCTCATGAATAAGATTTTACTTCAGGCCTGTGTAGTGAGGGCCTCATTTAGATAGGCTTGTTCTTTCCTGCCGTGTAGGAATAGTTTGTCTAAATGAGAGCTACGGCGGAGAGATTTAAGGTCTAGTTTGAAGGAGATTTCTCACACTTGTTTGTTAACTGCTTTCTTCCAGGCATTCAGGGGGTGTCCAGCCGCGAGATGCTTTCTTCCTCGATCTTCAGTGCTTTAATTGCATTTCCTAGGCTAGAGTGCCAGGCCGAGCCTGGCCCCTCAAAGATTGGTCTCAGATGATTTTTTAGGGAGTTAGCCGGTGCCCTTAATATCCTTAGATATAGCTTTATGATCTCCCCCTGGCACATCAGATCTGGCCTTGCCAGACCTAACTCCAGTCTTAGCTTTGTTTTTCTGGCTGTCCTCAGTATCAAGAGCACTGCCTTATGGCCTTGGCTTGGGCTGTGTTAAGGAGAACGTTCAATTTCCCGGGGAAGGCAAGGTGACCGTAGCTAATTGCTGGAAGGAGCTTCGCTCTTAAGACTGTAAGAATTAGGCTGGCGGACAGACTGATCAGATTCGGGCTTAGTTTTTTTTTTATACATATTCTAACATATCTGCTTAAGAACAGAATATAATAGCCATATTTCGAATGTGCCTGCAAGACATTTAATCTTCTATATATAATTATATGCATTCATATTTTGTTGGCCAGGGCAGCGACGGAGTACCTTCAGGATCCTTTGTGAAGGTTAGTTGGCTTAGTTGTTTTAATAGATGAGTAACCCTGCTGGCCTTGGAGCTCTGCTAATTTGGGTGTACATTCGCCTTGGCCCGTTCCGTCAGCCAGACCCCTAGGTAGTTGTATGAGGCCGCCAAGTTGATTTGCATGTTTCCCAGTTGCCACAGTGCATTCTTTTTCAGATGGTAGGAGCCAAAAATGATGACCTTGGTTTTTCCTTGGTTAACTGTCAGGTTATTAATTATGTTAAAGTTGTTTAATGCATTTAAGGATCTTTGTAGGCCCACCTTCGTGTGGTGCATTATGACTGTGTCGTCAGCATACTGTAACACTGGCAGACTCACACTTCCTAATCTTGGGGCTACTAAACTGGCTCCTTTTAGGGCCTCCCCCAAATCCGCTGTGTATAGGTTGAAGAGGATGGGGGCCAGCACACATCCTTGCATTCTTCGTGTTTATTTTTGTGGATACTGTGCGGGCACTTGTTTTGACCCGCACCAAGGTGTCCTCATATAATGATCCTATTGTCTTCAGGAGATTTGATGGAAGGCTCCAGTTTTCTAACTTTCACCATAGTCTTTTTCTGACTACTTTGTCGAAAGCGGTACTGTAATACACGAAGCAGCAGAAGAGTGGGTGATGGTTCTTCAGCGTTGCCTGGGCTGAAAGGTGCGCTATCGCCAGAACATTGTCCATGGTTGATGCCTTTGGCCTAAAGTCAGTCTGATGCAATGGTATTATGTTTCTCTCTTCAAGCCACTTATCCAGATCTATCAGTAGTAGGTGGGCGTATGCCTAAGCTTCCAGATCGAGCAGGGCAATGAGCCTATAATTGGACGGCTTTAGGTGGTCTCCTTTTTTGAAGATGAGTACCAATATGGAACCCCTCTAAGGCTCCAGAGTTAGGGCGGTCGAGTAGATGTGATTGAACTGCGGGGTTAGGAGTGACGCCCAGAAATCTGACCGGTGCTGGAATCCCGTTAGGCCCAGGGGCCCCATCATTTTTCATGCTCTTGATGATTTTGATGACCTGTTGGGCGTTTCTTTGGGCTGGTAAAGTGCCATTGGCATCGGCCGGAGATCTATTACCCATGGAGACCTTGCCTGGGCTCAAGATCATTGCTCCTGGCTTTATATTAGCTTGTTCGGCTCTGTTGGAAGGTGCTGTTACATATAGCTGTTTCACATGTAGCAACCATTCTTTTTCAGACACTCCATTTTCTCTTGAGGGTCCTCGATTACTCAGCTGGTTTATGTGTCTCCAGAGTTGTGCTGGGTTCCTTTGTTAGAGCAAGGAAAAAACTTTGAGCCACTCGCTTTCCGTATTGGCTTTTTTTGTGTTCCCATAGTTTCTTCCTTAAATATGACCTCAGCAATGCGATTGATGTTCCCTTTGTTTGACTACCCCCTCTTTTCTTTTCTGCGAGGGCCTTACGCAGGAGCCTTTTGCATTCTCGTATATCGTTGTTAGTGCAGAAGCTTCTTGGTCTCAATTGCCCTTTCAGTCTCTGGTTTTGGGGCTTGGAATTCCCAAACTTAATTTGTCGGTCCTCAATAACATTCTCCCATCCTTTTATGGGTGAGGGCTCGTCAGGCAGGTTCCCTTCCTGTTTCTGGGCCAACCATGTTTGAAGTGTATTCCCAATCTTGTCTGACCACTTGGTCCTCCTCAAAACACTATGTTTTTCCTCCCCGCTGGTTTCCCCAATAGCTTAGTAGATGGTAGCTGGCGGAACTTCTAGCTGAAACGCTGCTCCTAATGGTCTATGATCACTTTCCTTCCGGTCTGCGACTTCGAAATATTCCATTCTAGCCGCCATCTCTTCGCTGGCCATGATGTAGTTTATTCTTGACGCATCCCGAAAGGTGGTCTGAGGATGCCAAGAGGCTGAGCTAGCTTTTTTCAGTACATGGGTTGATATCAGCTTGTAATTGTTGAGAAGGTCGTGCAAGGGAGCTGCCCTGCCTGAACCCCGAGGGAGTGATTCTGTTTTCTCAAGATCCTCCAGGTTGAAATCCCCGGCTAGAATAACCTGATATGATTTATGTTTGTTTAGCAAGTCTTCAAGGTTCTGTGCCATTGCCTCCAGTTGATCTTTCATGAGGGTCTGTACAGGGTTGATATGACAGTTTATTAATAACAGGCACATTGGATGTTTGTTGAAATTCAGAATTTTGATCTGTAGGGCTTGTAGTCCAGAAGAGTTTGAGTTGATAGCTGTGGCTGCAAGGGCACATTCATATTTTATGAAAACTGATAAACCATCGGCCGGACGGCCAAAGAGGTTCCGTTTTATGACTGGGACCTGATGTTCGTAGTACCCTGCTAGAGGAGTGCTGGACAAAGCCCAAGTTTCTTGGAATAAGATTATGTGCCCACTTTTTAGGAACTGCTTCAAATTTTCGTTTTTGCAGATTTTGCTGATCCCTGCATGTTCCAGGAAATTATAGTTAATTGTTGCTTGTGGGTTAGTCCTGGCCCAGCGTCTCCTCTGACAGGCTGACTTTTGACGTCGTTAGGAACACTCCTTCTTGCGAGCCCCTTTTGATTGGAGATAGAGGAGGTGGTGTGTATTACCCAATGATTATTTTGGCATTAGATCCTGATACCCATTAGGTCCCTTTGGCCCATCTGGCTTCTGTCTGAGGGTCCTGAGCTATTTGTCCCGTGCAGGACTGACCAGGTGGCCTTGACCCCAGTGTCTGGGGCCAAGACGTGTGGGTATTTTGGATGCAGTAACATTTCAACTTCGATGCCCCACTCAGCGAGTAGAATGGAGTTGTTCACGACAACTTGTTGTATTTCTTTGTTCTTCAGGCCCACCACTGATGAGTTGAGATGCGTGTCTCCCTTTATACTCAGGAATTTCACCCATTCTAGATCCCCTATTTGTATCTTATCTAGGGTGTCCAGGTGTTTGAAGAGATGTAGAATGTAGCTCCGATTCAGGATGTCATGCTGTCCCGTGCTAAGGAATCTCGGTGTGAGGACCACCTCAGGTACAATTGCTGGTGCACCCACAGTTTCGGTCCTTTCTCCCCTTTCTGTGGCTGGCTCTGCTGGGGTTGATTGTGTGCTGGTGCTTCCTTGGTGAATTGGGGCAGGTCCTGCTTGGGGCCGATTGCTTTGGCCGTGGTAACTCCTGATGGCGGACTGAAACCCCGGACTTAATTGTGGAATATCCGACTGTAACGTCGATGTTGCCAAGGGTATCTGGATGAGGGATTCTGCGGGAGATGGACTTATTCCGGCCGTTGAATCGTTGTCTGTGGGGTGATTCACCCTTGATAGCTGTTGGCCCTTCACACTGAAGGTGCTTGGTGGTGAGGTTGGCTTGTGCTGAATTTCCGAAGGCGTGGAGACTGGGGGGCATTTTTACCCAAGTTTTGGTCGATGAAGATTGGCTAAAGCTGAGTGACTTTTGTGTCCCCTTGTGAGGGCGGTTGGTTGATCTTTGATGACTGCAATTGTCTCACTTTTAGCTTTGCTTTTTTCTGTTGCTTCTTCAACTTCTTTTTTGCTCTCCTTGATAAGGAGGGTTTGTGTGTGTCCGTTGAGAAAGAAGTATGTTCCTGCGAGTCTGTTGCAATGGCATCACTGGCCCTGAAGTTTGAGCTTTGTGTCTCTTTGGATATTTCAGGGCGGCTGACAGGAATGTTGGTCGTATACACTGCACTTTTGCTGTTATCACCTGTGATCTTCTGTTCCGATGAAACCCCTGCTGGCTGTGTGCCATTGGTATGTGACTGTTGGGCTTCGCCCGATCGAATGTGTTATTTAAGGTCAGTGCCTCCATGCGCCCTTTTGCTATCTCGACTATGTCTGCTAGAACCTCTGGAAGGAAGGCCCACTTTTCAATGAGATTTGAACAGCAGCAGGAGCGATCGCCCCAGTTGGAATCCACATATTGGGAGATCCTTTTATCTAAGTCGTCCACCCTAGAGCTAATGTTAACTAGGCGCCCTGCGATTGCTTTAAGAAGGTCTATTTGCACTTCTATCTTGGTCGATTGCCACAGAAGGGCTTTATTTGTGGCGCTGTTTGTCTCAGTCGAGAGTGATTTCTCTAAGTCCGCATCAGCACTGATGTTGTATGAAAGATAGTCAATTTTTGAATTAGGGGCCCATGGGGACGATGAGGTCATGAAAGGTTTGGAGTTAGTTCAAGGGTTCTTTCGATCTTTTGTTCGAGATTGTGAAGGAACGAGGATGTGAGCTCCCCAGCCACGGGGGATACTGGGGCCAAGGGAGCTTATTGGGACCTTTGGTCTACCTCTTGCAGCATTTCTTTTAGGCGATCAGTTAATGATTTGCTCCTTGTAGTCCTGATAGTCCTTTTGTAAGGCGGGCAGCTTGTGAGGATTTCTTCCGGTGTCGTGTGCAATTGGCCCTTCCTTTTGGGCCCCATTTGCCAGATGAACCACAGGGGTCAGCTGGGGTTGGCCACCGGCTGCTGGGCGACTGCTCCGACAAGTCCCTAATTGCCCTTTCGTCACTTTCCGTCTCTTTTGGCTTTGTTGGCTCTCTCTGCTCTCTCCCCTCTTTGTTTTCGGGAGATGCGAGGGCTGCTGATGCTCCTTTAGATGGTACTTGAGCTGATGCTTAAGTTAGTGGCGAAGGTGATATCATTTAAGTCTTTGGTGCTGACTTGGTGATGCCAAGTTCCCCCCGCCAGTGCGGGGGAGGTTGAGGCAGAGGTGGAGGTGGTGGGAAGTAGTTGAATGTGTCTGCGGGGGGACAATTAGGGCAAACAGGGCTCTCCAGGCAGGACGTAGGCTCCCACTGACTTAGTCAGGCCTCCTCCGTACCCGCCGAGAGCACTCGCTTTCTGCAGCCGCCTGTAGGCAGCTGCTCTTGCCACTGCTGTTATCCCCCTTCTGTGCTGATGCCTGTCAAAGGATTGCTGAGGCTCGCTCCCCCCGTAGCCCCCACTCCGTCCCTTCCACTAGTATGATTGTAGGTTGTAGGTGTGGTTATGGGCTTAGTTGACACGGGCGCTGCTACAGAGAGGGCTGCGGGGGAAGCCCGGCTTACCGCGTGCTGGCCTTAAGCTGGTCCAGGTGCAGGCGCTGGATCGTCTGTTGGATGTTAAGGCTTCGCAGTGCCCACCATAGCGCGAGGACTATGCTCCATGGGGGGCAGAAACACAAGCTAGCTCGGCTGCGCTTTGATCCCCAGCCGGCCGCCCGTAGCTTGCTGATACTTTTGTCAAACTCCCGCTGTGTAAGAGTCAGAGGGTGCCGCAGGCTGGGTTCTGGGTCCACAGGGCAGCTCAGCATCTCCTTCGCTCACTCGTCTGCTCGTCATTCTGCGAGACGGCCGTGAGTTGCGGTCGGCGTGAAACCACGGACTGGCTTCGGAATCGGGATCGGGATAGTCCTCTTGCAAACTCAAATGGTTCGAGCAGCACTCTCACAGGACTCTAGTATGTGGGGCGTGAGTTCCTCTGCGTACTCTTTGTAGAATTTGCTAGGGAAGCCATGGGCCCGGGGCTTTTTTGTTCGGGAGGGACTAAATGGCTGCACGCACCTCCTCTTCCATGATCGGCTGACTGAGAAAAACTCTTTGCCCATCCGATAACCAGGCAGTGGCAATGTCGGAGAAATATGCATCCATGTCGTCAGTATTAGCCGTCCCCTGCATAGTGTATAACGATTCATAGGTGATTCTGAACTGTTCTAAAATTTCTGGGGTAGTGTAGTAGTCATGGCCATTGACATCAGTGACCTTGGAACAAATGCGTTGGGTCATACGTTCCTTGATCCTGCGGGCTAGATGGCCTCCTGGCCGCCCACCCTCTCCAAACGCATGGGCAAGATGCCACAGAGAAATATATTTGACCTATCTTTCGGCTAGCTCAGTGTACTCTAGCGTGACCTCCTTAATCGATGCTAATGTCTGGGCGCTGGGGGGAAACCTCATATTCCCACTCAAGTTCATGTATTGTGCTTTCAACTTTACTGAGCTGTCCCCGCAAGTCCTGTAGGATACCAGCGGACGTGCTGATACATATGCCCCAGATAGTGGCCTTGAAGGCCTCCCAGAGGGTCAGCTCATTGTCCACAAACCCTTATTATCCGTGAAGTATTGCGTAATAGTATCGCGAATGGTGGTGACATACAGAGGGTCGACGAGAGCCTCTTTGCTCACCATGCCATTCCAGTTTTAACCTAGCCATATGCAAATCAGTCTTGACCCTGTGCCCCATGGGAACAGTCCAGCCCGAACTGCCAACCCAGGTCATCCTTAGACTGAAAATAAACATCCTAGGACCGGTTTCGGGCTTTCAGCCCTCATCAGCCAGGATAGCTTGATTCCAGTGGCATGGAGAGCAAGGGCCTCTGTCTGAGCATACCCGTCCCACTCGGGGTGACAAATGCAAAAACAACAGTTGATGGACAGAATGCAGAACAATGTCATACATTCACCCCAGTACAGAGATCTGGGTCTAAATCCATCGTTTTTTTGCTCACCATGCCATTCCAGTTTGAACCTAGCCATATGCAAATCAGTCTTGACCCTGTGCCCCATGGGAACAGGCCAGCCCGAACTGCCAAGCCAGGTCCTCCGTGGACTGGAAACAAGCATCCTAGGACCGGTTTTGGGCTTTCAGCCCTCATCAGCCAGGATAGCTTGATTCCAGTGTCATGGAGAGCACGGGACTCACATCTGAACATACTCCTCCCCCTTGGAGTGACAAATGCAAAAACAACAGTTGATAGACAGAATGCAGAACAATGTCATACATTCAACCCAGCGTACACCTCCCTCTCAGCGTACACACCACTCTCGAGACAAAACAGAACGCCTAGTTCTGACCCAAATACAATCCGCTTCTTAGCCACAGCAATTGAGGGGTTGATGGCACCAGATAATCAGTATATTGGTCGGATCAGTGTATTGGCTGGCGGAGCTGCTCTACGGAGCGGCCATTTTGCTTTGTGCCCTCTAGCACCCCGCCGATACAAAGTATGTTATGCTATGTTAAGGTTACTTATACAGTTCATACAAATCACATTTTGTGGTGCTATAATAACCTAACTATCAGTAACAGTTGTAGATCTAATTTAAGAATAAGAATACTTTACAAATATTTTGAATAGTGAATATTCTGAATGAATAGGCAATTCCACTTCGTAGTGGCAGCAAATGAGACCGCAAGACTATTGAAGGTGACAGTTCTAGGGACTATTAGAAGAAGTAGATCCTGGGAGCTTAGGTTTGCAAGAAACCCTCTGACTACAGAACGTTTTGAATGACAGTGGAGAAAGTAGGCAGCCCTGATGGACACTGGAATTCAGAGCTTTGGATTCACATGTGTATGGAGGGAACTATTTGATGTATGTATTTTTATTTATGATTTTTAATATTTCTTGGGGCTATAGAGGCAACTAAAGCAGCTCTAGGCAAAGTCTAGAAATGTACTCCATACATACATCGTTATGCATCAAGCTCATTTTAGCACCAGTGGTGGCTGGCATCTACTGAGGGTGGGGCGGGTGGAAGGGAGCGGGTTAACCAAATAAAAAAGGAAAGCACGTACTGGATCCTGATGATGTCCTCCTCCCTCCGACTCTCGCTGCTGGGACTGCAGTGCAGGCCCCAGCAAACTCCCTCGACCAATCCAAGCCTGCTCACGTGCTGTTAACCAGCATGTGAGCAGTGCCCTGATTGGTGGGAGCGGCCTCTCTCAGAGCTCTCAAGGGCAGTGGATGCCTGCACCTGCTCTAAACCTAGCTGTCTTGAGACAGCTGGGTTAAGAGATTTAAAGTGTGCATGTGTGGCTGGCCGTCTCAAGACAGCAGGCCAAAAACACATGCACACTTTAAACAAGTTGCAAAGGCAGCCCTCTGCCCACCACTCCTCCCTGCTCACTCAGCAGGCCCTTACCGTCCTGATGCTCAGTTCAAGAAGGGATGTACCCTCTCGCACTCTTCCGTCCTCTACACAAGCCAAATTCCAGGTCACAAAGGTCAGACTCACCCGCACGGGTGGTCGCTCTTTTTCATATTTGGGTCCTGTACTATGGAATGCTCTCCCTCTATCTCTCCGCACACAATCCAATCTCCTGCAGTTTAGCAAGTCACTTAAGACTTGGCTTTTCAGCCAGTAGGTTTCTCTCTTTCCTCTGCTGGTCCCTGATACTGCAGGGAAAGCTTTTTTGGGTAGCTGTTGTGCTGACATTTCAATTTAAATAAATAAATAAATAAATAAAGATGATAAAAAATAAAATGGTAATCAATCACCATTTTATTTTTTTAATATCTGGGGCTTTGGAGGGCAGGTACGTGAGGTGACACTCCTGGGACCAGACATTGGAGTGCAACCTTTGCTTTTCCTCTCCTATAGACCAACTCATAAAATTAATACGTTTTTGAGGTGTTTTGGACATTCATTTATGGATTATTTCTAGGAGTTGTTGTACTGTTCTCTAGGTTCCAAATTTACCAATGTGCAGGGCATCTCTGATTTTGAAATGGAAAATTCAACATAAATATAATGAGTTAGTGCTCAATGTCAAGTCCTAACTTTAACTATAAGCAAGCATTGGCAATACCAATAGGTCTGGTTTTGAAGGAACCTTGTATGGTAATGTGAAGCATTACGAGTAAATAGCATGGGAATAGGTATGTATTTGTATGAAAGCAACGAACACTAGACTAATATTGGTTTAGGTGAAAAGGTCAGGTGACAGTTGCACTGCCAAGCCTGACCAAAAAATCCATGTGTTTGCTTCCTCCCATTTGTACTTGCTTCTAGAGAAAAAACAACATAAATGATCTACTTATCTAAGGCACTTTAATAGTGTTCTAATGTCACGTGGGCGCCCCTGAAAGTTCAACCTTAGGCTACTGGATAAATAAACAAAATCATCACAGCTGTGAGGAGGGCAAGCACTTTTTTTTTGGAAGCACACAACTTTCACCCAATCAAAACATGTATTGCTGGCTCCCAATATGTGGGTGGAGCCAAAGCACTTCTATAGTGATTCTGATTACATTGTCAGGCGACAGCTGCGCTGTTAAGACAAACTATATTGACAGGTTAAATCGGCCCAGCTAAAGCACTGCCGATCAACAATTATATCAGTGGCAACCATTTAACCCACTGAGACATCCTTTACATCGTGTTATTACTTATATTTGTTATTTCGACAGTGTCCTTTTGCCATTTGTGTGGCCATGTAGTGCTTCTACTTCCATCATGCATGATAGCATGTTGCCTTGATCACTTCTTTGTGTTAACGATGCCCCATCCATCTTGCATTTACGGATCTGTCAAGCGCATTTGATTGTGTTCACAGGTCCAGATTACGGGCTATTCGTGTGGCCATAGGTCTTCAGGGGTTGGTCTCCCGCCTTAGACTTCTTCATCAAGACCTCTTGGCCTCTGTAAGGTTTGGATCGTGGGGGAGTGTACTTCATCCTTTAAAGTTGAACATGGAGTACGCACGGATGTGTACTTGCCCCTATTCTCTTTCTGATTCAGACCAATGGCTGGAAATTGTGTTGGTAAATTATGGGGCTGACGTGCCATGTGTTGGGACAAAAGCTGTGCCGCCTTAATATATGCAGATGATGTGGTCCTTCTTGCAAGGACGCCCAATGGCTTTAAGATTTTAATCTCTAGTTTTGTGACCTTTATGAAGGGGCTTCATTTAGAGACAAACTTTTTTTTTTTTTGATTTTCAAAAACCTTTATTGTATTTTACTAGTCAAGTACAATAGGTCAACAAATGCAAATATGGTCTCCAAGTTACAGACATAATGCGAATATTGAAATGTGCTTCGACTTGTACCTTAATCATCCATGTCAGCAATACAGATTCGAAGAAATCCCCCAATTCCCACCCATCACGAAATCAACACTCCCAACCCTAATAACCAAAAGTCCAAAGTAAGTGTCTTAAACCAATCCAACTTACACCGACCAGAAGGAAATTACCCCATGCCTCACAGATGCCTCTGCAGCCGATTCAGGTCGTTGGGTGTATCAGAGACGCGACACCGTCCATTAGAAAAGTTCAGTTCAACTGGAAAGGCCTAGCCCATCCACCCCGTGGCTTCCAGATCAAATATCAGTCACACATAGAATATAAGGCAAATACTGCACACATGTTGCATGCCCATCAAAAGGTACAATATCTATTCTCTAGGCAGTTCCCTCCCCTCCTCTGCATCCAAGTCATCCAACTGCTGACCAAGAAGGTATGTCCTGAATGGTGTCAAAATGTCTTTTGTCCTCGAGCGCGAGGGCAGCAATTCAGCGTAGTCCTGCAGCCTCTCCTGCCAGGTCGTCATGGAATCCACCCATCCCTTAAATTTAGGAGCCCTCCCACGCCCCCATCGACAAGCAAGTAAGCGCTTAGCCAGTAAGAGACTGAGGGCTAAAAACTTTTTGTGAACAGTGTCTACTGTTTGTGTAAGGCCCAAGAGCGCCTGACGTGGGCACGGGGTCAACTGTAAGCCCAGCATGTCACCTAGTCCAGCAAAAACCTGTCCCCAATAGATGGCCACCTGGGGGTAAGACCAAGCAAGGTGATAGAAGTCGGCCCCTGCAGCTCCGCATCGGGCACAGGAGTCTGTATCGCGCAAATGAAGCTTGTGCAATTTAGCGGGGGTGTGGTATGCGCGGTGAAGTAATTTGTAATGTATAAGCCGTAGCCTGTTGTTACTCGTAATCACCTGTGTGTTGATGCAGCTACTGTCCCACTGTTCATCTGTTAGGGGCTCACCCAGGTCACCATCCCAGTCCGCCCTGGCCTTGAGAGTAGTGGGGCAGGGAGCGGCCTGGAGGTGTTTGTATAACAAGGACACAACATGTCGGGGGTCAACTGACTGCGCTATAGCATGGAGTGGAGCAAAGACCTCAGGTTCGGCAGGGAAAGACGGGGTGAGGGTACGAACATTTTGTCGCAGCCTGGCAAAGAGGAAGGTATCCATCGTAGATGGAGCTATGTCCCCGAAAAATTGTTCTGCAGTGCGAAAAGTACCCTGTATGTACAGGTCACCCCACAATCGAAGTCCCAGTTTACTGAGCAGTTTGTGGCATTTTACTTCGCAGGTGACTAATACCCGCGGGTCATTCGCGATGGGCAAGTTGGGAGAGTAATAGAATGTGCAGTTAAGAGTGCGCGCCATCCGATTCCAGGCCAGCACCGTACAGTCTACCGTGGACGGGTCACGTACCCTCCGTCCAACAGGGGAATGAATGTACCCAGTGGGGGCATAGGTGCCATATAGCCATCTTCGACAGCAAGATGCGCCATGTATGGCGGCAGATGGAACCAGTAGACAGCAAAATGGGCCTGCGCGCAGTCGCAATATTTCTCGAAGTTAGGCACTTCAAAACCGCCCTGCTGAAAGGGGAGCATGAGTGTAGCGAGACTAATCCTTGCCTGCTTTCCACCCCAGATTAGTCTGATGACATGAGAGTTGAGGGAGCGAAAAAAAAAAACGCCCGGGTTATATGGAATATTGATAAACAAATACAGCAATTTGGGCAATAGGACCATTTTTAGCAGTGAAATGCGGCCGGCCATAGAGAGGGGGAGACGCAACCATATAGTGATATTATCAGTTAGTTTGTCCAATACAGTGCCATAGTTGGCCCTCATCAATGCATCCCTGTCCCTGGTGTCTCGTATGCCCAGATACTTCAGCTCATCTTGTTCCCAAACCAGTGGGTAATCAAGTTGAAATGAGGGAGTGTTATCGGTTAAAGGGAAGATTGCAGTTTTGGCCCAGTTGATTTGCACCCCTGCGATCCCCCCAAACTTCGTGATCTCCCGCAGCACTGGATTTAAGTTGTCACGGGGCTTATCTATATAGAGTGTAATGTTATCTGCATAGAGTGAGATGAGAAGTTGCCTGGACCGGTAAATGAGGGAACGGGGATTGTGTTTTTGGCGCAGTATCGCAGAAAGCGGCTCAATTGCAATGGCAAAAAGAATTGGAGAGAGGGGACAGCCCTGGCGAGTGCCTCTCTGAACCTCGAACGGGTCGGACCTGGCCCCATTAAGTAATACAGTAGCCGTGGGTTTGTGGTAGAGCAATTTTATCCAATCAAGGAAGCTGAAGGGCAGACCCATAGATTGCAGCGTGCCAAACAGGTAGTCCCATTCTAACGAATCGAAGGCCTTGGTGGCGTCCAGGAATACCGCCACTGCATCACATTTGGGGTTTAAATCCTGCAGTACAGTATGGAGGGTGCGGAGGTTATGCGAGGTCGCTCGGTTAGGGACGAACCCGGCCTGATCGGGTAATAGCGCGGAGATACCCCTTCGGGGGTCTATTCAGGCGCTATAGAAGCATATAAATAAAATAAATAAATACCAATTTCTCCATAAGGAGATTTAATCGGGTGGCCAGCACTTTAGCGAGAATTTTGGTATCGCAGTTGAGGAGGGAAAGGGGGCGATAGGAGTCGCTGTTGGTAGGGTCCTTATCAGGTTTGAGTAGGGAGGTAATGAGGGCTTCACGCATTGTGTGGGGGAGACTACCCTCTTCCAGTGCAGCGTAATATACTTGCTTAAATGTAGGGGCTAGTATGGGGGCCAAAAATTTGCAAAAATCAATGGGGAGGCCATCGGAGCCGGGAGCCTTGCCCGACCTCATGCCCATAATGGCGTTCTTTATTTCATCTATCTCCAATTCGTGGTGCAGAAATTTCTGTTGACCGGTACCTAGCCATGCCAGTGCCACATCCGCGAAGTAATTGGAAAGGTCAAAGGTTTCCGTCCTATGAGAGGAGTATAGCTTTTGGTAATGGTCCCGGAATACCCGGAGCTGGTCAGGGAGATCTCTATGCACCCACCAGCGTCGTCATGTATTGTGGTGACATAGGAAGCGAACCGAGGGGGCTTAACGGAGTTAGCAAGTGCCTTCCCCGGTCTATCCCCTTCGCCGTATATTCGGGCCATGTGCGGATGGCCTAGGAATTTACATTCCCTGTCCGCTATTTGCGTGTATTCTGAGATTTTATCGCGTATATGGGCATTAATAGTCAAGTCATCTGGGGCGCTTTTAAGAGAGTTCTCTAGGTCTTGCAACTCGGCCTCCAGTTTACGCAGGTCAGCGCGTAGCGACTTCAAAATACCTCCGCCTTTGGCTATGCACCAGCCTCGGACCGTGACCTTGAAGGCCTCCCACACGGTAGTGATGCTGTCCACCGAGGAGATATTGCGGTCAAAAAACTCTTTTACATCTTGTTCTAATTCAGCCTGAAAGGCAGCGTCTCGAAGATGAGCGGGGTTAAGCCACCAGGACAAATAGGGGGAGCAGTCCAGGGAGACATGCAGTTCCAGGAGGACAGGGGAGTGATCAGAGAACGTACGTGGCAAGTGCGTTGCATGGGATAACCAAGGGGCGACACCTGCAGAGACAAAGACATAATCCAGGCGTTCCCAAGTGGAATGCAAAGTCGAGAAGTGGGTACCCTCGAGTCGAGAGTAGGGTGGATGTGTCTCCAGGCATCAGTCAGCATTCCCGATTCGACAATGCCGGAGAGAGCGCGCTGGGTATTAGTGTAGTGTACGGGGAGCGGCCGAGATCTATCCATATCGGGCTGAAGTGCAGTGTTAAAATCGCCCCCCCAAATGATATGTGCGATGCCCAACGTTTGGATCTTCCCCATAGTGTGAAGAGGGCGGAAGGGTCATCGACATTGGGCCCATAATAGTTAGCAAATAGAACAGCAAGAGAGTGAAGACGTCCCCAAAGAAGGCAGAGACTACCCTCTCTATCACTATCAACCCCCCCTAGCGTGAACGTCACACCACGTTTAATAAGGATTGTGACGCCTCTGGAGTAAGAGGAGTAAGATGAAAAGGAGCGGCAGGCTGCCCATCTTGTAGCAAATTGCATCCTGGTGCTGGGAACAAGGTGTGTCTCCTGCAACAGTGCAATGTTTATACAGTGTCTATCTAGGTACCCCAAGATGTGCCTACGTTTTCTAGGGTTATTGAGACCTCGGACATTCCATGTGACCAATTTGAGATTCTGGCGCGCGTCAGTACTACCCATAAATGACATCAGTTATGTAACGGCAAGTCTGCTGGCTGCAGAGCGCTAAGAGTTCAGCCTGTGTGGGTAACAGCAATACAGTTCTAGTCTTAGAGCAAGAAGGAAATACTACCAGCACTTTGGACAATAGAATGAACATTGTGGATTCCCACCCCCCCTCCCACACTGGCAACCCCAACTTGCCAGGAAAGACATCCCTCCCAAAGACAGACTATCCATAACAGTACCCATCCCCCCTATACAGGCCGTCATGCCCAACTGGGGCAGAGGCAACTCAAAATGTCCCATCTCTAACAAGTAGAACTAGGGCAGTGCCCTCAATCGGGGGCCGCTAGGTGCTCCCGCTTTGAACACACACCCCACTTTTCACCCATCCGCGATCCCCCAGCTAAGGGGAATCTCGGGACGGGACGGGGGTGCGCGGCCGGGCTACACTCTCGTGCCTCCATATCATGCAAAAAATACATCACCAATCAGCGGAGCGTCCAGCAGCAGCTCACAGGCCATATGTAGCAGTAGCCAAGCAGCATAATGAGTCAGTTCAGCCTGGCTCAGATAGCGGTGAGTGGGACCTCGAGCGCCTGCGTGTAGCTTCCTCCCGAGCAGCCGATTTTCGATCCTGTTTGAAATATTCCTCATCCTGTTGCGGTGTGGTGAAGATGTGTGCCGTTCCTTTGTGATGGACGCGGAAGTTTTGCAGGGTAGAGCATGGAGTACTGTATGCCTTGAGTTTGCAGTTTCTTCTTTATCGAGGCTAATGTGCGGCGAGCATCCTGAACTTGTTGGGTGAAGTCAGGGTAGAACGATAATGTAGTGTTTTCAAAACGCACTTCTCCTTTTTCTCACGCTAGTCGTAGCACAGTGTCTCTATCCCTGTAGTTCAAAAATGTCATTATCACAGGGCGAGGAGGCAGGCCTGGGGCCGGGCGCTTTGCGAGGGAGCGGTGCGCCCTCTCTATGACCATGTGGGCCGAGAAGGATTCCGATCTGAACAGGTCCACTAGCAATTTCTCCATGAATGTTTCTAGTTTTCCCGTGTTGGTACTCTCTGCCAGGCCTAGGACACGAACGTTATTTCGTCTAGAGCGTGCCTCTAACTCCTCATTCTTGTCAGCTATGACTTTAAGGAGTTTGTCCATCTGAAGCTCATGTCTTCTGGCCGCACTCGCCCCATCTTCCAGATCAGACACCCTCTGTTCTGCAGCCGTCAGCCTCTCTTCGTGATTGTCCAGTTTTGCGACTACCCCATCCATCCTGGCATTCATGGAGTCTATCTTGGCATCGATAGATGTAAGGCTGGACTGGACCCCTGCTAGTATGGCTTTCCATTCTGCATCTCTAGTGTCCTGGGGGGCATCAGTACCGTGTGGCATGGTAGAGTTGCTGGGCGTCTGCCGGGTATCAAAGGGCAGTTTAGACTGACGGGGGTCATTCTTGCCCATTTTAAGGCTGGAAATGTAGCCCACGGGGGGTGGGGTGATCGGGCGCCACGCAGCCTCCTCTCCAGCGCAGATCACTTACTTAATGGAGTTGTGGGGATCCGGCGTGTGCGCCCGTCCTCTAGGTTATGCCGGGAAAGAGCCGCCAAGATGGCCTCCCAAGTCTAAGGTGGTGGGGGGTGTCAACAGGATCACAATCCTCTCAGGCCATCATGCATTGTACAGATCCAAGGAGTTATGCGGGGGGGGGGCAGCAAACGTCGCCACGAGCCGTGCACAGTAATAATGCAGCCACAGTCCAGAATGACGATGGGGCGCACAGGGCCAGAGGGATCTAAAATGGCGGCAACCTCCACACCAGTGATAGTGTTCATAGGGTCAAGGGGAGGCACAGTCCATCAGCATGCTCCCAACAGTCGGCGATCACTCCTTACCAATTGTCCCGGCGTGGGAGGGTGTATGTAGTCGGCCCCACAGGCAGGCGGGGACTCGTAGCTCTTTTCACGGCCCTCTCACCAGCTAGCCGGCAGCTCTCTCGATGTCATGGGGATACTGGCTTGGTGCAGCGTGGCTCATCTGATTGCCCCAGAACAGTTCCTGTGTCGAACCCCCAGGGACCGCATACATCAAGCCCCAGTCCGGCACCGCAGAAGCGAAGCGTGTGGCGGCCGCGTCAGGGCTGAAGGAGCCGCGGCGTTTCCTGACGAACTCTGCCCTGATCCGCCTCCAGGGTTTGCAGGTCTCGATCCGCCCACGCTCCGAACAGCGCGTTGCCTGTGAAGTCGCTGGCCTAACGCTCTGGTTTTCCGCCTGGGCCAGCTGTGGTCACTCCGCCAGCGTTCGGCAGGGAAATCGGGCCAGTTTATTGAGGCAGGATATCGCTGAAGTTATTTAGTTCACCCGGCACGGCGGGAGCTTCACATGGAGGCGGCCATTACGGTCTGGCGCCACCTAGCGCCCCCCATTTAGAGACAAACTTCACTAAAACCTTCACAATGGTGTGAGGCCCTAGAAACACCAAAACTAAAACTCTAAACATAGGAGGAAGAAAACTGGATAAGGTGAGTTCCTTCCGATATCTTGGCCTGGATTTTGATGATGCCTGCTCATGGTCCTCCTGCCTTAGAAGCAGGTTAGCACAAGTTACTCTTGCAGTTGGCATCACCTTTTCCCTTGCCATCTGTATTGGACGAAAACTGGTTGTGCCAATTTTGGAAATCTATAAAAGGAAGTGTATACCAACTGTAACATTTGGAATGGGAATTTGGGCCTGCAGAGACGTTGGGGTGACCCAGGTAGATGAGAAAAGGTGTTGTTGGCACGTGGTGGGGTTTCTCCCATCAAATTCACACTACTGTTCACATCTGGAATTAGGGCTCCAAACAATAAATCTGGCTGGCCTGACCTGCTTGCCACCTGTGAACGTGTATCCCTGTGTGTGGCAAGATGGGAGCAGAAGGAATGTTTCTTATACTGCTGGCTGGAGCACCGTTTTCATAAAGTGAGTGAAGACTGAAATTACGAACTGTGTCAGATGGCGGACTTGGCTTACAGCGCTCAGGGAACTGATATAAGAAGTGGTTGCTCAAAAAAGTAATTCGTAAATAAGAAAGGACAGCGCTATTCACCTTTAAAATTGAAGATTTTCCCTGGGCTTAGTGAAAATACGGCCCAAAGGATAAATAACGTGGGTCATTTTCAAAATGAGACTGCCTCCTGTGATCAAGGCTCGATAAGAGCAGAACCGTTGGGATTGACTGCCTCTTACCTTCGTGCTGTCTCACCATTAAAGAATTTGAAACCCCGCTCAGCCAAGTGTCGGTGCACCTCTTTTGTAGCTGAAAGGAGGTATTGTTGGGATATATATATATATATATATATATATATATATATATATATATATATATATATATATATATATATATATATATATATATCCTACTGGCGGTCACCAGTAGGTAGTTATAGTTAGGACCTAGCTACCATAGGAAATCAGCAACATTCTATTGGGAATAACTTTGGCGCCGGTGGAGGAATTTGCGTGTAATTTTCCAAAATTTAGGCCAGCTCCGCTGCGCTCCTTCCCTGAAAGTTTCGAGGGGATTTGTGAAGTGGGGGCCAAGAAAAAAGGAGGGTCTCAAAACGTGTTTTCCTTATGTTAATTTCCTTAGGACGAATAGACAAGGCTACAGCCCGAACCGCTGAACGGAATTTCACCAAACTTTGGAAAATTGTAGGGACTGGTACGCAGAAGTGCCTTTTATATATTTGGTGAAAATTTCTCCAGTGGTTTTTACGAAAATTAACTTTAAAAAACATATATATATCTATATGCGCGCTTCAAGCGCCTACAGGTACGCATACCGGGGAGCGCATCCCGGCGCGCTACAGGAGTGCGCGGGCAGAAAGCTGATTGGCTCTCGGGTGTCTGTTAACATTCTAAACAGTCCGGAGAGTCCGCCATCTTGTGTCTCGGTAGAATCAAGACACAAGAGGTGAAAATAAAAAGGGGGAAATGATTAAAAGGGGGCAGGGTAGACCCCCCCTGACCCCCTAGGTTTTCTGAGGGGGGCCTAGAAGGATCCTGAAGGGCAAAAAAACTTTTATTTTTTTTTATTTTCGCGGGGTAAGCGCTGGGTGCGTTCCCATGTACGCTTCCCGGTACGCGTACCCTGAGCGCACCACAGGGAAAAACAGAGTAAAAAATTAGAGCAAAATAAGAATTTAGAGTGCTTAGAGGTAGGGTAGCGCTGTTGTGTTATGTCAGTGTTTTTGGTACCTACAAGTAGTCTCAAATTCCCCTCATCTGTAAAATGTACACCATCTCTCCTATAGATGCCTTGCATGTTGTAACGCAAGTTGTTGTGGTATATGGAACCCATACCATAGTCTCTGAGGAAAGCAGAAACAGATTTATTCACATGTTTCCTTGCTTTCTCAATCTGTGGACAAAATTGGTTGGACCAGTTCCATTTTTGCCTTTGGCATATATTAGAAAATAGAACGAAAATTAATTGGTCGGCGCACAGGCTTGAAAGTGTTCAGTTTGTTCTGGTGTGGCGTGCTCCAGTGGTATCACTCTCTATCTCTTAGAGTGTTAGACGTTAATGATTAGAAGCATCCTCTGACTAGGGGATGGCCCGCTGGGCACAGCTTACGATCCGCTGTTATAGCGTTCTGGATTTTTTAAAAGTATTTAATCCAATGAAATTTTTGATGTTTCAAAAAGTCTTTATTTTGAAGATAATTGTATTCATTAACTTCAATGTTCACTTCATATCAATGAATTTCACGTGTTTTATATTTTCAAATTTCCACAACTGTTAGCAAGGCGTTCCCAATGCATTTCGTGCACTGAGTGCACTTCATCAGGGGAATCTATAACAAAAGATTGATGAACTCAATATGAGGATGGCTGTCTACTGAAACATGTAGCTAAACTTAAGTTGTATCTTATACCAAATTTAACATGCGGGCTAATCAATTCAAAAAGTTGCATTACATGCAAGGAGTGTAATTATATATTCAAAAGGTGAGGGATATTATTAATGTGGGGTGTAACGTGATTGGAAAGGAGAATGAAAATCCTAAGTGTTCAGTAAATCACCAAAAGATTATGGATCTAAAATAACCTATTTACATGCATTTACAGTCGATCAGTGTGTTCAATAAAGTAAAAAACAAGGTCACCCGATGTCACAAATGTGTTAATTCGCTGAGTCTAAACGCCGCAGTGCTCCGTGATTTAATAGTCCGTGCAACAGTATTAAGGTATACGTGTCGTTTCATACCTGCGAATCATGCAAGGATTTCTCTGTAGATGTGGAGAGTTTCCTCTGTGGTGATGCCGGGATCGAAGACGAGCCGGCAATTCCTCCATGAAAAAGTGTTTGGAGATCAAAATAGGACTGTGAACCGTGATTCGATTTTGGGCGCCATCTTTAAATGGTGAAATGTATTAGATGCGTAATGCATCCCAAAATGTGCATAACGGGGTGAGATATGATCAATACATGAAGGGTGAAATATGAATAATGGTGGAAAACAATAAACAGTGGTGATACCTCGAACGGTGAGAACTAGTCCTAATAAAATTGAGGGTAGGTTTTGAATAAATCATATCATATTAAACATATGCAACATATTCATAGAACATACAGGGTCTTATCAAAATACGGTTTACAGATAGCACGAAAATTCCACTCTGTCATTGAGACCATTCGGTTTCATCGAATTCAAAAAGTATATCCAATGATTTTCTCGCTGTAGTAATGTTCGATTAATGTCTCTGCCTGAAGTTGTTGTGATCATTTCCAATATTGCAAATTTCAGTTGACTGATATTGTGGTGTCTTTCGTTGAAATGTGTAGCGGCGCTTGATCTCATATTGTTAGTTCTTATGTTACTCTTATGCTCGGATATTCGAACCTTGATTTTTCGAATGGTTTTGCCCACATATATGAGTCCACATGGACATTTAAGGTAGTATATCCCATGTTGAGAATCACAGTTCGCAGTTGTTTTTATTTGATGGTGGTCCCTTTCATAGGGTGGGTCATGGTATTTCCTTTGATTATGTTGTAGCAACAACTGCAATTATAACAAGGTATTGTCCCTTTGTAGTTTGCCATCTCTGTGTCTCGTGTGTGTTTTAAGATGTCCTGTATGTTTTTGCTGCGAGTATAACCAAATGTGGGTTGTTGAGCTATTATCCTTTGAAAATCTGGTTCATTAGTCAGCAGTGGCCAGTGATTTTTGATGATCCTTTTGTATTGATGGCTGATGGTTGAAAATTTAGATACAATTACAGTTTTTACTGCTTTGCACTTTGTTGAAGGTTGCAAAAGATCTTTTCTGGTTTTTGTTGTGCATTTTTCTAGTGCCTTATCCAAAATTGGTTTGGGGTATTCTCTTTCTTCAAACCTGGTTATCATGTTTGTCAATTGTGCTTTCAATTCCTGTTCCTCGGATACTATTCTTTTGATTCTGTATAGTTGTGATGTGGGTAGATTGTTTTTGAGCGATGTTTGGTGGAAGCTCCTGTATTGGAGGAGATTATTGCGATCTGTTGTTTTTTTGTATAAGGTGGTTTCAATCTTGTCCCCTTTTCGTGTTAGTAAGACATCTAGGTATGCAATGGTTTTGTTGTCAATGGCGTGGGTAAATTGTATGCGATCGTTTATCAAGTTGAGTTGGTTGACTGATGTTACTAGATCTTGTAATGTCCCTTGCCAAAGTACAAAGATGTCGTCTATAAATCTAAAAAAAAACAGTGCATGTTTCTTCCAGAGGTCTTGGTTTAAGATGTATCTGTTTTCAAAAATGTTCATAAAGCTGTTCGCATAAGTTGGGGCGGCACAATTGCCCGTCGAAGTTCCCGTAAGTTGTAAAAAATATTCGTCCTCCCATGTAAAGTAGCTTTGGTATAGGGTGAATGTGAGTAATTCCATGAGGAATATTTGAAAGTTTTGTTCGAGGTCTGAAGACATGAGAATCTCCTCTATAGCTTCTAATCCTAAATTGTGTGGGATTGAGGTGTAGAGGGACTTGACGTCTATGGTACACATCCAGATTTCTTGATTCTCTTGTAGTTGAATGGTCGACATTTTGTTAATGAAATCTGTAGTGTCTTTGATGTATGTGTTCATCTTGGTTACCAATTGTTGTAGATGAGTATCTAGAAATTTTCTGATAGGTTCATGTATGCTTCCTTTAGTCGACACAATGGGTCGGAACGGTGGGTTGGTAGGGTGTTTATGCATTTTGGGAAGCATATAAATCACCGGTGTTTTGGGGTTGTCCTGTGTAAGATATTTTTTGTTTTTGTTGGTGATGATTCCTTCATCATGGGCCTTCTGCAATATCTGTTTCAATTGTTCTTGGTATTCCAAGGTGGGATCTTGACCTAATTTAATATATGTCTCTTCGTCATGTACATGTAGTTGTACTTGGGTTTTATAGAATGTAGAGTTCATGACAACCAGGGCTCCCCCTTTGTCTGCACGTTGGCATGTGATGTTAGAATTTCTGCCTAGGTTGCGTAAGGTGTTCCATTCTTTTTTAGTCATGTTTTGCATTTTACTTCTCCGCTTGAAATTTAGTTTGTTAATGTCATTTTGAACCATTTTTTCAAAGTTGTCAAGGGTCTTGTGACTTACTGGTGGTTGAAAAGTACTGCGAGTTTTAAATTCCTTCAGTTGGTTGTCTGGTTCTTGTGAAGGTAAAGATAGGACATTCTCAAAGTAGTTTCTTAAACGGAGATTCCGCATCAATTTAAATAGGCTCACGTCCAGTTCTAGCTTGTCAGTGTGGTAAGTTGAAACGAAAGATGAACCTTTTTGTAGGCAGTTTAGTTCGGTTTGGTTGAGTTGGTAGTCTGAGATGTTTATCACTAATTGTTTTGTTTCTTCGGTTTGTTCCGGCGGTTCGTTTGAACAGGCGGTTTGACTGGTGGAGTTGAGTTTACTTTGTCTTTTTGCCCTCCTTGGTCTATGTTTACTGTGGGGCTTGATTCTAAAAAAGACTCAGTAGTATTGGATGTCGATCCTCTAGATGTTGAAGGTTGTTCACTGGATTTTTGTTGTGAACTTCTTTGTTCATCTTCTGATGAAGAAGTTTCTGTGTTTGATTGTGGGGGTTTGTTTTGACGTCTTTTCGCATAAACTTCAGCCCATGAATAGGCTTCGCCCATTTTGTAGTCTATGGTATCTCGCCTATATTTGTGAATTTTGCGTTCATTAATTTCTTCCGTGTATTTGTCAAGTTGTATTTGGATGTCTTCTAAGGTTTTTTTCCAATCTTCTTTGGGTGTCATTTGTTTTAGTTCCGTTTTAATAATGGCTATGTCTTTCTGTAAATCTTCTAGGACTCTGGAAAGTTCCTCGATTATGAGTGAAATTAAGTCCAAGGAACATTTATTTAATATTGCGTACCAGCGCTCTACAACGTTTGGATTGTTTTTGCACAATAATGGTTTCAATGGTACTCTCAGACCTCTGGGAATACTCTGTGCTCTGTGATATTTTATCAGCGTGCTCGCATGGAGTCTCTGGTTGATCTCTCGTTTCGTCAGATATATCAGTTGTTTCAAATTGTTTTCTTTATTTCTTTTATTAGTTGATGGTGTGGTATCCTCATTGATGAGAGCATAAATCTTTGTTGCATCGTCTGCTATAAATGCAAAGGTGTTGGCTCATGTCTCTGTCAATCCGGTTATTTCCTCATATGTCGACATGATTTTGTAGATGTGGTTGGAATACCAAGAACAATTGAAACAGATATTGCAGAAAGCCCATGATGAAGGAATCATCACCAACAAAAACAAAAAATATCTTACACAGGAAAACCCCAAAACACCGGTGATTTATATGCTTCCCAAAATGCATAAACACCCTACCAACCCACCGTTCCGACCCATTGAGTCGACTAAAGGAAGCATACATGAACCTATCGGAAAATTTCTAGATACTCATCTACAACAATTTGTAACCAAGATGAACACATACATCAAAGACACGACAGATTTCATTAACAAAATGTCGACCATTCAACTACAAGAGAATCAAGAAATCTGGATGTGTACCATAGACGTCAAGTCCCTCTACACCTCAATCCCACACAATTTAGGATTAGAAGCTATAGAGGAGATTCTCATGTCTTCAGACCTCGAACAAAACTTTCAAATATTCCTCATGGAATTACTCACATTCACCCTATACCAAAGCTACTTTACATGGGAGGACGAATATTTTTTACAATTTACGGGAACTTCGATGGCCAATTGTGCCGCCCCAACTTATGCGAACAGCTTTATGAACATTTTTGAAAACAGATACATCTTAAACCAAGACCTCTGGAAGAAACATGCACTGTTTTTTTTGAGATTTATAGACGACATCTTTGTACTCTGGCAAGGGACATTACAAGATGTAGTAACATCAGTCAACCAACTCAACTTGATAAACAATTGCATACAATTTACCTACACCATTGACAACAAAACCATTGCATACCTAGATGTCTTACTAACACGAAAAGGGGACAAGATTGAAACCACCCTATACAAAAAAACAACAGATCGGAATAATCTCCTCCACTACAGGAGCTTCCACCAAACATTGCTCAAAAACAATCTACCCACATCACAACTATACAGAGTCAAAAGAATAGTATACGAGGAACAGGAATTGAAAGCACAATTGACAAACATGATAACCAGGTTTGAAGAAAGAGAATACCCCAAACCAATTTTGGATAAGGCATTAGAAAAATGCACAACAAAAAACAGAAAAGATCTTTTGCAACCCACAACAAAGTGCAAAGTAAGCATGAGTGGATTTTGCGTATTGGCAATCCGCGTATTTGCGTATTTGCGTATTTGCGTATTTCGAAAATACGCAAAATCCGCGGATCCTAGCGTACTTTTTTTTTTTTGTGTTCGCACGGGTTTCTGCAAGTTCGCGAGGGTTTTATTGTACAAAACGCTCGCGAACGTGCAGAAACCCGTGCGAACACAATGTGCCTGGGTATTGCGCTCGTGAAAGTCAAGGATGCAAAGTCTATCCAGTATCACAGCTGATTTTCGACGGTAGATTTGGGAAGAAGGCACATCTGCCCAGCCTTGACAACGCTTACGATTGTTTTTGGGCTGATGAATGAGTCACTGAATTTAAGCTTCAACTAGGGCACATGCTTTATTGATATCTGTAAGTGCTTCCTGTTGAGGTTTAATTTTTGTGCCAGGACCATCGTGCCAGAATGAACCCTGCCCTTCATATTTATTCAAGAAGACGCCACCGTTTTGTGCCATACCTCTACTCAACTGGAGTACTTTCTACTGGATAATCATCAGTAAGTGCTACCTCGTTGGGTAAATGTATAGTGCTTTTACTATACTACAGCTTCCTAAAGTGCCAGAGAGTTGTCTAAAGCGACCATGTGTGTGTTACTATGCAATCGCCCCGAAGGGCGCAGGGGTCCCTTGGGTGAGCTGCTGCTGTAATTTACAATGGCGCCAGCAAGCTTCCAGCGCCGTTGTAAAATAGTTACAAAGTTAGCTTGCACAGGAAGCACTTAGATAAAATAAAGCAGCACCTGCTTCGTTTTATCTAGTGGTTCCTGTGTAAGCTAACTTTGTAACTATTTTACAACGGCGCTGGCAGCTTGCTGGCGCCATTGTAAATTGTGGGGGTTCAACTTTTGAACCCGTTACGTCCGCGCGGATTTTTTTTCGGATTTTGTGGGAAATCCGTAAAATACGCGTATTGCGGATTCCACAAAAATCCGAAAAATCCGTGGGCGTAACGGATTTACCGCTCACACTTAGTGCAAAGCAGTTAAAACTGTAATTGTATCTACATTTTCAACCATCAGCCATCAATACAAAAAGATCATCAAAAATCACTGGCCACTGCTCACTAATGAACCAGATTTTCAAAGGATAATAGCTCAACAACCCACATTTGGTTATACTCGCAGCAAAAACATACAGGACATCTTAAAACACACACAAGACACAGAGATGGCAGACTACAAAGGGACAATACCTTGTTATAATTGCAGTTGTTGCAACAACATAATCAAAGGAAATACCATGACACACGCTATGAAAGGGACCACCATCAAATTAAAAACAACTGCGACCTGTGATTCTCAACATGTGATATACTACCTTAAATGTCCATGTGGACTCATATATGTGGGCAAAATCATTACAAAAATCAAGGTTCGAATATCCGAGCATAAGAGTAACATAAGAACTAACAATATGAGATCAAGCGTCGCTACACATTTCAACGAAAGACACCACAATATCAGTCAACTGAAATTTGCAATATTGGAAATGATCACAACAACTTCAGGCAGAGACATTAATCGAACATTACTACAGTGAGAAAATCATTGGATATACTTTTTGAATTCGATGAAACCGAATGGTCTCAACGACAGAGTGGAATTTTCGTGCTATCTGTAAACCGTATTTTGATAAGACCCTGTATGTTCTATGAATATGTTGCATATGTTTAATATGATATGATTTTTTCAAAACCTACCCTCAATTTTATTAGGACTAGTTCTCACCGTTCGAGGTATCACCACTGTTTATTGTTTTCCACCATTATTCATATTTCACCCTTCATGTATTGATCATATCTCACCCCGTTATGCACATTTTGGGATGCATTACGCATCTAACACATTTCACCATTTAAAGATGGCGCCCAAAATCGAATCACAGCTCACCCTCCTATTTTGATCTCCAAACACTTTTTCACGGAGGAATTGCCGGCTCGTCTTCGATCCCGGCATCACCACAGAGGAAACTCTCCACATCTACAGAGAAATCCTTGCATAATTCGCAGGTATGAAACGACACGTATACCTTATTACTGTTGCACGGACTAATAAATCACGGAGCACCGCGGCGTTTAGACTCAGCGAATTAACACATTTGTGACATCGGGTGACCTTGTTTTTCACTTCATTGAACACACTGTTCGACTCTAAATGCATGTAAATAGGTTCTTTTAGATCCATAATCTTTTGGTGATTTACTGAACACTTAGGATTTTCATTCTCCTTTCCAATCACGTTACACTCCACATTAATAATATCCCTCACCTTTTGAATATATAATTACACTCTTTGCATGTAATGCAACATTTTGAATTGATTAGCCGGCATGTTAAATTTGGTATAAGATACAACTTAAGTTCAGCTACATGTTTCAGTAGACAGCCATCCTCATATTGAGTTCATCAGTCTTTTGTTATAGATTCCCCTGATGAAGTGCACTCAGTGCACGAATTGCATTGGGAACGCCTTGCTAACACTTGTGGAAATTTGAAAATATAAAACACGTGAAATTCATTGATATGAAGTGAACATTGAAGTTAATGAATGCAATTATCTTCAAAATAAAGACTTTTTAAAACATCAAAAATTTCATTGGATTAAATACTTTAAAAAAATTCAGAACGCTATAACAGCGGATCGTAAGCTGTGCCCAGCGGGCCATCCCCTAGTCAGAGGATGCTTCTAATCATTAACGTCTAACACTCTAAGAGGTAGAGAGTGATACCACTGGAGCACGCCACACCAGAACAAACTGAACACTTTCAAGCCTGTGCGCCGACCAATTAATTTTCGTTCTACTTTGAATCTAACCTCAAAAACACGCAGCACGGCAAAACAACCACATCTACAAAATCATGTCGACATATGAGGAAATAACCAGATTGACAGAGACACGAGCCCACACCTTTGCATTTATAGCAGAAGATGCAACAAAGATTCATGCTCTCATCAACGAGGATACCACACCATCAACAAATAAAAGAAATAAAGAAAACAATTTGAAACAACTGATATATCTGACGAAACGAGAGATCAACCAGAGACTCCATGCGAGCACGCTGATAAAATATCACAGAGCACAGAGAATTCCCAGAGGTCTGAGAGTACCATTGAAATCATTATTGTGCAGAAACAATCCAAAATTTGTAGAGCGCTGGTACGCAATATTAAATAAATGTTCCTTGGACTTAATTTTACTCATAATCGAGGAACTATCCAGAGTCCTACAAGATTTACAGAAAGACATAGCCATTATTAAAACGGAACTAAAAGAAATGACACCCAATGAAGATTGGAAAAAAACCTTAGAAGACATCCAAATACAACTTGACAAATACAGGGAAGAAATTAATGAACGCAAAATTCGCAAATATAGGCGAGATACCATAGACTACAAAATGGGCAAAGTCTATTCATGGGCTGAAGTTTATGCGAAAAGATGTCAAAACAAACCCCCACAATCAAACACAGAAACTTCTTCATCAGAAGATGAACAAAGAAGTTCACAACAAAAATCCAGTGAACAACCTTCAACATCTAGAGGATCGACATCCAATACTACTGAGTCTTTTTTAGAATCGGGCCCCACAGTAAACATAGACCCAGGAGGGGAAAAAGACAAAGTAAACACAACTCCACCAGTCAAACCGCCTGTTAAAACGAACCGCCGGAACAAACCGAAGAAACAAAACAATTAGTGATAAACATCTCAGACTACCAACTCAACCAAACCGAACTACACTGCCTACAAAAAGGTTCATCTTTCGTTCCAACTTACCACACTGACAAGCTAGAACTGGACGTGAGCCAATTTAAATTGATGCGGAATTTCCATTTAAAAAACTACTTTGAGAATGTCCTATCTTTACCTTCACAAGAACCAGACAACCAACTGAAGGAACCTAAAACTCGCAGTATTTTTTAACCACCAGTAAGTCACAAGACCCTTGACAACTTTGAAAAAATGGTTCAAAATGACATTAACAAAGTAAATTTCAAGCGGAGAAGTAAAATGCAAAACATGACTAAAAAAGAATGGAACACCTTACGCAACCTAGGCAGAAATTCTAACATCACATGCCAACGTGCAGACAAAGGGGGAGCCCTGGTTGTCATGAACTCTACATTCTATAAAACCCAAGTTCAACTACATGTACATGACGAAGAGACATATATGAAATTAGGTCAAGATCCCACCTTGGAATACCGAGAACAATTGAAACAGATATTGCAGAAAGCCCATGATGAAGGAATCATCACCAACAAAAACAAAAAATATCTTACACAGGACAACCCCAAAACACCGGTGATTTATATGCTTCCCAAAATGCATAAACACCCTACCAACCCACCGTTCCGACCCATTGAGTCGACTAAAGGAAGCATACATGAACCTATCGGAAAATTTCTAGATACTCATCTACAACAATTTGTAACCAAGATGAACACATACATCAAAGACACGACAGATTTCATCAACAAAATGTCGACCATTCAACTACAAGAGAATCAAGAAATCTGGATGTGTACCATAGACGTCAAGTCCCTCTACACCTCAATCGCACACAATTTAGGATTAGAAGCTATAGAGGAGATTCTCATGTCTTCAGACCTCGAACAAAACTTTCAAATATTCCTCATGGAATTACTCACATTCACCCTATACCAAAGCTACTTTACATGGGAGGACGAATATTTTTTACAACTTACGGGAACTTCGATGGGCAATTGTGCCGCCCCAACTTATGCGAACAGCTTTATGAACATTTTTGAAAACAGATACATCTTAAACCAAGACCTCTGGAAGAAACATGCACTGTTTTTTTTTAGATTTATAGACGACATCTTTGTACTCTGGTAAGGGACATTACAAGATCTAGTAACATCAGTCAACCAACTCAACTTGATAAACAATCGCATACAATTTACCCACACCATTGACTACAAAACCATTGCATACCTAGATGTCTTACTAACACGAAAAGGGGACAAGATTGAAACCACCCTATACAAAAAAACAACAGATCGGAATAATCTCCTCCACTACAGGAGCTTCCACCAAACATCGCTCAAAAACAATCTACCCACATCACAACAATACAGAGTCAAAAGAATAGTATCCGAGGAACAGGAATTGAAAACACAATTGACAAACATGATAACCAGGTTTGAAGAAAGAGAATACCCCAAACCAATTTTGGATAAGGCACTAGAAAAATGCACAACAAAAAACAGAAAAGATCTTTTGCAACCCACAACAAAGTGCAAAGCAGTAAAAACTGTAATTGTATTTAAATTGTCAACCATCAGCCATCAATACAAAAACATCATCAAAAATCACTGGCCACTGCTCACTAATGAACCAGATTTTCAAAGGATAATAGCTCAACAACCCACATTTGGTTATACTCGCAGCAAAAACATACAGGACATCTTAAAACACACACAAGACACAGAGATGGCAAACTACAAAGGGACAATACCTTGTTATAATTGCAGTTGTTTCAACAACATAATCAAAGGAAATACCATGACACACCCTATGAAAGGGACTACCATCAAATTAAAAACAACTGCGACCTGTGATTCTCAACATGTGATATACTACCTTAAATGTCCATGTGGACTCATACATGTGGGCAAAATCATTCTAAAAATCAAGGTTCGAATATCCGAGCATAAGAGTAACATAATAACTAACAATATGAGATCAAGCGTCGCTACACATTTCAACGAAAGACACCACAATATCAGTCAACTGAAATTTGCCACATTGGAAATGATCACAACAACTTCAGGCAGAGACATTAATCGAACATTACTACAGCAAGAAAATCATTGGATATACTTTTTGAATTCGATGAAACCGAATGGTCTCAACGACAGAGTGGAATTTTCGTGCTATCTGTAAACCGTATTTTGATAAGACCCTGTATGTTCTATGAATATGTTGCATATGTTTAATATGATATGATTTTTTCAAAACTTACCCTCAATTTTATTAGGACTAGTTCTCACCGTTCGAGGTATCACCACTGTTTATTGTTTTCCACCATTATTCATATTTCACCCTTCATGTATTGATCATATCTCACCCCGTTATGCACATTTTGGGTTGCATTACGCATCTAATACATTTCACCATTTAAAGATGGCGCCCAAAATTGAATCACAGCTCACAGTCCAATTTTGATCTCCAAACACTTTTTCACGGAGGAATTGCCGGCTCGTCTTCGATCCCGGCATCACCACAGAGGAAACTCTCCACATCTACAGAGAAATCCTTGCATAATTCGCAGGTATGAAACGACACGTATACCTTATTACTGTTGCACGGACTATTAAATCACGGAGCACCGCGGCGTTTAGACTCAGCGAATTAACACATTTGTGACATCGGGTGACCTTGTTTTTTTACTTTATTGAACACACTGATCGACTGTAAATGCATGTAAATAGGTTCTTTTAGATCCATAATCTTTTGGTGATTTACTGAAAACTTAGGATTTTCATTCTCCTTTCCAATCACGTTACACCCCACATTAATAATATCCCTCACCTTTTGAATATATAATTACACTCTTTGCATGTAATGCAACATTTTGAATTGATTAGCCGGCATGTTAAATTTGGTATAAGATGCAACTTAAGTTCAGCTACATGTTTCAGTAGACAGCTATCCTCATCTTGAGTTCATCAGTCTTTTGTTATAGATTCCCCTGATGAAGTGCACTCAGTGCACGAAATGCATTGGGAACGCCTTGCTAACACTTGTGGAAATTTGAAAATATAAAACACGTGAAATTCATTGATATGAAGTGATCATTGAAGTTAATGAATGCAATTATCTACAAAATAAAGACTTTTTAAAACATCAAAAATTTCATCGGATTAAATACTTTAAAAAAATTCAGAACGCTATAACAGCGGATCGTAAGCTGTGCCCAGCGGGCCATCCCCTAGTCAGAGGATGCTTCTAATCATTAACGTCTAACACTCTAAGAGGTAGAGCGTGATACCACTGGAGCACACCACACCAGAACAAACTGAACACTTTCAAGCCTGTGCGCCGACCAATTAATTTTCGTTCTACTTTGAATCTAACCTCAAAAACACGCAGCACGGCAAAACAACCACATCTACAAAATCATGTCGACATATGAGGAAATAACCAGATTGACAGAGACACGAGCCCACACCTTTGCATTTATAGCAGACGATGCAACAAAGATTCATGCTCTCACCAACGAGGATACCACACCATCAACAAATAAAAGAAATAAAGAAAACAATTTGAAACAACTGATATATCTGACGAAACGAGAGATCAACCAGAGACTCCATGCGAGCACGCTGATAAAATATCACAGAACACAGAGAATTCCCAGAGGTCTGAGAGTACCATTGAAATCATTATTGTGCAGAAACAATCCAAAATTTGTAGAGCGCTGGTACGCAATATTAAATAAATGTTCCTTGGACTTAATTTTACTCATAATCGAGGAACTATCCAGAGTCCTACAAGATTTACAGAAAGACATAGCCATTATTAAAACGGAACTAAAAGAAATGACACCCAATGAAGATTGGAAAAAAACCTTAGAAGACATCCAAATACAACTTGACAAATACAGGGAAGAAATTAATGAACGCAAAATTCGCAAATATAGGCGAGATACCATAGACTACAAAATGGGCGAAGTCTATTCATGGGCTGAAGTTTATGCGAAAAGATGTCAAAACAAACCCCCACAATCAAACACAGAAACTTCTTCATCAGAAGATGAATAAAGAAGTTCACAACAAAAATCCAGTGAACAACCTTCAACATCTAGAGGATCGACATCCAATACTACTGAGTCTTTTTTAGAATCAGGCCCCACAGTAAACATAGACCCAGGAGGGGAAAAAGACAAAGTAAACACAACTCCACCAGTCAAACCGCCTGTTAAAACGAACCGCCGGAACAAACTGAAGAAACAAAACAATTAGTGATAAACATCTCAGACTACCAACTCAACCAAACCGAACTAAACTGCCTACAAAAAGGTTCATCTTTCGTTCCAACTTACCACACTGACAAGCTAGAACTGGACGTGAGCCTATTTAAATTGATGCGGAATTTCCGTTTAAAAAACTACTTTGAGAATGTCCTATCTTTACCTTCACAAGAACCAGACAACCAACTGAAGGAACTTAAAACTCGCAGTATTTTTCAACCACCAGTAAGTCACAAGACCCTTGACAACTTTGAAAAAATGGTTCAAAATGACATTAAACTAAATTTCAAGCGGAGAAGTAAAATGCAAAACATGACTAAAAAAGAATGGAACACCTTACGCAACCTAGGCAGAAATTCTAACATCACATGCCAATGTGCAGACAAAGGGGGAGCCCTGGTTGTCATGAACTCTACATTCTATAAAACCCAAGTTCAACTACATGTACATGACGAAGAGACATATATGAAATTAGGTCAAGATCCCACCTTGGAATACCGAGAACAATTGAAACAGATATTGCAGAAAGCCCATGATGAAGGAATCATCACCAACAAAAACAAAAAATATCTTACACAGGACAACCCCAAAACACCGGTGATTTATATGCTTCCCAAAATGCATAAACACCCTACCAACCAACCGTTCCGACCCATTGAGTCGACTAAAGGAAGCATACATGAACCTATCGGAAAATTTCTAGATACTCATCTGCAACAATTTGTAACCAAGATGAACACATACATCAAAGACATGACAGATTTCATCAACAAAATGTCGACCATTCAACTACAAGAGAATCAAGAAATCTGGATGTGTACCATAGACGTCAAGTCCCTCTACAACTCAATCCCACACAATTTAGGATTAGAAGCTATAGAGGAGATTCTCATGTCTTCAGACCTCGAACAAAACTTTCAAATATTCCTCATGGAATTACTCACATTCACCCTATACCAAAGCTACTTTACATGGGAGGACGAATATTTTTTACAACTTACGGGAACTTCGATGGGCAATTGTGCCGCCCCAACTTATGCGAACAGCTTTATGAACATTTTTGAAAACAGATACATCTTAAACCAAGACCTCAGGAAGAAACATGCAATGTTTTTTTTTAGATTTATAGACGACATCTTTGTACTCTGGTAAGGGACATTACAAGATCTAGTAACATCAATCAACCAATTCAACTTGATAAACAATCGCATACAATTTACCCACACCATTGACTACAAAACCATTGCATACCTAGATGTCTTACTAACACGAAAAGGGGACAAGATTGAAACCACCCTATACAAAAAAACAACAGATCGGAATAATCTCCTCCACTACAGGAGCTTCCACCAAACATCGCTCAAAAACAATCTACCCACATCACAACAATACAGAGTCAAAAGAATAGTATCCGAGGAACCGGAATTGAAAACACAATTGACAAACATGATAACCAGGTTTGAAGAAAGAGAATACCCCAAACCAATTTTGGATAAGGCACTAGAAAAATGCACAACAAAAAACAGAAAAGATCTTTTGCAACCCACAACAAAGTGCAAAGCAGTAAAAACTGTAATTGTATCTAAATTTTCAACCATCAGCCATCAATACAAAAACATCATCAAAAATCACTGGCCACTGCTCACTAATGAACCAGATTTTCAAAGGATAATAGCTCAACAACCCACATTTGGTTATACTCGCAGCAAAAACATACAGGACATCTTAAAACACACACAAGACACAGAGATGGCAAACTACAAAGGGACAATACCTTGTTATAATTGCAGTTGTTGCAACAACATAATCAAAGGAAATACCATGACACAACCTATGAAAGGGACCACCATCAAATTAAAAACAACTGCGACCTGTGATTCTCAACATGTGATATACTACCTTAAATGTCCATGTGGACTCATATATGTGGGCAAAATCATTCTAAAAATCAAGGTTCGAATATTCGAGCATAAGAGTAACATAAGAACTAACAATATGAGATCAAGCGTCGCTACACATTTCAAAGAAAGACACCACAATATCAGTCAACTGAAATTTGCAACATTGGAAATGATCACAACAACTTCAGGCAGAGACATTAATCGAACATTACTACAGCGAGAAAATCATTGGATATGCTTTTTGAATTCGATGAAACCGAATGGTCTCAACGACAGAGTGGAATTTTCGTGCTATCTGTAAACCGTATTTTGATAAGACCCTGTATGTTCTATGAATACGTTGCATATGTTTAATATGATATGATTTTTTGAAAACTTACCCTCAATTTTATTAGGACTAGTTCTCACTGTTCGAGGTATCACCACTGTTTATTGTTTTCCACCATTATTCATATTTCACCCTTCATGTATTGATCATATCTCACCCCGTTATGCACATTTTGGGAAGCATTACGCATCTAATACATTTCACCATTTAAAGATGGCGCCCAAAATTGAATCACAGCTCACAGTCCTATTTTGATCTCCAAACACTTTTTCACGGAGAAATTGCCGGCTCGTCTTCGATCCCGGCATCACCACAGAGTAAACTCTCCACATCTACAGAGAAATCCTTGCATAATTCGCAGGTATGAAACGACACGTATACCTTATTACTGTTGCACGGACTATTAAATCACGGAGCACCGCGGCGTTTAGACTCAGCGAATTAACACATTTGTGACATCGGGTGACCTTGTTTTTTACTTTATTGAACACACTGATCGACTGTAAATGCATGTAAATAGGTTCTTTTAGATCCATAATCTTTTGGTGATTTACTGAACACTTAGGATTTTCATTCTCCTTTCCAATCACGTTACACCCCACATTAATAATATCCCTCACCTTTTGAATATATAATTACACTCTTTGCATGTAATGCAACATTTTGAATTGATTAGCCGGCATGTTAAATTTGGTATAAGATACAACTTAAGTTCAGCTACATGTTTCAGTAGACAGCCATCCTCATATTGAGTTCATCAGTCTTTTGTTATAGATTCCCCTGATGAAGTGCACTCAGTGCACGAAATGCATTGGGAACGCCTTGCTAACACTTGTGGAAATTTGAAAATATAAAACACGTGAAATTCATTGATATGAAGTGAACATTGAAGTTAATGAATGCAATTATCTTCAAAATAAAGACTTTTTTAAACATAAAAAATTTCATTGGAATAAATACTTTAAAAAAATCCAGAACGCTATAACAGCGGATCGTAAGCTGTGCCCAGCAGGCCACCCCCTAGTCAGAGGATGCTTCTAATCATTAACGTCTAACACTGTAAGAGGTAGAGAGTGATACCACTGGAGCACGCCACACCAGAACAAACTGAACACTTTCAAGCCTGTGCGCGGACCAATTAATTTTCGTTCTACTTTGAATCTAACCTCAAAAACACGCAGCACGGCAAAACAACCACATCTACAAAATCATGTCGACATATGAGGAAATAACCAGATTGACAGAGACACGAGCCCACACCTTTGCATTTATAGCAGACGATGCAACAAAGATTCATGCTCTCATCAACGAGGATACCACACCATCAACAAATAAAAGAAATAAAGAAAACAATTTGAAACAACTGATATATCTGACGAAACAAGAGATCAACCAGAGACTCCATGCGAGCACGCTGATAAAATATCACAGAGCACAGAGAATTCCCAGAGGTCTGAGAGTACCAATGAAATCATTATTGTGCAGAAACAATCCAAAATTTGTAGAGCGCTGGTACGCAATATTAAATAAATGTTCCTTGGACTTAATTTTACTCATAATCGAGGAACTATCCAGAGTCCTAAAAGATTTACAGAAAGACATAGCCATTATTAAAACAGAACTAAAAGAAATGACACCCAATGAAGATTGGAAAAAAACCTTAGACGACATCAAAATACAACTTGACAAATACACGGAAGAAATTAATGAACGCAAAATTCGCAAATATAGGCGAGATACCATAGACTACAAAATGGGCGAAGTCTATTCATGGGCTGAAGTTTATGCGAAAAGATGTCAAAACAAACCCCCACAATCAAACACAGAAACTTCTTCATTAGAAGATGAACAAAGAAGTTCACAACAAAAATCCAGTGAACAACCTTCAACATCTAGAGGATCGACATCCAATACTACTGAGTCTTTTTTAGAATCAGGCCCCACAGTAAACATAGACCCAGGAGGGGAAAAAGACAAAGTAAACACAACTCCACCAGTCAAACCGCCTGTTCAAACGAACCACCGGAACAAACCGAAGAAACAAAACAATTAGTGATAAACATCTCAGACTACCAACTCAACCAAACCGAACTAAACTGCATACAAAAAGGTTCATCTTTCGTTCCAACTTACCACACTGACAAGCTAGAACTGGACGTGAGCCTATTTAAATTGATGCGGAATTTCCGTTTAAAAAACTACTTTGAGAATGTCCTATCTTTACCTTCACAAGAACCAGACAACCAACTGAAGGAACTTAAAACTCGCAGTACTTTTCAACCACCAGTAAGTCACAAGACCCTTGACAATTTTGAAAAAATGGTTCAAAATGACATTAACAAACTAAATTTCAAGCGGAGAAGTAAAATGCAAAACATGACTAAAAAAGAATGGAACACCTTACGCAACCTAGGCAGAAATTCTAACATCACATGCCAACATGCAGACAAAGGGGGAGCCCTGGTTGTCATGAACTCTACATTCTATAAAACCCAAGTTCAACTACATGTACATGACGAAGAGACATATATGAAATTAGGTCAAGATCCCACCTTGGAATACCGAGAACAATTGAAACAGATATTGCAGAAAGCCCATGATGAAGGAATCATCACCAACAAAACCAAAAAATATCTTACACAGGACAACCCCAAAACACCGGTGATTTATATGCTTCCCAAAATGCATAAACACCCTACCAACCCACCGTTCCGACCCATTGAGTCGACTAAAGGAAGCATACATGAACCTATCGGAAAATTTCTAGATATTCATCTACAACAATTTGTAACCAAGATGAACACATACATCAAAGACACGACAGATTTCATCAACAAAATGTCGACCATTCAACTACAAGAGAATCAAGAAATCTGGATGTGTACCATAGACGTCAAGTCCCTCTACACCTCAATCCCACACAATTTAGGATTAGAAGCTATAGAGGAGATTCTCATGTATTCAGACCTCGAACAAAACTTTCAAATATTCCTCATGGAATTACTCACATTCACCCTATACCAAAGCTACTTTACATGGGAGGACGAATATTTTTTACAACTTACGGGAACTTCGATGGGCAATTGTGCCGCCCCAACTTATGCGAACAGCTTTATGAACATTTTTGAAAACAGATACATCTTAAACCAAGACCTCTGGAAGAAGCATGCACTGTTTTTTTTTAGATTTATAGACGACATCTTTGTACTCTGGCAAGGGACATTACAAGATCTAGTAACATCAGTCAACCAACTCAACTTGATAAACAATCGCATACAATTTACCCACACCATTGACTACAAAACCATTGCATACCTAGATGTCTTACTAACACGAAAAAGGGACAAGATTGAAACCACCCTATACAAAAAAACAACAGATCGGAATAATCTCCTCCACTACAGGAGCTTCCACCAAACATCGCTCAAAAACAATCTACCCACATCACAACTATACAGAGTCAAAAGAATAGTATCCGAGGAACAGGAATTGAAAGCACATTTGACAAACATGATAACCAGGTTTGAAGAAAGAGAATACCCCAAACCAATTTTGGATAAGGCACTAGAAAAATGCACAACAAAAAACAGAAAAGATCTTTTGCAACCCACAACAAAGTGCAAAGCAGTAAAAACTGTAATTGTATAAAAATTTTCAACCATCAGCCATCAATACAAAAAGATCATCAAAAATCACTGGCCACTGCTCACTAATGAACCAGATTTTCAAAGGATAATAACTCAACAACCCACATTTGGTTATACTCGCAGCAAAAACATACAGGACATCTTAAAACACACACAAGACACAGAGATGGCAAACTACAAAGGGACAATACCTTGTTATAATTGCAGTTGTTGCAACTACATAATCAAATACCATGACACACCCTATGAAAGGGACCACCATCAAATTAAAAACAACTGCGACCTGTGATTCTCAACATGTGATATACTACCTTAAATGTCCATGTGGACTCATATATGTGTGCAAAATCATTCGAAAAATCAAGGTTCGAATATCCGAGCATAAGAGTAACATAAGAACTAACAATATGAGATCAAGCGTCGCTACACATTTCAACGAAAGACACCACAATATCAGTCAACTGAAATTTGCAATATTGGAAATGATCACAACAACTTCAGGCAGAGACATTAATCGAACATTACTACAGCGTGAAAATCATTGGATATACTTTTTGAATTCGATGAAACCGAATGGTCTCAACGACAGAGTGGAATTTTCGTGCTATCTGTAAACCGTATTTTGATAAGACCCTGTATGTTCTATGAATATGTTGCATATGTTTAATATGATATGATTTTTTCAAAACCTACCCTCAATTTTATTAGGACTAGTTCTCACCGTTCGAGGTATCACCACTGTTTGTTTTCCACCATTATTCATATTTCACCCTTCATGTATTGATCATATCTCACCCCGTTATGCACATTTTGGGATGCATTACGCATCTAATACATTTCACCATTTAAAGATGGTGCCCAAAATCGAATCACAGCTCACAGTCCTATTTTGATCTCCAAACACTTTTTCATGGAGGAATTGCCGGCTCGTCTTCGATCCCGGCATCACCACAGAGGAAACTCTCCACATATTCAGAGAAATCCTTGCATGATTCGCAGGTATGAAACGACACGCATACCTTATTACTGTTGCACGGACTATTAAATCACGGAGCACCGTGGCGTTTAGACTCAGGGATATAACACATTTGTGACATCGGGTGACCTTGTTTTTTACTTTATTGAACACACTGATCGACTGTAAATGCATGTAAATAGGTTCTTTTAGATCCATAATCTTTTGGTAATTTACTTAACACTTAGGATTTTCATTCTCCTTTCCAATCACGTTACACCCCACATTAATAATATCCCTCACCTTTTGAATATATAATTACACTCTTTGCATGTAATGCAACATTTTGAATTGATTAGCCCGCATGTTAAATTTGGTATAAGATACAACTTAAGTTTAGCTACATGTTTCAGTAGACAGCCATCCTCATATTGAGTTCATCAATCTTTTGTTATAGATTCCCCTGATGAAGTGCACTCAGTGCACGAAATGCATTGGGAACGCCTTGCTAACACTTGTGGAAATTTGAAAATATAAAACACATGAAATTCATTGATATGAAGTGAACATTGAAGTTAATGACTGCAATTATCTTCAAAATAAAGACTTTTTGAAACATCAAAAATTTCATTGGATTAAATACTTTAAAAAAATCCAGAACGCTATAACAGCGGATCGTAAGCTGTGCCCAGCGGGCCATCCCCTAGTCAGAGGTTGCTTCTAATCATATTTTAGAAAATACCAAGGCAGTTTTTAGAAAAAGTCAGACCTACCACAGTCAAAGTGCCCAGGTCATTGCCACCACAGTTCACAATTATGAGGTCAGGGTGTGGTAGATGCATAAAGGATTTTACCAATGGTATCAATTGGTGACTTCTCATTCCTCTCTGTCCAATCCACATAATGTCCACATTTGGTAAATCAAGGTTGGAAATACCTCTGTTACTTGCATATTTTTCACTCCAGTGAACAAAGCTATGACCCACAAACCAGACTTTTGGCATCTTGAAGGTAGATGTGCTTGTATTCAGATGAGTTGTGGAAATGAAATGGCAGTTTGAAAGTAGGAGTTATGAAAAAAAAGTGGTTGAGATTCAGTGCACTTGAAAAACAAGAAATAATTGGTGGTTTCTTAAAATTCACCACTGAAAATTAGGGTGCATGCTTTTGTTTTTTGAAAGAAGTAATTTTAATGGTTGAGAAAAAGTCATTGAAAGAAACATTGCATATGATTAGCTACTACATTGAGAGGGCAAACACCCTTGCTGGATTCTTTTGCAACATAGTATGATGAACTTTTCATCTGTGTGCTGGGTTAGGTGGGAGTTACCATGGTAACAGGGTAAATGAGCACTGGGGGGATGGGTGAATATTATGTCAGTTTCAAAGTTTTGAAATGTAGAACCAATTAAAATGTTAGTTTGGTTTTGAAATAGTGTGGGAAGAATTTTAATTGGTTAAGTTCAGGGATATTTCTGAAGAATTACAGGGAATCAGGGCCATTTGTGGTTGTAGTGCTTCAGGTTCATTTCAGAGATTCTGCTTAAGAAAATCTGGTGTGTGTGACTGACACTGTTCTAAATCTTCAAAAGCATTTTTAAAGGTGAGTAATGATTCTTTTAATAAAGATAGACTGCTGTTTGTACTATGGGGAAGATTAAGAAGCATATTTTGCTTCTTTATTCTTGCATTGTGTGTCATGTTTTTTTGTAATGCTGTTAAAAAATGTAATGGTGCATATTGGAAATGTATTTTGGAAATGAGTTAGGTTTCTGCCTTGTTTTGTAGTGGTCATTTAAATGGGCTGTGCTCTGTGTCAAAAACGATTTACTATGGCAAATGTTTTCTGGTAAAATGTCTGGCTTTTAAATTTTGGTCAAGGATCACACTGAGTGTCTGTGTGAAATAAGGAATTACATTCTCACATTTTTCAATAATGTCATCCGGGCCTGCTGACAGTTTGCCTCTCTTAGCTTAAAGGGTACTCTGTGCCTGTGTCTCACCTCACTCTGTGCCTGTGTGTTATCTCATATATGATTCAGTTAATGAAGATAGACTGCTGTATGCACTATAAGGAAGATTAAAAAGCATATTGTGCTTCTTTATTCTTGCACTGTGTGTTATTTTTTTTGTAATGCTGTTAAAAAATTTAATGGTGCATATTGGAAATGTATTTTTGAAATGAGTTAGGTTTCTGCCTTGTTTTGTAGTGGTCATTTAAATGGGCTGTGCTCTGTGTCAAAAACGATTTACTATGGAAAATGTTTTCTGGTAAAATGTCTGGCTTTTAAATTTTGGTCAAGGATCACACTGAGTGTCTGTGTGAAATAAGGAATTACATTCTCACATTTTTCAATAATGTCATCCGTGCCTGCTGACAGTTTGCCTCTCTTAGCTTAAAGGGTACTCTGTGCCTGTGTCTCACCTCACTCTGTGCCTGTGTGTTATCTCATATATGATTCAGTTAATGAAGATAGACTGCTGTATGCACTATGGGGAAGATTAAAAAGCATATTGTGCTTCTTTATTCTTGCACTGTGTGTTATTTTTTTTGTAATGCTGTTAAAAAATGTAATGGTGCATATTGGAAATGTATTTTGGAAATGAGTTAGGTTTCTGCCTTGTTTTGTAGTTGTCATTTAAATGGGCTGTGCTCTGTGTCAAAATCGATTTACTATGGAAAATGTTTTCTGGTAAAATGTCTGGCTTTTAAATTTACATTCTCACATTTTTCAATAATGTACGTGGATCAAAAGTGAGTTAAGATATGTTTTTTCTAAATTTTACATTATTTATTGAAACGTTGTATGGGTTTTTTAAACACAATCTATTTGATTGTGGTTTTTTTGCCCGCTATCATATGATGAGTAGTATTGAACTCACTGTTTTAAGTGAAATTCAATATATTCTGAGAACAGCAAAAATAAACCATATAACATGTTGTACAAGTTATTTTGTATTATGAAATATATAATATACTCCCCTTGTCTCATGCTCACTCACCTTTTTCCACCCTCTATCACCCCTCTTAACTCACCCTCACTGCCCTTCTCTCACCCTCCCTCACCCCCGTTCCCTTACTCCACTTCCCTCACTTATCCTCATTACCCATCCTAAACTGCCCTTCTCACTCTGCTCCCGCAGTCACCTTTTCACAGTCCCTCTGCTTCACTCCCCTTCCCTTTCTTTCCTTTCTTTACTCCCTCAGTCATTCTCCTTCCCCTACTCAACTTACTCCACTTTACTCACTCCTTCTCCCACTCCCTCTATTCTCTCATATTCTCACTCCTCTTCATTCACTCCCTCTTTGTTACCCTCACTCCCATTGACCCTGTTAGACCTGGCACCTTGGCGTGAGTCTCCCTTCCACTTTTTGCTGATGTGCCTCAGATGTTTTGCTGGTGTTCGATGCTCAGGGCACTGCGCCACTGCCATCCGTGCCGCAGTGCAAGTGCTCCCAATGTAAAGTGTATCCGTAATTGATTTCCACGATTGGCTTATTTGGTTTACTGTCAGCCCCCAGTAAAGGGCACGAGGAGTGCTGGGGCTTGTAGATACAAATGCCGCTAGTGGGCTTGCAGCCCTGGTTGCGCCACCCACAGAAGCGGCCCTGTAACATGTGTCTCGGGTCCGCCATTGCAGATCCTGCGTACAGTCTGGTACTGTCACGCTGACTGCACAAGTGCCCACACTTGCCAGTCCCTAAACCTTCCCTAACCTTCATATCAGTCACCCCTATGGTAGGCCTACGAGCAGGGTGCATTGTAAGCCTAAGGTAGGACAAGCCTAGTGTGTGGCATGTCCTAGTAGTGAATTACCGCCATCGTTATTCACTATTGAAGGGCCGCCTGTTCTCTTAGGCCAAGATGGGCTGCCGGAACTATTACACGCTATAGTCCCGGCAGGCTCAGGGAACACGGTGGCACGTCGAGTTTAGTATGCCTGATCTCAGAATAATAAAATACTTCCTTTAGCAAGGTTTATTTTAATATCCTGTGTTTGCAAACACTACTTTTAGAAAGTTAGCCTTTGCTCTCCTAACTATTTGGCCCGCCTCTGCCAGGATGTGTATCTGTTGTCTGGTTTGTATGAGTGACAGGGCTGGGGAATTCCCGGGGACAGTCTGGGCCTCCAGGTGGTGAATAGGGTGCTTACGCTAGGATGGGTGGGCGGGGTAGTCCTTGCCTCTAGATAGGGTTGTGCTCCATCACCACAATGCTGGCTCCACCGCCTGCAGAGCGTCTGATGTCCCTGCCCTGCACCCTGAAAGAAGACGGCAGCTTCCTGTAAACAGAGTACTCCAAAACCGGGTTGAACTAGGCTCAGGCCCCCTGGCCTGCAAAGACAAAAGAAACGTAGTTAAATATAGGAGCTCCGCACCTTACAAATCAGATCCAGTTTTGACCACGACGAACCTCTGCCTGATTAGAAGAACCAAGAGAAGCTGAAGGAAGGAAACCAGTCTGTATTCTGTAAGACTGGCCTGCAGTGGTGCCTTGCTGAGAACGGACAGAAAAGGACCAGAGAGGACTTTGTAGACTTGTGCCTGAAACGATCTCCAAGGGCTTGATTGTGAGCTTGCCCCCTGAACGGAACCCCAGGACCATTGGGTTCTATTCTACTTGTGCCCGTCTGCTGTTGGGCCTTAGTTCTTATTCCCTCACCGGTGTTGTGCCTCGGGTGCCTTCGCCCCTCCCAAGGTCATGACAGCTCGGAGCCTGGTCGCCCCGCCGCAGAGAGCCCCGCTCATCCCTGAGTCGCTCTTCGCTTCAGTGCCGGGCCGCCCGCTCTCCTGTAACCTCGCCTGCTAACGGAGCGCGTTGTGCGCCTCTCATCTTCTCCAGCCGGAATCTGCACGGAGCACATGCCATAGCCTCGGACGGTCCGTACGTCGTAACGTACCCGACTGTCTCGCTTTGCCCTCCTGCATGCCAAGGCTCGTGCCGCACCTCAAGAAAGGCCTCCCCGTACAGTGGTACCGGAAGCCTGGTGCTGCACTCGTCTGCCCGAGAACGCGACGCCCCTCACAGATCCACAAATACGACCTGGCGTGCTAAGAAGTAGTACGCCCCGCAGGCCTGAACGGCGCCTCGCCCCGTGAGCTGCATCAGACCCCGGATCGCCGCAACCTTCCACCGTCCTGCTCCCCCGCCTCGCACCTCGAGGGGGGCTCCGAGCCGGAGAGATCCTCTGGAGAACCGTCGGCCTCGTCCCGGTTCCGCCCTCACCAGTAGCCGCGCCTGCAATGCCTCGGACTTCAACAAGCAAGGTACCCTTCAACTCCGTCTCGAGTTCATATCAGATCCAGGGTCCGCAACGTTCTGTTTTCCCTGTCCTCGTACCTTGCTGAACAACTAACATTCAAAGACTAATTGCCTATTTAAATCTGGTGGCCCTCAAATCGCTAAACGTTATATGGTCTTGTGATAACTCTGCAGCTGAAGTATTTTTATAGTGTCTACGTATTTTTAATACAACTTAAACAACTGGTGTCCGTTTGTGGTGGGTCAGTAGGTTTACTGTGCATCATCATAAATGCTTAACTTACTATCGCCCTGAAGATTAGCCTTGCCTGCTCGCGCCACACTACCTAGAGGGTGAGCACAGGTTATTCGAAGGAGTAGTTCCCTTGCCCTGACTGGAGGAGGAGGAGGCCCCTGCTTATCACAAGTACGCACTTGTGCCAACCAGAGACCCCCGAGTCTAACATTGGCGGCAGCGGTGGGATTCCGAATTTGCATTTATGGTTTATGTACAGTAAATTACTGATCACCACGTAGTGAGAGCAGACCTATAACGAAGTCACAGATTTATTGTCTTGCCGAGAGATCTCGTATCGCCGAATCATGCCTGGTTCACTCCCCGCAAGAGCACCCTCTGTCGTCTCCGGATTCAATGATGTTGACTGGGAAGGGCTTGAAAATTACAAAGCCGAGCAGCTGAAAGCCCTCTGCTCAAAGTTCCGAGTCGCCCACACAGGGTGCAAACACCAAACCCAGACCATCAAGGCCCTGAGAGCCTGGAAGGAATCAAGGGAGCCAGAGAACCAGCTGGTGATGGATCCACCAGATGGCCTTGTCGAGGTTCCCCGGGGCCTGTCGTCAGAAGAGCTGGCGGACAGGGCCGCAACCAGAGCACATGAAGTAGAGATGGCAAGATTGAACGGACAGATGGCGATGGAGGAGAAGAGACTCTAGATGGAGCATGAAATACGCATCAAAGAATTGGAGCTGAAAGCAAAATGCTTGGACTCAGGTCCTGGTGGCAGCACAACGCCAGCACAGGTAGAGTCAAGGGTCTACGTACCGAAGGATGTGGTAAAGGAGTATTTTAAGGGGGATGACATAGGGCAGTGGTTTCAGGGCTACGAGGTAGCAATGTCCTCCCAGCGGGTCCCTGAAAGAGATTGGGGAGCGGGGTTGTGGGGACGGTACCTGACTGAGGGGCGGGATACCCTGCTAGATCTTCCCTCTGAAGAATCTAACTCCTTCCAGCACATGAAAGATGCCCTGATGCGCAGATTTGGGTTAACCCCTGAGATGTACCGACAGAGGTTTAGGAATTGTGTAAAGATTCAAGGGAGTACGTATGTGGAGTATATGACCTTTTTCTGCAGAGCGCTGGATGGTTGGGAGAAGGGCAGCAAGGTGAATGATTTTCAAGGGCTGCTTGATTTAATGGCATCGGAGCACTTGTCGCTTAATTGTTTTCCTAAGTTACGCCAGCACCTGATCGATAGCAAGCTGTCCAACACGAGGAAGCTTGCTGAGGAAGCAGATCGTTGGCTCAGCACCAGGGTCCACAAAGGTCCAGTGGGAGACTCAGCCAAAGGTGGGCAGGGTCCCCAGCAGAAGAGTGGGGGGGACAGGGGAAAACAGAAAGGGTTCCACAAAGGCCCCCAAAGTAATCCCCAAGGGAACCAAGGGAAAGGTTCTCAGCCTCATTATCTTACTCACCTTCATTTCATTTCTCTCTCCTTTTCTTCCTCTCTGTCACTGAATGTATCCATCTCATTATGCTCTTAGTAATTTGCTCTCCCTCTCTTTTTCACTCTCTCTAACCTTCACCATTCCTTTGTTTCCCTTTCTGTGTCCTTCACTCCTACTTTATCTCTTACTACCCTTTTATGACTTTTAATCTCCTGCCTTGTCTCTTGTATTGTGAAATATATATTATAAATATTATATCTTACTTTTTTTTCTCTTCCACTGATATTAAATTTAGTAAAAATATGTAATTAAGTTTACATTACTTATAAGGTAAGTTTGACATACAAAATGTACTTTCTCATCACTCTTTTCCTTATCCTCACTACTCTTCTCTCACCCACCCACACCCCTGTTCTTTTACTGCGCTTCCCTCACCTTATTCTCAATCCGCATGCTTACTCCCCTTTCCCTCACTCCCCTCCCACACTCACCTTCTTTCAGACCTCCTGCTTTATTTTCCTTCTTCTCTCTTCCCTTCCTTAACTCCTTCAGTCTTTTCCCTTCCCTTACTCTTCTTACTCCACTTCACTCCTTCTCTCACTCCCTCTATCCTCTTACTTCCTCACTCCCCTTCTCTCACTCCCTTTCTCTTAGCCTTACTCTCTCCGTCCCTTCAGTCTCTCATTCCTCTTCTGTCACGCTCACTCCCTATAACTCACCCACACTCTTTCACTTACCTTTCTTTGCTCTCTTATTCAGTCCTTTTCTGTCACTCTTTCCTTCACTACCTTTATATCCTCACTCCCTCAGTCCCCTTGTCTTACACTCACTCACCTTTATCCACCCTCTATCATCCCTCTTTCCTCAACCTCACTGTCCTTCTATCACCCTCCTTTACTCCTGTTCCCTTACTCCAGTTCCCATCCTTAACTCCTCTTCCCCTTTCTCTCCTCACACACTCACCTTTTCCCAGTCCCTTTGCTTCACTCTCCTTCCCCTTCTTTCCTTCCTTGCTCCCTCAGTCATTCCCCTTCCCTCAGTCACCTTACTCCCCTTTACTCACTCCTTCTCTTACTCCCTCTATTCTCTCATATTCTCACTCCTCTTTCCTCACTCCCTCTCTGTTAACCTCACTCCCATTATCCCCTCACTGTCTTATGCCCCTACACTCACCCTCACTCACCTTCCATCCCTTATTGTCATGAATCCACCCTCACTCACTCCTCCTTCCCTGTCACTCACTCCCCTCCCACACTAACCTTCTTTCAGACCTCCTGCTTTACTTTCCTTCCTATCTCTTCCCTTCCTTCGCTCCTTCACTCGTTTCCCTTCCCTTACTCTCCTTACTCCACTTCACTAACTCATTCTCTCACTCCCTCTATCCTCTTACTTCCTCACTCCCCTTCCCTCACTCTCTCTCCCTTAGCCTCATTCTCTCTGTCCTCTTAGTCTCTCACTCCTCTTCTCTCATGCTCACTCTCTATAACTCAGCCACACTCCCTCACTTATCTTTCTTTGCTCCCTTACTCAGTCCCCTTCTCTCACTCTTTTCTTCATTCCCTCTGTCTCCTCACTCACTCATTCCCCTTGTCTCACGCTCACTTGCCTTTATCTACCACTCTTTCCTCAACCTCATTGCTCTTCTCTCACCCACCTTCAGCCCCGTTCTCTTATTCCGCTTCCCTCACTTATCCTCATTCCCATGTTTACTCCCCTTCCACTCACTCCCCTCCCACACTCACTTTCTTTCAGTCCCCCTTCTGCACTTCCCTTACACTCTCTTCCCTTCCTTCGCTCATTCACTCATTCCCCTTACCTTACATACCTTACTCCACTTCACTCACTCCTTCTCACACTCCCTCCGTCCTCTCACTCCTTCACTGCTCTCCTCTAACTCCATCTGTCTTACCCTCTCTCTCTCTGTCCCCTCACTCTCACTTCCCTTCAATCACCCTCACTCATCTTCAAACCCTCACTGTCATCAACTCACTCTCACTCACTCCACCTTCCTTCTCCCTCACTCCCCTTGTCTTACTCTCACTCCCATTACTTTATCCTCCCTCACCCTCTTTCCCTCAATATCAATCAATCCCCTTTTTTCACCTTGACTCATTTCTTTCTGTCACTTTCGTTCGTTCACTCCACTTCGACTCACTCTTGTTTACAACTCACCTTCTCTCACTTCTTTTCTGTCACTTGTTCCCTCTGTCACTTTGTCCTCTTCATTCACTCATTTCATTCATTCATTTATTCAGTACACATTCTCTGAAAAAAGAATTGCAAAATATTTAAAGAATATAGCTCTTTTTGGAGAGTTAGTTCTGAAAAGAACTTTTTTTCTCTTCTTTTTTTAAATATTTTGTTATATTTTTTTATAACGATTTTGTACTTTTTTTCAGGGGAAAAACAAAACCAGGGATTCCAAAACTGCTCAACAGGAGCAAAAAAAGGGGAAAAATTAGGGCTGGGGACGGCAGCGGTGTTCCTCTCTCTTCCGAGCAATCAGCTCAATGCTCTGCTCCCCATAACAGAGTAGTTCATCGCAGTCCATGCATAAAATTTTGATGCGTGAAAAGGCTGGCTGGTTGTTCGGTATCATTCTTCCACCTTGTCTCCCAGAAGCTGTTGCACCACCAGTCGAGGTGCTGGCCCCATCTCTCGGTGCATTCCGTGCCAGGTCCCTGACACTCTCTCGGGCATAGTTCTGGGGGTGCCTTCTTTGTACATGACGATTCATAGTGGAGTTGCCAAAACTGTATTTTTTTCTTGGGTCACCACGTGATAGAATTGTGTGACATATTTTGCATTCCACCTTTGGTGCATTGACTTTCTTCTCACCTTCTGGAATGGTGAAAAACTTCCAGATGAAGTGCTCCTTAATTTTTGGCTGAGGAGGGTCCTCATGTAGAAACTCATCAGATTCACTGCTGCTTGGTGCTCTTCCAGCCATTCTTTTCAAAGAATTGAAGAGGAGAAACAGGGAACAGGTCTTGCTGTCTCCAAAGAGAAAGAGGTAGTGAAGGAAATGGGTGGGGTATTCATTAGCTGTAAAAAGAACTGTGAACAACCAAGGAAAAGTGTTATTTTAAGGTCACATGACTTGACGCGCTTATGCTACGCGCTCCAGAGCACTTCCGGGAGCGCTTACCCGGCACGTACTTAGGCGCTTCCGGGGGCGTTTACGCGACGCGTCGGAATGACGTTTTGCTAGATTTTGGGAAATGCGTTTAAAGTTAAAATACGGTTATTTAAAATCAAAAGTACTACTTTTATGAGTATGCCGCTGAATGTTTTGCATTATTATTTAATTTAAATACATACATATATTTTTTCGATCGCGGGAATAGCGCTCACGCTACGTGTACGGCTGCGCTTACCGGTACGCGCTCCCTGAGCGTTCCGAGGTAAAATGATAAAAAAAAAAAAAACACAGGAAAAATACATTGAAAAAATAATTTTTGAAAAATTTACAATAATTAATTAATTTTATAAAAAATATAATAATTAATAGTTATAAAAAACAGCTATTAAAAAAACTTAATAATTCACTTTAAAAATCGTAGGTTACAAACTCATTATAGTAAGGACTTAGCTTTTAAAAAACCTTTGAAATTCACTGAAAAAACCATAGGTTTAACACTCGTTATAGTTAGGAATTAGCATTTAAAAAACCTTTGAAATTCACTGAAAAAACCATAGGTTTCACACCAGTTATAGTTAGCTGAACATTTTACTCATTCAAAACCATTGAAATTCCCACGCTATAGTTAGTTGGACTCACTATAACTTGCGCGCCCGCAATCCACTGCTGATGATGTCACATATTACATCATTCATGACATGGTCAGTGACATCACTGATGATATCACTGATGACATCTCAAATGACATCACTGATGACATCGCTGATGACATCTCAATTGACATCACTGATTACATCACTGATGACATCATTCATGTGATAATACGATGCACCTCCTCACACTCTAATCTAACCTTTGTTACAGAATACCATTCTTGACACCATTGACACACCAATACCACTTACTACATACACACTCACTGATTCCTAGGTCTACACACACATCCACTCATTCACCCATACAATCACTCATACATACAGTCACTCATCAATACAACACTATCATATGCACTCATAAACCTATACACACACTCACACACTGCCACTCATCCATGGAGTTACTCACACGCCTAGTCAGTCATGCAAAGAATCAATCACACTCCCATTTCCTCATCCATACAGTTATACACACAACACCTTACTTATTCAAACATATACTAACACATACTTACTCTCTTATACAATCACTGATACAAGTACACATTGATCCATACAGCCACTTGCACAATCACTGTCTCTCATGTATAGTCATTTATATATGCTAACTCTCACATGCACTGTGTTTTACATATGTACTTACTTGGACATGTAGCACTGAGATATCCATTCACTCACCAACACACCCATGCACACAGTCAACCGCCCATACAGCTGTTTCCACATGCACTCTTGAACCCATACACCTAGTGAATCAACTGCTCACACATCTATGCACAGAGTCACACACCTCCCAGCCCCCCGCACACACACTCAGCCTCACATACAAATACTTGGGCAACCAATCAATAACCCATATAGCCACTCATACAGCTACTGATCAACACACGCAGCAGCTTACACAACAACAGACATACTGACATTCAGACAGTTTAGTCACTAACCCATGCATTCAGTAAGACACATTTAATCACTCACTCATACACTCAGTCACACACCTACTAAATCCTTCATCTAGACAATTATACATCCACTCATTCTTCAATATGTAAAACATATTTAAACTTTACAGAAACACACAGTCACTGGATGATGTCATCAGTGATGTCATTTGAGATGTCATCAGTGATGTCATCAGTGATGTCACTGACCATGTCATGAATGATGTAATATGTGACATCATCAGCAGTGGATTGCGGGCGCGCGAGTTATAGTGAGTCCAACTAACTATAACGTGGGAATTTCAATGGTTTTGTTTGAGTAAAATGTTCAGCTAACTATAACTGGTGTGAAACCTATGGTTTTTTCAGTGAATATATATATATGCACACAAAGGTTGCCCTCGTTGAATACGGCAACACATTTCTTTTTTTTTAATATCTTTATTTTATTGATTTTAAGCAGACAGAGGTAATCAAGGAAAGTACCCACTGACCCAAACATAACACATTAGGTGTAATCAAGAACAGAAGCATACAAACTCTGCTTGTGGAATTGGAAACCCAGCCAGCCAGCTCCGATTAAGAGGTACAATGACAATCCCAAGGCCATGCGAATCAATGACGGTAAAAACAACAATAAAGGGTCATCTCCTGGAACCTATCTGTCCAAAACATCCCCCCACCCCCAACTTCCCCTGCCCAACTGCCCCCCCCCAGCCCCCCGGAACTGGCGTGCCCTGCGCCATAGAGGAACAGAGGTTCGCTCCTTTGGGGATGCATCCCCAGAGGGTGGAGCATCTGTGAGTTGGAGCACTCGCAAGTACTTGGGGCAAGTCACCTCATTGAACTCCTGCGCCAGCAGAGAAAGGAGCAGTTTTCAGACCGTGTGGAATGCTGCGGTTGAGTGCGTGATGGTGGCTTGTATGCGCTCCATACCAATGATGTACCATAGCTTATGCAGCCACCCAGTGTGTGAGGGGCGAGTCGTGGAACCCCAAAGGGATAAGATATGGTGAACAGCTGCTCCCAATGCCAGACCCATCTGCCTCCCTCGCATGGACTTGAGTGGGAAGGTAAGCTCATTGGGCAAGCCTAGAAGGGTGTATGCAGGGAATCGGGGGACCTCTGTTTCAAAGTAGGTATCGACGTCTGTCAGCACCTCCTCCCAGAACCCCTGTACTTCCCTGCACTCCCATAGACTGTGTGTCAGTGTGCCCGTTACCCCACAGCCTCTCCAACATTCAGAGCTACGATCTGGATTCATTTGATGCAGTCTAGCGGGCGTTAGATGCCAGTATATGGCCACTTTGACCGCCATCTCCTTGATCCCTACATTCCGTGCTGTGTGGTGGGCCCTATAATAAATCTGCTGCCATTCCTTCCACGAGAGAGTCCGACCCAGCTCCCCCTCCCAACGGCGCTGACCAGCAGACTTATCCGTTGGTATAGGCGGGTGTCACATGGGATATAATTCAGAAATCATTTTGCGGTCTGAGTGTTTGGAGAGAAGCCACTTCTCGTAAACTGTAAGTTTATGGCTAACCAAAGGGTGCACATCCGGTGGAGCAGCCAGTGACGGATCTGAAAGTATTGAAACCTATTTGAGGTCTTTATTGTCGTACCATTCTGACAACTCGGAGTAGGGAATAAACCCTTGGAGGTCGAACAGGTGACCCGCTGAACAACATGTGGTTACGCGCCATTTTAGGAAGGCCTGCACCTCCATGCCCGGGGGAAATTCAGGATTGTCAAAAATGGGGGTTAGGGGTGAGGGGAATGAGGTGAGGTCCCGCCTCACCGCAACCGAGTCCCACACCCTCATCACCGAACGGGTGATGGGAGACCTGCGCATATACGAGGGGCAGTCGGCCGGCTTCAGGAATGGCACCTTCCATAAAGGGAGGCGAGCCATGGCCCGATCCTGAAAGAGCCATCTCTTTTCGGACTCTGGTCTGCTCCACTCCACTAAGTAGCGCAGTTGGGTTGCCTTAAAATAATTCAGAAGATTAGGAATTCCTAAGCCACCCTCGGCTGGAGATCGAAAGGCCAATTCACGACGTAACCGCGGCCCAGATGAACTGCTGTATTTCAGACTGTAGCGTGCGTATGTAGTGCAAGAGGGGCGTGAGAGGTATGGTCTGGAAAATATATAATATTTTAGGCAGGATAGACATCTTTACCGCCGCCATCCTACCAAGCAGCGACAGGGAGTATGTTTTCAAACGAAGTAGGGCGGTCGTCACTTGTGAGGTGAGGGTAGTATAGTTTGGAGCAAGATTAGTGCTTGTTGACGACGTCAGCACTATCCCCAGGGACGGGATTTCGCTTTTCGTCTGCACTCCCCCAAAATCTCAGGTAGCATCTTCCAGGCCAGCCCCCGCCGAGCCCAAGGCAGAAGCATAGTTTTCCTCACATTAACTTTGAAGCCCGATGCCCTGCCAAATTCTGCAAGCTCTTCCAGAAAGGCTGGAACGGAGCATCGGGGAGCAGTAAGAGTCGCCAAAATATCGTCTGCGTATATACTAACTGTGTGCTGCTCTCCCCCGAAGGGATGCCGGACATCCGGGGGTTGTCGCGAATCCGCTGCACCAGGGGCTTGACATAAAGCACAAAAAGCAGGGGAGATAGAGGGCACCCTTGCCTCGTGCCCCTCCGAATGTCAAAGGGTTTGGAGAAGACCCCGTTTACCCTGATCCTTGCCTGTGGTTTATCATAACAACTTGCCACCCACGAGCGAAAACGCTCCCCGATTCCAAAGTGTACGAGTGTCCTATCTAAATAAACCCAATCCACCCGGTCAAATGCTTTCTCAGCATCAACCGAGATCAACAAAGCGTCCAGATCCATATAATGGGCTTTATCTATTAAGTGCATGATCCTTTTGGTGTTATCACTACTTTGTCGATTGGGGATAAAGCCCGATTGGTCCGGCTCTGTGGGTGGGTTCCCTGCTGTATAAAGAGGCATAGAACCTTCGGAAGGCGTCAGCGATCCGGTCATTGCTTTCGACCCGATCCCCCTTGGAAGTATAAACAGCCACGATCTTGGAGCGTTCAGTGCGCGCCCGAAGTTTTTTCGCAAGGAGCTTCCCCGTCCTGTCCCCCCCCTATGTAAAAGGGGTGTTTTAGCCGCAGAGCGGTGTACTCAGCTCTGTCATGGTCTAAACTGGCCAATTGAGCTCTGGCTGCTTTGAGGCGCCGCCCCAGTCCGGCTATGCACCCTCTCGAGTTCCAGCACCACGGCTGCTAATTCCTCTCTCCTCTCCTTACGCGCACGATTGTCGGCAGCAGAGATCGCGATCAGCTCCCCCTGCACGACCGCTTTGAGAGCGCCCCAAAGGGCCGATAATGGGGTGTCCGAGATGTCGTTGGAAGCTAAGTAATCCATTATGCACTTCTGCACCTGCCGGCAGGTGTCTGGACGCTGTAACAAAGACTCCCGTAGGCGCCACTTCCCCCTCTGTTTGACTATAGGATGCAAGTCTAAAGCCATCTGCACCGCCTCGTGGTCGGACAGTGCCACCGGTATGATGTCCACCGACTGGACCAGGGCGTTAAGTTCGGTAGACCCTATAAAATGATCCAGGCGAGCATACGTATGATGGACGTGGGAATAAAAAGAATATTGAGTGCTGTGGGGATGCGCTTCCCTCCATATATCTACCAGACCTCTCTCCTGGAGCCACGCTGCCCCTGCAGTAGAAATCAAACCCGTAGCCCCGTGTCTGTGACCTGACCTGTCTTTCTCTGGATCCATAACTATATTAAGATCCCCCCCAGCAGAAGCTGACTATCGTGATAACGGAAGATCTCCCAAAGTGAGTCCATGAGAAATCGCTCCTGTCCAGAATTTGGGGCATATATGGAACCAACGACTAAAGGGGTGTCCCCCACTCAGAGCCTGTATGCAAATAGTCTCCCTTTCATCTCTGCAACTTTGTCCCCAACTCTGCCCTGAAAGTGTCGCGCTAGAATGATGGCCACCCCCCTTTTTCTCTTGAGTAGAGGAATAAAATTGGTGTGGAAATGCCCTGGACTTCATCCTATGCCAGTCCTTTGGTAGCAAGTGAGTCTCTTGCAAAAGGCAGATAGAGGCCCCAGAATTCTCTAAGTAGCTAAGAATAGCCCGTCTCTTGATGGGGTTATTTAACCCTGTCATATTTAAAGTTAAGACTTGGGTCATAGGGAAGGACACAGAAGGGAAGCAATGTCTGACCACCTCGAGCGACACAGGAGTGAATGGGGAGCGCGCAAGGTGAAAGCAGTGGGCAGCCGCAACTCAGTAGCACATACCATTCCCAGCTTAAGTCCTCCCCAATATTTGCACACCGGTTCCACCCTCGCCAACCCCCCCCGGCCCAACCCCCTGTCCTCCCCCCTCCCTAACCCCAACACCCAACCGCCCAACCCACTATCCAACAACCCCCCCCCACACCCCCTTCCTCCCACCCCCTCACCCCCCTCCCTAACCCCAACAGAGAGTCCTCAGTGTCTTGTCATAGTCCCAGGCCAGGTATACCACTGGTCAGGCCTGTGGTAAAGGTGTGTGAGGGAACGTGTGACAATGGAGACCCCTCCGGCCCCCTGCCCATCTCCCCCCCAACTTGCGTAACCATGGTGCAATATAATCCCCTCACTCCGCTAGCTCACTCCGCCTACTCTGTGTCTTTGGACACCTCTTGGACCGCCAGAGCCCTCTCCCGGGCCACTGTGGCAGGGTCTGGTTTCGTGGCCACCTTAGGCAAGCGTTTGCGGGTAACCCTTTGCCACCCGCTTTGCGATGGGCGCTGATGCTGAGCTGGGGATGGGTGTTGTGAAGCGTCCAGTGAGGAAGTCTCTTCGTCAAGCTCGATACCCAGCAGGGAGCATGTTTCCTGTAGCGATCGCATCTGATGCAAGGCCCCATTCCATTTAAAGATCAACCTAAAGGGGTGACCCCACGAATAGGAAACCCCCTTGTCTCTCAGGAACGTGGTAACCACCTTGAAGGCTTTTCGTTTGTGTAGCGTAATGGCTGATAGGTCCTGATAGAGCGCCACCGGCTGTCCTTGATATTTTAGAAGTTGCTTTTGACGCGCTTCCCGCAAGATTCTCTCTTCCAATGGGAAATCCGGGAGGAAGGCCAAAATGTCCGGGGGGGAGCGGGCACACAGCGTGTCGTGTATTCCTATAGGTTCTGAATCGATCCCCCTATTCCTGACCCTATTCTGGTTAAACTAACTATCAAGTTAACTAACAGTCAGCCCATGAGGCAAGAACAGCCCCCATGATGCAGATACCGTTATCTGACGCAGTCACACTACGGCACAGGAACGTGTTATCTGATTAGGTCATAACGCTTGAGATCTAATTAGACAAGCGACATTCCTCCAGCCCCTGATAAGGCATACGACGTTCTCATAACAAATCAAACCTATGACAACCTGGAAAATCCGTGCGGCCATTGTTTTGATTTCACAGAGAACTTTAGTAAAGAATGTGCTAACGAGCAAGTCGTATGACATCTTTATTGACGTATCTATGTCCATCTTTACGTCAGTCTCGGCACCTTTAAGGTATAAATATTGCCGATCTTGCCCTATGCAAACACACGCGTGGTGACAAGACGGAGCAGCCACACTTGCCGAAGCCGAGAGCAGAAGCAGACCCCGCTGGCAGCAGCCCCGCCTTCCTGACGCGCTGAGAGACGCGCTGCTATCTCAAGCCGAGAGACCCAGCACCGGCGTTTCTGGGCAGCCCTCGCAGGCAGCCTGGAATATCGAGAGCAGAGAAAGAGATACCATTCCTCATTCATCCTAACTTCCAGGTACAGAACTGAATAACCCCTCACAGAGAATTCTTTAGTTATTCACTTGGCAAAAACAAACTTAACTTAAACTGTAACTTTCTATTCCCGCCCACGCATTAGACTTAGGTCAGGTACACGGGGTAGGCGTATTTAGAAACACCAGTTGAGTACGTTTAGTCAAATGTATATGTGTATGTAAATATATTTTAATCATTTTAAACATCATATGGCTCAGAAACCATATCAATGTTTTTACAGTATTATTTTATACTATTGCTTTTAATGTATGCACTTTACTTAACTATAAGTATTGCAATAATATCGATCCATTTCTCTTGTACGAGAAAAGAGACTGATCAATAAATAACACCTTTTATTGAACACGCCCGCCTCTTCCTTTTCTCTACATTCTGATGAGACTAAGAATGCACGTACTGACTGAGTAAAATAATTGCCTTGTGCTCACACGACTCTCGAGATTGACTCTTGATTAGGGGAGAGCAAAGTTGTCATGTTCTATGGTTGTCAGAAACTAAATCCCTTCTTGTCTAATCAGGGGAGTTAATTCTTTCCTGAACATTCGAGAAAGTTTCTAGCGAACTCTGAGCTACGCTGGCAAACCCAAAAATTAAGTCTAGTATCGACAGTAGTAGACCTAGTTAACGTCTGGTCTAGGCCTTTACTGCTGTAGGTACTATTCCAATGCGCAGAGCCTATTGGGAAAATAGGAGCTACACTACATGGCGCCCAACGCGTTTGGAAAGGGCGATAAAACTAACGTAAGACATTTAGAGTAACTCAGTCGTGCTTTCTCACTCAGACCCCTTTTCCCAAATACTCCAAAGACGTCTGGAGTGGGTGAAAGGTAATATCCTCCAAAACCTCGCAGGAGGGAACTCCTATGTATGGTTCTTGGTATAGTCAACGTTGAAGGATAAAAACAGTCCCAAAATATTGTGCATCTAATCTCTGTTTCCATAAAGAAACCTGATCTGCAAACAAACATAATACCATCCTGTCTGTAAAATGGCAGAGAGTGATGATGAAAGAGAGACAGTTAGATTAGCAACTGAACTCGCAGATGCTGATGCTACCATGCAAGCAGCAGACCCGAATATAACACTCATTCCGGTCATTAAAAGGAGATCTATAACCTTAAAACTTATAGAAAATGGACTGACACCTAGAGGTGGCACAGTCATATTCGTAATCGAGGCACACGAATATCGGCAGACAGAGGTATACTATTCATGGATACATTTTCCAGCAGCAAATGCTGTAACAAAGTACTTCCACTATTACAAAGTAGAGGAACCTCCTGAAACGTACACTCCTTTCGAGGAGGTGGAAGTACCACTCAAATTCCAAGAGCATTTGCTCTTATTTGATGGCGCCCTAAAACATAACAATCACATTACAAGACTCGGTCCTTTAGGAAGACCAGGAGCAACGTGGCCGGTCTTATCCGGATACACACCACATCCAGACATCGAAAGAATGCCTGCAGCAGAGCTGTTAATACAGCTAAAACAACTACTAAAAATTCATAGACAATTAGTTCAGTATGTAATGCGGACTTCAACAATTCAGCCAGCGATTAAACTTCCACAGCTGACCCCTCACCAGGGGAACACAAATAAAATTACACCACAGAACATCCAATCCTGCTTAGGTAAAGTTCCAGCTAAACGGGAACAGATACCATTCTGGTTGGCACAGAAAATCACCCAAATAGAGGCGGTGTTTCCTGACACCACCCCATTAGAAAAACACAGGATTCTGACTATATGTCTCCCAATGGGAATCGCACCACACATTGAGGACTGTGACACTTGGGGTACAGTCTTTGCTTCCATCTACACAAAAACGCACGGTGTTCCATCCATTTCGGTAATACCAGATGTGCTAAAACAAATTCAAGATGAATACGGTCCAGAACCTGCTTTAACTCTTGGTATGAAATTACTAAAAGACTTCAAGCAGGTCTCGGCTATATTATTAGCCAACATAAAAGGTGAAGCAGCAAACGTGGCGATCCGCCAGAGGTTAAAAGAGACAGATATAGCAGACCAACCAGCTGAAATTGCCGAGATCATAGAAAAATCCTATGAAGAACTAGGCAGAGATAGTCTAGGTGGAATACCAGTAAAACCGCAACTGACTACAAGTCCAGAAAAAATATTTTTTAATAATAATTCACCAAAAAAGAACTGGGATGGAAACAAACAATCCAATCCTAAAGAAAAGAAATTCCAGTCCCGAGGGAGGTCTCCCAGGCGAAGAGAGAAATCTCCAAACCAAAGACAGAGGTCACCGCAGAGTGACCCCTCTGGGAATAGATATAACCTTAGAAATAGGGATAATATTAAAAAACCTGATAGATATCAAGACATTGATACACGTCCCTCTCAATCTTTTCAGACTTCCTCGCAGAAATCGGAAAGAAGAGGACGATCAGAAGAGCACGCCAAGTCCAAAGACAAGGAACCTGCTCAACTAAAAAAGAAATTACAATTTCCAAAAAAGAAGGTAGCCAGTATCAAGGTAGTTAAAAATGCCGAGAATACTGAGGACACAACTGAAAAACGGAGAGTGGGCTCAGACGATGCTAGACAGCGCAGCAGAGGTGAGCATAGCTCGCAAAGTCCTTATGAATCATCTGGAGACAGTGGACACGAATGAATACCTTCAAGTGGAAACTGCAGACACCAGAGTTAGCAAGCCCCACAAGATATACGAGATAACATTACGTATAGAGGGAGATAAGACTAGGAAAATAAGGGGACTATTTTGGGATAACCTCTCAAAGGGTTATGACATCCTTCTAGCTGAAAAAGACTGGCCACCAGAGTTTGTCAGGGAGTGCCCTCATGGCGAAGAAGTAATTATGCCTGCCTTCTCGAATCAAATCCCGATTCATAAAAAATACACACTTGCTAGAAAGTGGGCAGTGGCCTTAGCACCTGCTTTATATAAAAATCATGTAGGATGGGATGAGGACTCCCCTCCTCACAAAATCCAGTTAAAATCACAACCTACTGCACAAAGGCAGTACCCAATTAAGCAAGAAGCTAAAAAACAGGTAAATGAAATACTAGATCAGCTAGAATACCAGGGGGTGATTGAAACTTGCACCTCACAAATGAACAATCCTTTGTTTCCGGTCTCCAAACCAGACAATTCATATCGTCTAGTTTTGGATTACCGACACCTTAACACATGTTGCAAAACCTTTGCAGTGCAAAACTCACACAGTGCTGCACTAATGAATAACATAGTGCGCAAAAAATACAAAACAACCTTGGACATCTCCAATGGATTCTTTTGTCAAAACATAGCACCAGAGAGCAGATACTTAACTGCATTCTCAGTAAATGGCACTCAAAAACAATTCTGTCGGTTAGCCCAGGGGTACAAGAACAGCCCGGGGGTATTCTCAGCGAGAGTAACAGAATTACTACAACTATATGATGATGAAGCATTATCTTATGTCGATGACATTTACTTAACAGATGATGACTTGGAGACTCACTTGAAAAGGGTGAACACCATAATACTTGGGTTCGCTGCAGAGGGTTACAAATTCAACTTTAAAAAGTCCAGAATTGCCCATCTGACGGTCCTATTCTTAGGATATGAGTTATCAAGTGAAGGCAAAAGCTTGGCTGACAATTTCCTAGAGAAATGTGCCGTAATCCAAGCTCCTAAAACACTAAAAAACCTACAGTCGATTCTAGGTTTCCTAAATTTCGGAAGAACATACATTGCAAATTACGCAGAAAGGGTCAAACCCCTTTATGATCTAATTAAACCAGACTTTAAAAGATCCAGTTGGACTCAAACACACACAGAAATTTTGAGATCCTTACAAACAGACATGCTAATTAAAACAAAATTAGAAACACGTGATAACACACGCAATCTTGTGATTCGAGTCATCCCAGGGAGATGTGGATTCACATACCTGACTTCTAATGAAGGAGAAAAGGTACCAATTGCATTCAAATCACACTTGTACACTAAGGCTGAAATGAAATTTAGCCCAACGGAAAAAATTCTTACAGCAACACAGACAGCTATAGCAAAAGAACGAGCCCTGGCACAAGGTAAACGAATAATAATCGTGACACCAATACCAGCCTTAGAGGCGGTAACAAAGGCAAGCATTCCAAATGCTAAAGCACTCCATCCAAGATGGATACAATGGGCTAACTCTCTTGCTGCAACAGACGTGGTGTACGAATTTGATCCTTATTTAAAAACACAAGAATTTCTCCAATATGAATTTGAATGTCCTCCGCCAACCGAAATTCTGCCTCTAGATCACTACGGCTGTATAATATATACAGACGGATCAGCACAACCCGCAGTAGGGGGTAAACAAGCTTACAGTGCTGCGTGCGCGATTGTTAAAGGTCGTTGGCACGAAGGGAAATTTAAACCAACCCTCACTAAAACACAATCCCTAGGAGATTGTACAGCTCAGCGAGCTGAACTACTAGCATTCAAGATGGCGCTTGAAAATACCGATCGAGAATTCCCCACACTCATAGTGTGCGATTCGTATTATTGCGTTCAATCTTATAATGAATACTTGCAGATCTGGCTTCAGAACGGTTTCAAGGATGCGAAAGGTGGCACAATCAAGCATAAAATGCTCTGGGAACAAGTAGCTCTTTTACAAAAAGAACTACCAAAGACACATGTGATACATACACTGAGTCATCAACGTGATGGCGTTCACGTTGCAGGGAATTCATTGGCTGATGAGGCCGCGAAGGCAGCTGTGCAAACGGCTTCCGTAGCTGCCGTCACCAGGTCAAAAACAAAAATAGACAGCGAAATATTACAAGCTGTCAGCGCTTCAGAAAAGGATTCGATAGAACCACTCCCTAAAGGCTTTCCAGTAAAATACTCATACATAACTGATGCAAACAATGTTCCTTTTGCTCAAATCCCTGGAGTGGGGGATAGGGCAATTCCAAACATGGAACATAGGTTAGGACTAATAATAGCGGCACACGAAGGGCTTGCTTCTATCCATGCTGGCGTCTCAGCCACAGTATCATTATTAAAACAGAGATACTGGTGGCCACAAATGAGAAGACAAACGAGGAACTATGTTCTAGCATGTGAAATATGTCAAAAAATGAAAGTATCAACGGTGAGACGTCCAGCGCAGACGCCCCTTCTAATCTCGGATAAACCATTAGCCTGTGTTTATCTAGACCACTGCGGTCCCTTACAAAGGGATGGTAACTATAAATATATCTTGGTCGCAGTGGACTCATGCACGAGATTCATATGGATGTGGCCCCAGCGAACGGCTGACGCCAGAACTGTTATAAAAGATTTGCGAGTCTTTATCGGCACATACGCAATTGGCATGCTGCATTCGGACAATGGTCCTGCTTTTAGCTCTCGGGCTTATAAGGAGGCCATGGTCAGCATGGGCGTGCAATTGCGGTACTCTTGTCCATTTCACCCTGAGGGGAACGGAATTGTTGAAAGAAAAAACCGTGACATAAAGCAATCTATAACGGCAAAGGTATTAGGTTCGGGAGCTGGGTGGGTCAAACATCTAATAAGTGTCCAACGTAGTCTAAATAACTTGCCAAGAAATTCTCTGAAGGGATTCAGTCCGTACGAATTATTATTTGGAACTAGGATGTTGATCTCTGACCTTGATAGTCAGACTTCAGTGGTTAAAGAAAAAACCTTTGATGTCAAAGACCGTTTGGCTATTTTGCAGGACTTAAACAAAACAAGAAAAGACCTGAGCAACATACAGTTGAAACAACAGCCAACGACCACTGAAGAATCACCACCTGTCCCAGCAAGACCTGTCTGGATTCCAAAAGTCGGGGATCTAGTCAGGGAAAAGATCGCGGTAAAGAAGGAATTTGGGCCTTCCTACAGAAAAGCAGTTCCTGTCTTGTCTGTCAACGGGACAAGATCAGTAGTACTACCGCCACTTGCTGGTAAAAAGGAGAACCAAGTTGTATCCATCGACCTGGTAAAACCACAACATGTGGCCGATAACAAACAGTAGGCCAAGTGGACTCCCAATAAGTAGCAGAACACCAAGGTTTGCTACCAGCACAGAGGTCCTAACAAAAAGGCTCATCACATTCGAAACGCCTGCAGAAGAACAAGAAGGACTATGCAACAATGCAATAGAACTCAGACCTCTGAAAACCCAAATAAAGACATTTAGCAGAGACACACCAATCTATACTGAAGTACCAAGTGAAAATGCAAAAAACAGAAATCCTGAACCAATTGGAACAATTGACAGAACTGCATCCGGTTACTTCATCAACTTCGATGATTCCTCTGACGGCTTCAGTGAATCAAAGACACTGCCATCATCAAAATCCTTTAAAGACAAAGCGAAGGAACTTTTGAAACATCTGAAAGAAACATATCTGGTTTCTCCATGGATTGAATTTTGGGTGGGTTTTGGTGCATTTATCCTCATACTTTGGCTCATCATGGTATTTACTTTGGGACGCTTCATTGAGGGAAAATATGCTAAAATGGACACAGCAAGTCAGAACATCAACTTGGTCCTCAAACCACACACATCTTCACACGTCGAGAAAAGAGAACTTTCTTCAGCCAACTTCACAGCCAATCCTATACCTGGTGGGGTAGCCTGGGACAACACTGACTATGAAATTTATGGTCCGGTCGAGATCCTGAAATATCCACACCAAATCAAGATCTCCTTGAGTGATTTTGCAAAACCAAACTCATTTGCTGATGATTGGGACTTCGAAAGTATTAACAACATGATGTCTGACTTAGTAATGTCTGCTAAATTTACAAAACATGATTATTTGCAAGGTTCTACAAATTATGATAGTATGTATTGCTATAACCATTATGGTAACCATTTTTTACATAAATCTGCACAACCTAGAAATGTTTTAAGTTATAATCAATGGGAACATTGTGCTACACCTCCAAAAGGGAGCTCTAGAACCGTATATGACAAATATTCATATTTTTCAGGTTTTAACACAAGTAATGCTGAAATATTTTATTTTAAATTGTCAAACAAGACAGGGATGAAAACCATGATAACCAACACAAAATTGATATATTCAGATTCATTCTTTGAAAAAATGAATACCTTTGGATTTGATTATTGGGACAAAAATGTTGATTTGAAAAGTGTTTGGGGTACAAAAGAATGGCAAGTACAGGGTATAGAAGCTTTGTTTAGAGCCTGCATGATCCCAGAACAAATGATATTTTTAAATGACACTGTTCAACAAACCACCTGTCTTGGCTTAGCCAAAATCAAAGATTTAATTAAACCGTCTATTCCAAAGCCAACAATGTTTAGCAATAGCTCTGATACAGATGAAGAGATAGACGTAAACCATATACTAAACCAAAACAGAACACATCCTGATTGGAAACAATGGTTGATCTGGCCCACAGATACAAATAACTGTCAAGATAGATTCCTGAATAAAACACAGGGTTTCAAAATGACCAGGCCAGACCCTAGATATCCCCAAAGACATCACCCAGGGATAATAACAACCTACAGTGTGGGCAAATTATGCCTTCAGTGGCTACAAACTTCCACACTGCCTGAAATTAAGCAACACTTAACTTTACTTACTGATGGTGCTGACTTGCGTGATTTCATAATGGGACCACGCAAACAGCGTCAAAAGCGTTTCATAGCAGCCTCTGTATATGCAGCATACAATGAGGCCTGGAAGGTTACTCAAATTGAGACAGCAGAAAGAATACGGGAAATTGACCGTATTAATTTGGAAAAATCACTATCTGTAGTGGACAATGGGTTAATGACTCTGTCCTCCAGAATTTTTTCATTGGACAGCATTGTGTCTTCAGCAATCGATATATTATCGCAAGACTTACTGTTATTACAACATGGTCAGTCACAATTGCGTTCCATTGTACAGCTTGGCTGGACGTTACAAAATCTGCGTTCAGGCTATGTGCCTTGGCGTTTAATCAACACAACGTCACTATTCCAAATCTTTAACCTTACTGATAGACAAATCGGTATGGCGCAAAAGGGTGCTGATTATACAATCTTGAGCATTGAAAAACTAGAAAGATTACCAATGACAATGTCAGAACGACATGTCAGTGAATGGATAATACACGGAATCATAAATATTCCTGTCTCAACCTTCAGGTTTCAATACTGCCAAAAATATATACAGGCTGGCATGTACGAGAAATTGGGAAAGGGGTACCTTAAAACAACTTGGAACCTGCCCTATTCACATGCATGTGTCAGTAATAAAGGACAGAAAGTGTTTCTTAGTGGCAACAATTGTGATATGTCACTAAGCGGCACGCTTCTGTGTAACGGTATTAGTTTGCACGGAGCCTGTGAAGGGAATTCGTACAACCTTTCATGTCACCAGCAAGGCGCACCTGCAACTGAAATAGAACCATTCTTTCAAAGACTCTATAATGGGAGTTACATTCTTATTGTAGACCGCAGATGTTGTAGTCTTATGCCCGGGACTCCTTATCTAGTCACTACGACGGCGAAGGTCAAGTGCTGTGGACGTTCTTTATTCCCCAGCTCCTTTCCAGACAGGGAGGCAAGGGCATGGCCCAGTTTGAAAATGACTTCTATTCGAATAGATACTTTAAGCAGAATGAAAACAGTGCTTCTTCAGACGCCTACAAGGCTCACGTCATCAAAAGAAACGTATGATCTACAAGTCGCAAGGACGACTGCAGAGATACATACATTATTATCAACTAATTCCCCCGTACATTTCGCAGAAATCCTGAGCGAAATTTTAAATATTTCTGATACCAATGGGATCTCAGGGGTATTTAAGACAGTATTTTCGATGGCATTAACACCATTCAAAGCCATACTGGGTATTTTTCCAGATTTCGTCCATTCGATTTTTGGCGGACCTTCCCTGATCCTGGGACTAATTGCAGGAATCCTATTCTTAGTCTTTATTTTTTGTTATGGCAACCCATGTCACAGATCAAACTCTCGCGACAATGGAAGATACGATCCTAGCCATTGGATACCGGGACCGGATATCAAAAATCCTGGGACTCTCCCGGCTTAGAGACCTAAACATGACCTGGTTTCTATCATTTCGACCAATGTGGCAAAGGTGTGTTTTACCTGTACTAAGGTGTCTGCTATGCGGAGAAGAATGCGTGTTAGACACCTGTCTGACGCTACAATCGGATGCGCCGGTGGATGCAGATACACTGTTGGTTCCTACCAAGGTTCACGCTTTGTGCTGCCCTCAAAGGCTGCCAATCCTGATGACGGCATTCCTGGAATCTTCACCACTGCGATTGAAGAGTAGTGAAGTTCAAGATGAAAGCAGCATCGAACAGGTACGACCTTCTGTCAGCAATGCGAATCAGAATGTCAATGCAGACAATCATGCGCACGAATGCATGGTTACCCCTATTTCCGACTTAGTGGAACTTTCCCATGAAGCTGTTGACAGTTTTTTCGAAAGCCTGAATGATATGATGTTCTCTCCGGAACAGAAATAGAGACTTTTGAGCAAGCTCGCACACGGCGTTCCCTGAATTCGGCCTTCAACTTTAAAAATAAAGTCACATGAACAATTCTTCCCACCAGTTCACGGACAACAATTTTTTAGCAGCCCCAAATTATTTTTCACAAATTTTTCGGGACACTTATCTTCTGCTTAAAGTAAGAAACTATTCCTAGAGAACTAAGATTCCTATTTTTAGATACTCTATAAACTTTAGTTGCCCGCTGGGATGTTCACAAATATTTTATTATGTGATGAGATGGTCTCGAACTTCCTTTCTGTATAGCTATATTAAGAGCCATTTCATGTGTATTTTTCAAATACCAAATTAGCAATAATGCATACAAATGCGTGTTTACTTTTGCATTTAATTCATAAGCTTAAGTGCATACAATATATATGACTGCAATTTTTCAGTATATTTGAAAATTTCAAAATGCATTTATGTATTTTGGGGTGGTAAGGTATACACTATTGTCTATAGTATGTTGTACTATGTTATACTATGCATAGATTAGTAAATATGACCATAGTTAGCGTGGAGTGGGTGTCGTGTATTCCTATAGGTTCTGAATCGATCCCCCTATTCCTGACCCTATTCTGGTTAAACTAACTATCAAGTTAACTAACAGTCAGCCCATGAGGCAAGAACAGCCCCCATGATGCAGATACCGTTATCTGACGCAGTCACACTACGGCACAGGAACGTGTTATCTGATTAGGTCATAACGCTTGAGATCTAATTAGACAAGCGACATTCCTCCAGCCCCTGATAAGGCATACGACGTTCTCCTAACAAATCAAACCTATGACAACCTGGAAAATCCGTGCGGCCATTGTTTTGATTTCACAGAGAACTTTAGTAAAGAATGTGCTAACGAGCAAGTCGTATGACATCTTTATTGACGTATCTATGTCCATCTTTACGTCAGTCTCGGCACCTTTAAGGTATAAATATTGCCGATCTTGCCCTATGCAAACACACGCGTGGTGACAAGACGGAGCAGCCACACTTGCCGAAGCCGAGAGCAGAAGCAGACCCCGCTGGCAGCAGCCCCGCCTTCCTGACGCGCTGAGAGACGCGCTGCTATCTCAAGCCGAGAGACCCAGCACCGGCGTTTCTGGGCAGCCCTCGCAGGCAGCCTGGAATATCGAGAGCAGAGAAAGAGATACCATTCCTCATTCATCCTAACTTCCAGGTACAGAACTGAATAACCCCTCACAGAGAATTCTTTAGTTATTCACTTGGCAAAAACAAACTTAACTTAAACTGTAACTTTCTATTCCCGCCCACGCATTAGACTTAGGTCAGGTACACGGGGTAGGCGTATTTAGAAACACCAGTTGAGTACGTTTAGTCAAATGTATATGTGTATGTAAATATATTTTAATCATTTTAAACATCATATGGCTCAGAAACCATATCAATGTTTTTACAGTATTATTTTATACTATTGCTTTTAATGTATGCACTTTACTTAACTATAAGTATTGCAATAATATCGATCCATTTCTCTTGTACGAGAAAAGAGACTGATCAATAAATAACACCTTTTATTGAACACGCCCGCCTCTTCCTTTTCTCTACATTCTGATGAGACTAAGAATGCACGTACTGACTGAGTAAAATAATTGCCTTGTGCTCACACGACTCTCGAGATTGACTCTTGATTAGGGGAGAGCAAAGTTGTCATGTTCTATGGTTGTCAGAAACTAAATCCCTTCTTGTCTAATCAGGGGAGTTAATTCTTTCCTGAACATTCGAGAAAGTTTCTAGCGAACTCTGAGCTACGCTGGCAAACCCAAAAATTAAGTCTAGTATCGACAGTAGTAGACCTAGTTAACGTCTGGTCTAGGCCTTTACTGCTGTAGGTACTATTCCAATGCGCAGAGCCTATTGGGAAAATAGGAGCTACACTACAAGCGTGCCGGGCCCACTCTGTGTGCCCTGTCGATGCGAATGTCGAAGTCCTGGGCCTCTCCCAAAATGTCCCGAAACATGTCCTGCAGGAAGCCCATAATGCTCTCCCCTTCTGCTTTAAGTGGCACACCCCGGACCCTGATGTTGTTTCTTCTGGACCTATTTTCAAGGTCCTCCGCGTGTGCCTGTAGGTCTACCTGCTGGTCACGAAGACGAATAAGTTCTTGCTGCAGCTGTTCCACTTCTTCGCCTCTTGACTGCTCTGCCTCTTCGATAGCCGCCACCCGTTCGCCTAAACCGTCCACGTCACGGCGGAGTTCTCGGTGTTCCCCAGCCATGTCTTGGTTCAGTGCCTGGAAGTCATCTCGCAAGGAGTTAAACAGTGCCTCGAGAAAGGATTTGGTGATTGGGACCTGTCCGTCTCCCTGGTCCGCAGATGGCTTGGCTTCGGGGGAAGGTGGGTTCTTATCGCCTTTGGGGGGCCCTTGATAAGCATATCTGTGAGTGTCCTCCCTCCTCTTCTCCCAGCGTTGGCCATGCTATGTGATGATCCAGCCGATCCTCCCCGTACAATGCTGAGGGTCTCCTCTGTTCGCTTGTCGCGCGTATCTGTGGAGAGTCGGGTTGACGAACTGTCACCAGCACCCCGTCAGTGGGGACGTCAATGTGAAGTTACTTCAACTGCTAACCCGGCCCTCCGGTCAGCTCTGGGCGCCGCTGCTTCTCTTCGGCTAGGGGGGACCACCACCAGCTCCACACCAGGATCGCTCTGTCCCCTGTGCCCTACCTCAGTCCATCGGCCATAGACTCCCTCTTTCACCTGTCCCGGTCGTGCCACTCCCTGCGCCGGGCCTTCTCCAGACGCTAAATGGATGACCGTCAGCTTAGCCCCATCTCTGCCAGGCCTCCAGGGGTATCACCTCCCTATGTGGTGCCCAGCCCATCTAGTGTCAGCCGTCGGCGCTCTCCGCCTCCCATGCCACACCTTAGGCGCACTACCTGTGACTGGTGGAGTCCATCTAGGCCACAATGAGGCCAAACATGCAGGCCCCGGATCCCCGGCCTGGATTTGCGTATCAGCCAACTCTGAGCACTCCCACTTTCTGCCTGCTGCGATCTGCGCGTTGTGTGGGCCTCCGTGCCCCGTTGAGCTGCAGCCTGTACACCTGAAGGGGGGGCCGTGAGGCAAGCAGTAATCAGTCCAAGGCCTCCGATCCGTGGCCTATATTTGCAGCCCCTGAGGTGCCGAAGGCGACGCCACGCGTACCCTGCCGCCCACGGCCCCCTCCACAGGAAGATGCTCCACTCGTTGTTGGCCCTTAATGCTGCTCCGATCTTTCAACCCGCAAATTGTACGGGGGAGGGCCGCGAGCAAAGCGGAGCCGCAGCATCCGCCCCAAGGCCTCCCAACCACGGCCTGCAGCTACGCGGCCCTCAGGGCGCCGAGTGCAATTTCTGGCGTCACCTGCCGCTGGTAGCCCTCAACCATTTCCTTCATGGGGATCCGCCTCTCACCTGCAGCAGCCAAGGAGCACCCCGACCACAGAGGTCCCCCCGTGTTTGGCGCCCGCAGGTGTCTCGCGGCCTACCTCTACTCTGTAGGCCCGGGCGACTGGGCCTCGATTTTCGCAGCGGCCCCGGGAGGGTCAGCAGCCGCCACCGGACGTACCAGCGTCCACAGCGCCCCTTGACCGGACCCCGCGCAGGCTTCTTCCTCGCCACCCGGAAAGTGTCAGCGGCCTCGCCAACTCGCCACTCGACCTGGGTGCGTCTGTATGTCTGGACCCCCGTCTGCCTGCTCTCCGCTCACTCAGACGCCATTTCGCGCTGTCTGACCGAGGGGCTCAGCCTCTGCCATCCAGCACCTCCCAAGGCCGAGAACAGGTCACAGGACGTGCACTTCTTGTCCGACGCTGTTTCGGCCCAACAGCCTCAGAACACAGTTACACATGTGGGTTCGACTTGTGTTGAAGACGGTTAGTGGCACCATGTGTCAACGGTTTTCCACAGTGTAGGTCCGAGGTAGCGGTGAGCAAGGGCCCATAGCCATGTGCATAGGTTGGTGACCCCACCGGCCTGCATAGTACAGGTTTAGTGGCACCACGTGTCATTGGCCTTCCATATGCAAATATCCTTCACTGATTGAAGTTGGGGTCGCTGCCATCCAGGACTCAGGAATCAGTTACACATGTGGGATCGGCTTGTGTTGAACAGGGTTAGTTGGCACCACGTGTCACTGGTCTTCCAGAGTGTAGGATGGAGGCAGCAGTCAGCAAAGGCCCACAGGCAGGTGACGTTGACTTGAGCTGCACAGATTGGGAGCATTTGGTCTTTCATAGCCCATTATAGTCTCTTACATAATTTGCGTCGTTATTAATCTTGAATTGTGAAGCGTGCAATCCCAGTGTAGGGTGCAGGCAGCGGTCAGGATGGGCGCACAGCCACGAGGCGTTGAGTTGAGCTGCACAGTTAGTGGCACCTGGAGTACTCAGTGCGTGCGCACCCTGCGATGATATGTGGTCCCGGCGGCCCGCACTGGGAGTAATGTCTTGCCTTGATAAGGCCAGGTGGAGATGACTTATGGTGCAGTGAGATAGTAGCAACTGAAGCACACAGCATGTGTGCATCCTGCGATATTGCGTGGTACCGGCGGGTCGCACTGGGAGCAACGTGTCTTGCAAACTGGACTTTGTCATCTGCAATCGCCACTGCATCTGAATTGTGAGCCCTGCTGTCTGCAGTGTAGATCGAAGGCAGTAGTTAGCATAGACATCGAGGAATGCTTTTTGTCACTTCTTCTTGACAAAATCCGAGGACATAGAGTACAATTCTCTGTGCAATTTAAATCAAGGCTGAATTCAAGTTGTGAACCCTGCTGTCCGCAGTGTAGATCGGAGGCAGTAGTCGGTACAGACATAAGTCTGCAGTACTGTGCCGCTGGGTTCACAGAGGGCCTGTGTGGAGGAAGACCGCAGTCATTGCGGCAGCCACGTGCCAGGGTGAGGGCCGCCGCTCTGCAGACTCCGGCCTATTTATTCATACTCCTACGCTGAACTGGTGTACGTTGGACCAGTCCACTCCGCTTCTGCTTCCTCGGGGGGACAACAGATCTTCCCCACTGCCTGAGGCAACATGGTTGCGTGCACTGTGCACTACTCTATAAGTATCAATAGTATATCTCCACATGGACAGGTTTGTGCTTTGCATAGTGAGGTCTGTGCAGCACATCACGTTACACTTGGCATTGTGTGCATTATTATTGATGGGTGACTTGCCTTCTTCATATAAAGTTGGTTGCCATATCTCCCAACATTCAGCTATTGTGCGGCTAAGGGGACATGATATTTGGGAAGGTCCGTTGTCCTGTTTTGCGCTGCGTCGGTGGTAGTAGCGGGGGTTGTCCGGGGGGGAGGTTCTGGTAGTGGTGGCGCTGGGTGTTGTGGCCTTGTTGGGTGTCGGAGCTGCATGATCAGTAGCTCTATCACATGTTAGCCTTTAAATGTTGCTGTGAGTTGGGTCTAATTCACGCAGTAGATAGTCGACCTCCTTACACCAGTTAAAGGTTGACGTTAATTTGTTACTGGTAAGTCGGCTTATCGTCTGCTTCTTGGATCACATTGCAGATTTGGCTGGTTGTTGAAAATATGGGGAAGTGGTGTTTTCGTGTTTTTTTTGCATGGAAACGCCTACTTGCATATCATTAGCGTTAGTTGTGGCTCTCGTTTGTGGGGATTTTGTTGGCGGAAGGCATCAATGGAAGAGTGGTGAGATTTGCAGTTTTCACCAAGTTGAGAATGGGATGATAATTAAAAACATAGAAAAAAAGATATGTTTAATGAACATTATAATTAGAAATTAGCATTTAAGAACCTTTGAAATGCACTGAAAAAAACAGAGGTTTTACAGACGTTATAGTTAGGAATTAGCATTTCAAAAGCTTTAGAAATTCACTGAAAAAACCATAGGTTTCAGGAACGTTATGGTTCACTCATACAAAACGATAGAAATTCCTCTGTTATAGTTAGTTGAGCTAACTATAACTCGCGTCCCCGCAATGCACTGCTGATGATGTCACATATTACATCATTAATGACATGGTCATTGACATTTCTAATGACATCACTGATGATATCTCAAATGACATCACCGATGACATCATCCAGTGACTATGTGTTTCTATAAAATGTAAATATGTTTTATACATACATATGCCAAGGTGTATTGAAGAATGAATGGGTGTATAAGAGTCAGGATGCATGATTAAGTAGGTGTGTGACTGACTGTACAAGTGAGTGACTAATTGTGTTTTACTTAATGTGTTAGCGACTGATACAGACATTCACACAGTTTAGGCTGTCAGATGGTGTGTACGCGGTTGCATGGTTTAAACCCCAGGCTTTAAACCGTGCTTCCAAATTTTCAAGTTCCTTCTCTAAGGTTTTTTGGTCACTGATATTATGGATTGTTCTTAAACATTCCCCATTGCGGATGGAAGCTGGTTCCATGTAGCAACGTATTCCCCACTGGTGGTTTTCGGAAGAGTCTTGTATGTAATTTGAAGTCCTTTACATACACTGTTAGATCTAGACAGAGAGAGAAAAGGAACAGACTGCAACAATGTCAGAGGAAATTGCATAGAACTGCAATTATATATAAAGAAGCATTTCAAAAATGTCTGAGCTGTGTGCTATGTAATGCCACATTACCTCCGATGTAAACTTTAGATAAAGTTTCCAAATTTTTTATTACATGCCACAGTTAGAGGTACTATTTTTTTCATATACCACTGTTCATGAAAAGGCAAATATCACAATTATATATACACACTCTTGTCTACAAAGCCTGTGCTCTGCTGCTAATGTGGCTCTCTTACCCCAACTCATCAATAGCGCTGCCTCTAAGTCCCAAGGACAAAGTTCACAAGGTCAGACTAGATTTCACTGCTCCCCTGATAGTAAATTGGCAGTAAATTGTTGTGAAATGGAAGGAATTTCCATTGAAAGTGTTTAAACAATTTTAGGGATGTATGTGATTCTAGGAAATGTATTGTACAGAGGCTCAAGGTGGGAGAGGCGACAATTTAGGACAGAGCGGTACAGCTTAAAATAAGTGGAAATTAACCAATAGCCCTACAGAGCAATTGAAATGGCAGAAAGTGACCTTCACAAATGCCGTTACCATTGCAAAAAAATATTTTCCTGATAAATTATGTGTCCAAAACTGTACACATTTTAATGCTTGATGTCCAGGGTTTACCAACTGTGTTCATCAGTAAAGTTCCTAGTGGCAGATAATGAAGGGAATCTGGAACTGGACACTGTAAATGCATTTTTGCAGTATATCAATTACTGGCACTTGCGAATTACTGTAGAACCATAACACCCAGGAAGAAAGGTTTGCCCTTTCCTTTGCTAAAAGGATTTTTTTATGAAGATGCACCATCCAACAAGGCAGAGGAACGACATTACGGCAAGAACAGAGCATAACCAATATGTTGCAATACGGTCAGTGCCTGTGGACACTTTGTAATAATTTTATAATGATATTCGGGCCAACATGAGAATCTATCTTAGCATATAATTATATTTATGAGACCTGAATGGGATAGAGGGGTGATGCAGAGGTTAGAGCGTCTAAAACATGTTCCCTAGATCCATAGTGCTGAAAAAAACTCAGGGGTTTATGTACAGGAACTTACACATCGCTGCCGTAATTCAGCGATGCGTCAAAATGAAATGTGCTGCCGTATGACATCGCAAAACGCCACAGAAGCTCAACATTTAGCACCCATGTTATAATGCAAGAGCTTCCATGCGACTAGCGGCAAAAATAACAACAAAAACAATGTATTGCTTAAGGAAACCATTTGGGGTACTACAATGAAGGTAGCAATTGAGCAGGGAGCACACTGCAGTACTCAGGACAACCAACCCAAGAACGCCAGTACCAGCTCAGATGCCGAGGCAGATTCCCATGGGAAGCAGAAGAGGAAGTCCAATTTCAGTGAGGGGAAAAATTAGACACAGAGGTGACAAACCATCAACACCAGCTATTTGTCACCACTAAGTTGCCACTATGGAGGAAAGAGGCCATATGGCAGACCATTGTGGAGAAAATCAACTGCTTGTAAATATGTAAATGTAAATCCAGTACTTGTATAGCGCACAAATCACCCCCAAAGGGGTCTCAAGGCGCTTGGGGCCGTTGGGAAGATTAAGCGAGCTATTGCCCAGAGTCGCATGGTGCTGGGCAGACCCCAGCTGATGGTCCCAGGTAATCGATCCGTGATACCCAGCGTCCAGCGTCAGTTGCCCTGGTCGTGGCACCACACCTCTCCCCCTAGGCCTAAGCCAATAGGACAGTTAGCAATTGCAAAAAGTGTTGGCACGATTATAAGCGCAGAACAAAGGCAAAACTTGCTACTAATCTCAAGTCCGCTTTGCAGACCAGAGGAGAAAGCCAAGCACACCAGGAGGTGCTGTATGCCTTGGAGGAGTGCGTGGCATCGAGCATCCCAGATGAGTTGGTGGCTGGAATCCCGGGATAAGACAGTGCTGTCCACGAGGACCAACAAGTCACAACAAGCGGCAATATTATCAAAAGGGGCGTGCTGTGCAGTGCAGCTAGCTATGTCTCAGTGCTCCTGTGTGCTGCTAGCAGGTCAGTTGTACGGGATTTGGCTCATGTTCTGTGAAACACCACATAGAGAATTGACACTGGCCAGTTACATATTGCAGTGCTCACTCAAGCACTGTCACATTTCCACCCCCATGCGTGAAGTCTCACACCAGTCTACATCCACCTTTGCATACTGCTACCTGTTGTACAACTTACAACATGAATCACCAAAAACCACAAGTCCCATAATACAAAACAAGCAACATATAATATATAATATACATCGAACGTCTCCTGCGTGACACATTTGGAGAGCGCGCTTTCTCCCCGCTCCTGACCCTGGAAAGAGCACATCAGTCTCTGGGCACTCGCCCCCCCTCCAGGCAGTGTTCCGCGCCCCATCATCGCACGGATCCTTAACTATCGTGACCGGGACACCGCACTTCGCCTGGTGCGTGAGAAGAAGACATTGACATATGAAGGCATGGATTTTACCATATTTCCAGACTTTACAGTTACTGTGTAGGAAGCCCGTTGTAAGTTCCTACTGGTAAAGCAGAAGTTTCGTAAGGCGAAGATTGACTTTGCGCTTATGTATCCAGCACGTCTAAGGGTCACACACCAAGGTAAACAAAAGATATTTGCGAACCCACACCAAGCCGAAGAGTTTCTCAAAAGTATCAATCATTAATCACCTAGACGAAATCCTGATGATCACTCCGCCTCGTCCCGCACTCCAGAGACAGAAGGCCCATCATGAGGGTAGGGGGTTAAAGTTGGCGCTGCCTGACGCTACTAGATCTACACAAACAATGCGATTAGTCTGCTGGCTCTAGAAACTTAGCCTACAAATCAATAGGACAACACTCAGGATCCGCTGGTGACTAGATCCATCGCCCGCCAGGAGATGGCAGATAAGTGAATCCAGCAAATCTGATGCTAGTGCAATTATATACTGTGATACTTATAAGATTTAGACACAGCCTGGTTTTTTCTCCACGGCATAGTGCAGAGCACCCTCCCACCGAATGTCTCGCCTGCTGCTACTACGGCGGGCTCTAGTCATTGGGAGCAGGGAGGTAAATGTGACACACTGGCGGTTCCCCCATTATGGGTGAGCCCCAGCAAGACTTTCTTCACAGTTGGTCTTGTTTGACCGAATTGATTAGTTGGGGCAATGCTGGGTTTGGGGAGGGAAATGACATTCCAGCACAATTGTGGTGCTGTTGTGGGAGGGAGGGGAGAAGGGGGAAGGGCTTTCCTTGCTAGTTCTCGTTAAATGTTATGCAGAACTGTGGCAGAAGAACATATAGTATTTTGGTGAACACAGCATGCAACATACAGATGGCACATCACCACTTAGTATACACCTCTGACTCATATGGCTGACTTGACAACTCAACAGAGACTACAGATAGTAACGTGGAATGTGCGGGGACTAGGGGACCCGTGAGAGTGTCGCCAGCTCTTGGTGTATTTAGATAGACAAAATACACACATCGCACTGCTCCAGGAAACGCACATTCACCGATCGCACCCCTCTATATTAGCTACGAAATGGGCAGACCATCAACAATTTTCATCATACTCATCATATGCAAGGGGCATTGCGATACTTATTAAAAACATACACCATTTGCCCTAGCAGGGACATCACTGGATCATAGCCGCAGGTACACTATTGCGTAGAGACGCCTGGGCGCGGATTCGGTCACCCTAGTGAGTTGTTATGGCCCAAACATGGATGCTCCTGAGTTCTTTACTGAGTTGTGGGGGAAGATAATTGACCTAGGGTCTATGCATAAAATATGGGGGGATTTTAATGTAGCTCTTAACCCAGAAGAAGACAGATCCAATCCTGCACCACATCATTACAATAGGTCCCACCAAGCGCTACAGGGAATTAGAACAGAGACTGGATTACTAGAAGCATGGCTTCACTATCATCCACTTGCTTGAGAGGGCACACATTTTTCAGCACACGCTGCCTCCTGGGCATGGTTGGATTATCTCTTACTGTCTAGAGGATTGGGCCCCCTAATAAAAGATATCACTCAACTGGCCAGGAAGTACTCGGACCACTCCCCGGTCAAGCTCACAATAGCCCCACCTGGGTATAATAAACTGTGCCACACTTGGAAATTGCAGCCCTTAACAATTCTGGACGCAGTATTCCACAGCCAATTAGGGACGAAATTCAAGACTTTTTCCACAGGAATAAAGGCTCTGTAGATAATGTAGAAACAATCTGGGAGGCTTTTAAGGTGACAGTGCGAGGGTTCTGTATTTCCAAAGGCTCAGGAGTATTAGGAGATATTCAGAGCACGGTCAGGCGATTAGATGCGGAGCTAATGGATTTAGAGGTACAGCTGAGACTGAGGGGGGATAAAGAACTACAGAATGAGTTCCGGGGGAAACTCACAGAATATATGGAGGCCGCAGAGTGGGAAACGAAATATAGAGGAAAATATAGTGAGACCTGGAAGTACGGTGAGGGTGAGAGGCCTGGGAAGGCGTTAGCTCAAATCATACAGCACTTCTTCCAACTGTGTATTAGAAATCATGGGGTCAGGTGGGATATTACAACGCGACACGGCTGATATCCTAGCTACATTTACAGAGCACTACACAACACTCTATACCTCGCAACGTAGGGATAATTTTGAACTAGACAGCTTCCTTGGAGACATAGCCTTGGGGTGGCTGGGTGACTCGCAGAGGGAATTCTTAAGTGCTCCCTTTGAAATAGATAACATAAGAGAAGCTATTATGCAAATGCAGTCTGTGAAGGCCCCTGGTCTGGACGGACTGCCTGCTGAGTTTTATAAAGCTCACATAGATCTGATGGCTCCAATCCTAAAGGAGATGTATGAGGAGTCGCTGGAAACTGGTACACTTCACCCTTCCTTGAGAGAGCACTTATTACATCATTGCTTAAACCGGGAAAGTCCCCACTACACTGTGATTCTTATCGGCCGCTATCCCTTATTAATTGCGACGCAAAAATTCTGGCGAATGTTATTGCGATCAGGCAGGGTTCTTCCCTGGCAGGGCCACCACACATAACCTTCTTACCCTATTTTCTATAATGCAGAATGTCGCTCCGGAACTGCCGCTGGCGGCGGTCTTCTTGGATGCCACTAAAGTGTTTCACTCGGTCGAATGGGACTATGTCCTTGGGATACTGCAGCGAATGGGGCTTCCTGTCGTATTCCTGTCCTGGATAAAGCTGCTATATCAGCTTCCAATGGCAAGAATATTAATTAATGACCATCTGTCCGAAGCGTTCCTTATCTCCGCAGGCACGCGGCAGGGATGCCCACTCTCGCCATTATTATTTGCGCTCGCAATTGAACCTTTAGCGTGCAAATTGCGGCAACATCACCAAGACAAAGCCCTGAGATGCAACCTAAGACAAATCCTTGTATACCTATATGCGGATGACATAACGTTATCCGTTAGGTACCCACAAGATCACTTGAACTCACTCCTGCAGGAATTCATAGTGTTCGGCAAACTTTCAGGGACACTTATCAATTGGGGAGAGTCACAAATCTTCCCTTTGACTCCTACAGCCTTAAGATTCTCCTTGGACTTCCCTTTGGTGTGGTGCGACTCAGAACTACGCTATCTTGGGATAGTACTAAATAGAGATAGAGAGGAGCTGACGTGCCTCAACTACGGTACTGCAATACATCGGATCACGGAAAATGTCACACGGTGCCACTGACCTTAGCAGGACTTGCGGCATTGATTAAAATGGTGGTTCTGCCACAAATGCTGTACCTTTTTTTAAACATCCCATTCCATCACGGGCGGTATTTCTTCCAGAGGCTCAAGTCAGAAATGGCACGGCTGATAGGGGGGGTAAACAGTCTCGCTTGCAATGGAAAGTCCTCATGCAACCATATGCTCAAGGGGGGTTTGACGTGCCCGATTTTGAACTGTATTATGTAAGTGCGCAGGCCCACTATGCGTTGTACTGGTTCCATCCCCCTAGATACATGCCACAGATTGCAGCTGGGGTGGCAGAGTGGGCTAAAGAACGGTGATGGATTAAACCCAAATCTTTTGACTGGGTGTGAGTGTTTGATTGGTTCAGATGTTCCGTCCATCACCACCCCCTTTTGTACCACAGATTGCAGCTGAGCACTGACTGGTGGACCCTATCCCATTAGACGGCATGCTACACACACCTCCCCGCACGCGCGATATTGTGCCTACCACTACCACATGCGCGATAGAAGCCTGGCAACGCATTCTAGCTCTCCTTCAAGGTCCAATGTTATACTCGCCGCTTCTTCCGCTCACCTATCATTCACGCATGCCACTACTGCAGGAAACAGGGTTCCTCAAACTATGTGAACGTATCAAAATCAAGACAAGGGGGGATATCTATCAAAATGGGAAACTTCGCACCTCTGAGAACCTTTTGCAAGATATCCAACCCACATCGCTGGATATATTCCTCTTTGTCTGACTTCTACAAATTATGTGATCTATCACTCCTGGATTTCCTCAGGTACCCACAACATTCACCCCCTTAAACATGCTATTACATGCCACATTGCCAGGACACTTGGTCTCGGTACTCTACCGAACTATTCACAAACAACAAGCGGAGTCTCCCAGCTCTTCAGAATTGGGATATGAAATAACTGATGATCAATGGGCGTACTGCAGCCTCCAAACAGAGCAGATATCTGCCAGTTCTAGGCTATGCATCACACATTATACATTTCTGCAACGCCTCTATTACACTCCTGTTAAAATGTTTAGATTCAACCTGAGAGCCACAGATAACTGTGATAGATGTGGTAGCCCAGGGGCAGATTTTTTACATCTGGCCTGGGAGTGTCCTAGGGTGAGTGAATATTGGTCTGAGGTGTTCGAGGCTCTGCGCCAGATGGTGCCCATTGCTTTAGAGTGCACGCTGTTACTAGCATTGTTAAGTTATACTAAACTCATACCAAAGTCCTGTCGCAAATTTCTCGCTATTGCCTTACTATTAACTAAGCGTAGAACGGCTTGCAGGTGGGGCAGATTGCGGGCGCCAAAATTCAAGGAATGGTTGAAGGGCTTGATTTATTGCCATGACCAATTGACTTTATATGCCAAAATGTTGCCCAAGGCCTCGAAGCCTAAAAATATATGGATCCCACTACAGAGCTACCTCTTATCTCAATCTGCGGAATCCCAGACTGACGTTCCGGAGACACTGGAGCAGTAAAGGCCCTTGCCTATCAGATCTATATTCCATGTGGGACATCAAGGTAGAACTCAAAACCTAATGGTGGTAGTAGCATTACTCTGGTGAATCCCCTGTGATGTTTTCTTATCCACCTGTGCTTGTGCTGCGGATGCTTCTGAAATATTGTTTCCCCAAATGAGAGCCTGTAATCAGCTTATTGTCTGGCATCATTGTGTTTGATAGATGTTTAGCCTGGATTGCAAAGAAACTAATCATGCCAGTATGGGTGGCTGTCTTATCGGTCTGACATTGTACTGTATAATGTGTGCTCATCTTCTGTGAAACTGCCATTGATATTATCGTATACTAATATGTCTACTGAATGTTATCGAGAACTTGCATTGGGGTATTTTGTGGTTTTTTTTCTGATCTTCTTGTACTATGGAAAAACAATAAAATAAAAAAATGTTTAAAAAAACATATGCTAGAGCAACACATCATGGGTCAAAAATCGAATCCCCCGTGCGCTGCAGAAATGTGACTTTTGTTGATGTACCTGTGGTGCACAGTGCAGGAACAGATCCACAACGTCAAGCAACGACACTCTGGCCCTCATTTATGAGGTTTTGGTGCCAGGAAACGCCGCTAGGAATCTTGTTGTACTGCCCTGCATCAAAAGAAAAGGGCAGGAATGCTCTGTATCAATGAGATATTGCAAATTCCTGCCCTTTTTTTCCATGTTAACTATGTGCCTTATGTGGCGTTACTGCCAAGATGGCTGCGGTCCATCTGTTCCTCCTCTGTAGTCATTTGGTCTGTTGAAGAAGAAGGACATATGTCTCAGACATTGGAGTCATAGATAACACTTTCATCTGTCACATGTATGATCATTTCATTGATTGACAAGTTGTGTGTATTGTCAAACTGTTCACCTTTGTGGGCTAATCTAATTACAATTGCCAAATGTACTTGTTCATCACATTCTTTATCCACAAATGAACAGCCTGGCCATAGCCTTGTGAGTAGAGGAAATTGCAGTGTCTGACAAAGAAACCTGAGCCCTGCTAAACTAAACTGCAAATTGGATGTCCAAAATGGTTTTCATACACCTTTAAAAACACCACCCATCTATTCACTCCATGAGTTATGTCATGGAGCATGCAAGAAGGTGCCAGCTATGGGCACCGAGCTATGTGACTCAGTTTATTTGTTTTTATTTGCATAGCTAATTAAAACCATAGCAATAATAGCACTACAAAATTCATAAAACATAATTGTTAAAATCATTTAAAATCCGAGATGGAAAATTCATTTCAGTTAAAATACAATTAGATTATGCTAGTTGGGAAAAGTCAATGGATCGCTAGATGCTGTAGTTTTGTTTGTCTCAGAAATCTGTGCTCCGGCCCTGTTTGCCCGGTTATCCGAGCAAATTATCTCTGCTTGTTACAATAGTGTTCCCACTGCTACTCCTGGCATCCTTGATGAGGTTCTGCTAAAAGCCTAATTCACATCTGGCAGTCTGTTTCACGATGGTGGGTTTTGCGAAGCATTCTTTGATGTTTGTGCCATTTTTTGTTCCGCCATCATCAGGAATTTTACCAGTCTGCAGTTTAATTGAGTATTTACCGGGTTTAAGCAGGCCAGCACTGCTTGCCTTCTAGTGCGGATACCTTTCTGTTTGAAAGGTTCTTTTAGAAGTTGTATCCGCGCTTTGTGCAGTTCTTCGCATAGGCAAATTAAATGAAGGATATCACCATTCTTAATATTGCACAGCCTGCAATTATCTTGGCTGTTTATCCTCAGCCATGGTGGTAGATGCTGAGTGAATGGAAGGATCATGTCTGTACCTTAAGAAATTCATTTTTATCACCCTAGGGTAGCCCTGATTGAAGTATGGTTGTGGGGTGAGTAATTTATAGGAACTGAAGGTCCTCCAGGCATGTGATCTTTTCGAGAAGCTTGCCTTGTCCTCCAGTAAGGAGGATAGTTTTATGTTTTTCCAGACTCATTTTTTTTAATTGAGGTAGCCGAGTTGCGCATCCCAAAGTCCAGAGAGTTTGGTAGAATCTAAGGCTAGCTGGAGATAATTTCTTGCCTGGGAAAACTCACTGTGTTGTATATCGTGCCACAACTGATAGTTAAGCGTGTTTGTAGTGGCATTTCTTATCTTATGCCAACAGATGATATATGCACCATATCTGGCTAAGACTTGTTGTTGAAGGCCAAACTCTAGCCTTATTTGTGCTGCTGACGTGTAAGACGGAAGACAGAACATAGTTCTGTAAGCCTTCACCAACGTCCTATCCAACTCCTTAGCGTCTCTTCCCCGCATTGCCTCGCTGCCATAGGTTATCGAGGGGAGAAGTTTAGCCTGAACTACCTTCAGTAGCGGAGTCAACGTTGGTCCCATCAATTTATTTGCAAGATTTTTCATCGTCAAGGCAGTTAACAAACCTTTCCTTCTTATTTCCTCTTTTTGGCGCCAGAAGGACCCTTCCTTGTCAAATACGACTACTAGATAGTGCCACCAAGGAACCAATTTTTTTGTGTGGTCTTTTTACTATTGATTGACATTGTCTTCGTTTTGCTCAGGTTTATTTTTAAGTTATTTTCTGTTGCGTATTTCTGCATTTCAGTTAGTAGATGTTGAAGGCCAACATAAGTATGACTTAGCAGAACTACATCATCTGCATACATGACATTTGTTAAAGTTCTCCCTCCCAGCCTGGGAGCGTGGGAATTGCAGGCATCAAGCGCATTTGGAAGGTCAGCCATAAATAAATTGAACAGGGTGGTGCAAGCACACAACACTGCTTCTGTCCTTTTGTAGTTGGTACTTTCGAGGAAAGGTGGGTGCCTTCGCCTAGTTTCACCTGCACCCAGGTGTCTGTATGTAGAAGCATCCGCATGTTTAAGATGGTCTGTGGGATGCCCCATCGTGTCAGTTTCCCCCATAGTCTTCATCTCTCAATATTGTCAAAAGCAGCACTAAAATCAATATAACATAGATGTAAGGGTAACTTGTGTAACAATGTGAATCAGGACGCAGGACACAGTTAGACATGTGGGATCGGCTTGTGTTAAAGAGAGTTAGTGGCACCGCGTGTTGCCGCCGTTGCATATGGAAATATGCCTCACTGATCGAAGGGAGTCTGGTGCTGTGGTCGCAGCCACGGACCTGGTCACTGCCAATCAGGACTCAGGACACAGTTAGACATGTGGGATCGGCTTGTGTTGAACAGAGTTGGTGGCAGCACGTGTCGCAAGCCTTCCATATGGCAATATGCCTCACTGATCGAAGGGAGTCTGGTGCTGTGGTTGACTCACGCAGTTGGGGTCACTGATATTCAGGACTCAGGACACAGTTACACATGTGGGTTCGACTTGTGTTGAAGACGGTTAGTGGCACCATGTGTCAACGGTTTTCCACAGTGTAGGTCCGAAGTAGCGGTGAGCAAGGGTCCATAGCCATGTGCATAGGTTGGTGACCCCACCGGCCTGCATAGTACAGGTTCAGTGGCACCCTGTGTCACTGGCCTTCCATATGCAAATATCCTTCACTGATTGAAGTTGGGGTCGCTGCCATCCAGGACTCAGGAATCAGTTACACATGTGGGATTGGCTTGTGTTGAACAGGGTTAGTTGGTACCACGTGTCACTGGTCTTCCAGAGTGTAGAATGGAGGCAGCAGTCAGCAAAGGCCCACAGGCAGGTGACGTTGACTTGAGCTGCACAGATTGGGAGCATTTGGTCTTTCATAACCCATTATAGTCTCTTACATAATTTGCGTCGCTATTAATCTTGAATTGTGAAGCGTGCAATCCCAGTGTAGGGTGCAGGCAGCGGTCAGGATGGGCGCACAGCCACGAGGCGTTGAGTTGAGCTGCACAGTTAGTGGCACCTGGAGTACTCAGTGTGTGCGCACCCTGCGATGATATGTGGTCCCGGTGGGCCGCACTGGGAGTAATGTCTTGCCTTGATAAGGCCAGGTGGAGATGACTTATGGTGCAGTGAGATAGTAGCACCTGAAGCTCACAGCATGTGTGCATCCTGCGATGATGCGTGGTCCCGGCGGGTCGCAAAGGGAGCAACGTGTCTTGCGAACTGGACTTCGTCATCTGCAATCGCCACTGCATCTGAATTGTGAGCCCTGCTGTCTGCAGTGTAGATCGAAGGCAGTAGTTAGCATAGACATCGATGGAATGCTTTTTGTCACTTCTTCTTGACAAAATCCGAGGACATAGAGTACAATTCTCTGTGCAATTTAAACCAAGGCTGAATTCAAGTTGTGAACCCTGCTGTCCGCAGTGTAGATCAAAGGCAGTAGTCGGTACGGACATAAGTCTGCGGTACTGTGCCGCTGGGTTCACAGAGGGCCTGTGTGGAGGACGACCGCGGTCATTGCGGCAGCCACGTGCCAGGGTGAGGGCCGCCGCTCTGCAGACTCCGGCCTATTTATTCATACTCCTACGCTGAACTGGTGTACGTTGGACCAGCCCACTCTGCTTCTGCTTCCTGGGGGGGACACCAGATCTTCCCCACTGCCTGAGGTAACATGGTTGCGTGCACTATACACTACTCTATAAGTATCAATAGTATATCTCCACATGGACAGGTTTGTGCTTTGCATAGTGAGGTCTGTGCAGCACATCACGTTACACTTGGCATTGTGTGCATTATTATTGATGGGTGACTTGCCTTCTTCATATATAGTTGGTTGCCATATCTCCCAACATTCAGCTATTGTGCGGCTAAGGGGACATGATATTTGGGAAGGTCCGTTGTCCTGTTTTGCGCTTTGTCGGTGGTAGTAGCGGGGGTGGTCCGGGGGGGAGGTTCTGGTGGTGGTGGCGCTGGGTGTTGTGGCCTTGTTGGGTGTCGGAGCTGCATGATCAGTAGCTCTATCACATGTTAGCCTTTAGATGTTGCTGTGAGTTGGGTCTAATTCACGCAGTAGATAGTCGACCTCCTTACACCAGTTAAAGGTTGACGTTAATTTGTTACTGGTAAGTCGGCTTATCGTCTGCTTTTTGGATCACATTGCAGATTTGGCTGGTTGTTGAAAATATGGGGAAGTGGTGTTTTCATGTTTTTTTTTGCATGGAAACGCCTACTTGCATAGTCGCGTAGCCCTGACGAAAATGATCGTCCTGCCACGGCTACTATACTACTTTGCTAATATTCCAACATATGTCCCCAACTGGGTGTTTCGGGACCTTGAAGCCCTATTACGCGACCTACTCTGAAACAAGGGCCAGCCACGCATCGCTCTGGCGAAATTATATATGCCAACTGAAGCGGGAGGACTGGCTGTTCCCAATCTGGAACTATACTATCTGGCAGCGCGAATGCAGTGGGTGTCAGGTTGGCTAGGCGGAAGGGACTTGGGAGATACGGCCACGGATGTCGCGGTCTGGACACAGTTACAGGTCCAAGTGTTGTTTCACCCACTGACCCGGACCCCGCGCCCGTCGCAGCTGCATCTTGAGGTAGCGCGCAGATGCTTCCTCCGCTGCCTACGCCTAACGCGGGCGATAACACCATACGCCCCAATACTCCCCCTATTGGGTACCCCGACTGCGACAGGGGCACTGACGGCTGTACAACTTGACAGCTGGACCGCAGCGGGAGTGGAAACGTTGGGAGACCTATACTCTGACGGCACCCTCCTCCCCTTCGCCACCCTCGTGGATGACACATCTCTACCAGCTGGACAGTTCCTATTACATGCGTCCCTCACCCGCACACTGACTGCCGCCTGGGGTGACATAACTGTCGAATTGCCCACCCATCACTTCCTGCAGTACCTTCACGTCATGAGTAATGGCACACACATAATCCACTGGCTAGCGCAAGCTCTTCTTCTCCATACTCATCCCGCCACTGTGCAACTGAGGGAGAAATGGGCGACCGACAGAAGGCGAGATTGGACGGATAAGGAGTGGGCAATGATTCTAGCTGGCCCGGTTAATGTCCCTCGTAACCCTCGTTTTAAAATTATACAACTCTACATACTACACCGCGCATACCTCACTCCGGACAAGATAAACAGATATTTCTCGGTCATGGATACGGCCTGCAATCGCTGTTCTCAGATAGGAGCGGACCTCCTACACATGCTCTGGCACTGTCCTACCCTTCAACAATACTGGGATGGGGTGACCATGCTACTGACACATTGCACTGACGAACGAGTGCCAAGAACTTGGGAGGCCTACATACTGGGATTATACAAACGTACACGGCTGAATAAAGTCCAGGCCCGGTATTGGGATCTCGGGCTCATCACGGCCAAGCGACTGCTCACCAAGCGGTGGAAGGCCGACACACCTCCACACATCCGACACTGGAGCCTATCGTTGGTAAACTGGGCACGGGCAGAAAGCGCTGCCCTGCGACGAGAGGAAACAGCGGGCCTTAGAAAATTCCCGATTGCACAACACTGGGACACTATCCTCCAATCCTTTCAGCAGAAATGTGTAGAGCAGGGGATCACGTGATAAGATGTAGGCTACCCCCACTTCCCCACACAGCGATTGACACCACAAAATGTGATTACACCTGGCGGATCTTTCCCTTATTCCATTTCCCCCCTCTCCAGTCCTGCTGCGATATTGGAACATAGCCTATGCTGCACTACTCGCTGCCTCCATGACTCCCAGGTCTTGGCTACTGTATGCTACGTACCCGGCTGTCTCGTAGTGACGGGTGTATTGCCTCTCCCACACCCATGTCCCCACATACTTTACTATAGCCAGGGGTCCTACCACCTACTACTTTAAGATCAACACTATCCTGTTACAACTACCATACCTTTACGCTGGGAACCCTCCCTTATGAGCCTGACGCACAGGCGGGCCCCCTGCTGCGCCCCCCGAGCTACCCCGCCCGCTAAATAGCTACTGACATATTGACACCACACCCCCCCTAACACATGGCTACCTCCATCCCACTCCCCTTCTCCCCTTCATTTGTATTTCCCAAGTTACTGTTATAAATGTTATTGACCTACTGGTCCCCCCTTCCTCTGGACCACACCCTTTAATACTGCTTCTCGTACACGCTACATCATGGGGACTTTGAGGATACCTGCCAGGGCCGAGGTGATCCTTCCCGGACACAACTATGGACACCAGACACTCCTATCAGGTCAAATACGTTGTATACTCACCCAATGACCAACACGCTTACGAAGCTATGCAGCCTCATCCCTCCTTAATGGTGTCCCGCGCCCTCCTAGAGAGTGAGCTAGTCTGTCATCGTTTTATGTGACCTACAAGTGTTACAGCGGGCCACGGCTCACAAAATGACATTGATGAGCGCTAACATAGCACTGTGTTTATGAGTTTGCATATGAACAAAAAGAGAAAAAAAAGACCTACAGACCTACACTCATTATTTTCATTTTTGTTTTATTGCATTGCTGAATGTTCGCATGATTATAAAATTCTGAATCAATCACTTAAACGCCGCCGGACCCCAGGGTTGTCGGCCTTGTGGCTGTGTTCATTCAATGCATGTGATATGACTTCGACAATACGCGGCTGGCCCGGACGTTTTGTAAGCCGAACGCTGTGTACTGTACGCTTCCAACAATAAAGGTCTTAAAATATATTAAAAAAATAAATAATGGAAACGCCTACTTGCATATCATTAGCGTTAGTTGTGGCTCTCGTTTGTGGCGATTTTGTTGGCGGAAGGCATCAACGGAAGAGTGGTGAGATTTTCAGTTTTCGCCAAGTTGAGAATGGGGTGATAATTAAAAAACATAGAAAAAAAGATATGTTTAATGAACATTATAATTAGAAATTAGCATTTAAGAACCTTTGAAATTCACTGAAAAAAACAGAGGTTTTACAGACGTTATAGTTAGGAATTAGCATTTCAAAAGCCTTAGAAATTCACTGAAAAAACCATAGGTTTCAGGAACGTTATGGTTCACTCATACAAAACGATAGAAATTCCTCTGTTATAGTTAGTTGAGCTAACTATAACTCGCGTCCCCGCAATGCACTGCTGATGATGTCACATATTACATCATTAATGACATGGTCATTGACATCACTGATGACATCACTGATGACATCTCAAATGACATCACCGATGACATCATCCAGTGACTATGTGTTTCTATAAAATGTAAATATGTTTTATACATACATATGCCAAGGTGTATTGAAGAATAAATGGGTGTATACGAGTCAGGATGCATGATTAAGTAGGTGTGTGACTGCCTGTACAAGTGAGTGATTAATTGTGTTTTACTTAATGTGTTAGCGACTGATACAGACATTCACACAGTTTAGGCTGTCAGATGGTGTGTACGCGGTTGCATGGTTTAAACCCCAGGCTTTAAACCGTGATTCCAAATTTTCAAGTTCCTTCTCTAAGGTTTCTTGGTCACTGCCATTATGGATTGTTCTTAAACATTCCCCATTGCGGATGGAAGCTGGTTGCATGTAGCAACGTATTCCCCACTGTTGGTTTTCGGAAGAGTCTTGTATGTAATTTGAAGTCCTTTACATACACTGTTAGATCTAAAAAATGAACTTCACTCCCACTGACTGAGCTAGTAAACTTCTTTAAAGAGTTATCTTGTATTTTCTAGGTGAAACTCCTAACAGAATCTTCAGTCCCTCTCCACACGCGAAAAGGTCGTCGATGAAGCGACTCCAATGAAGTATATTCTCTTCCCATTCTTTGTGGAACTTGACCCAGACCACCTGCTCCTCCCACCATCCCATATGCAAATTAGCATAGCTGGGGGCCAAGCAGGTGCCCATTGCTGTTCCACAGACTTGATGGTAAACGTCATTGTTAAAGAGAAAGTAGTTGTTTTTTAAACATACAGAAACCATCATCAGTGGCATTTGTGTGTGTGACCATAGACCCGGGTACCCGGCGAATGGGGTCCACAGGGCCAAAATCGGCCCTGGGAGGGGGCTACAGGGCCGGTCTCCCCCATTCAAACAATAACAATGTGGGAGCAGTGTATCAGTGCAGGGAGAATGATGTGAGTGCTCTCTGTGCAGGGTAAGTGGTGCATGAGTGAAGGTTGATAGGTGTCTGAGTGCAGAGTGAAAGTGCCTCAATGCATGGTGATTGATGTGTGTTCAGTGCAGAATGAGAATTCTGTGAGTTTACAGGGTAAGAGGCGTGCGGGTATAGGGTGAGCGGCATGTCAATGGTATAAGGGCAGGATGAGGTGTTTGAGTTCAGGGTGAGAGGTGTGGGTGGAGGGTGAGAAGAATGTGAGTGCTGGGTAAGAGGTATGTCAATGGTATCTGAGTGCAGAGTCAGCACCGTGTGAGTTGTGAGTAAGCAGTATCTGACTGCTAGCGCAATGTCAGGGTGACTGTATAGAGTAAATGGTGGGTGAGTGTGCAGGATGAGTGGTGTCTGAGAGTAGGTTGAGTGAAAGAAGGGATCAGAACAAGGTAGAATAGGTTGAAAGTTGTGCATCTTTCACAGAATCATTTGTAGGTACATACCCTCTCCAAGTGTGTAGAAGACTTCAACTGTAGTCAGGTGACTGGAAAGCCCACGAAATCTAAAAATGTACGCGTGTGACAGAGAGAGAAAAGGAACAAACTGCAACAATGTCAGAGGAAATTACATAGAACTGCAATTATATGTAAAGAATCATTTCAAAAATGTCTGAGCTGTGTGCTATGCAATGCCACATTACCTCCGATGTAAACTTTAGATAAAGTTTCCAAATGTTTAATTACATGCCACAGTTAGAGGTACTATTTTTTTCATATACCACTGTTCATGAAAAGGCAAATATCACAATTATATATACACACTCTTGTCTACAAAGCCTGTGCTCTGCTGCTAATGTGGCTCTCTTACCCCAACTCATCAATAGCGCTGCCTTTAAGTCCCAAGGACACAGTTCACAAGGTCAGACTAGATTTCACTGCTCCCCTGATAGTAAATTGGCAGTAAATTGTTGTGAAATGGAAGGAATTTCCATTGAAAGTGTTTAAACAATTTTAGGGATGTATGTGATTCTAGGAAATGTATTGTACACAGGCACAGAGGCTCAAGGTGGGAGAGACGACACTTTAGGACAGAGCCGGCTTAAAATAAGCTTCAAATAAGTGGAAATTAACCAATAGCCCTACAGAGCAATTGAAATGGCAGAAAGTGACCTTCACAAATGCCATTACCATTGCAAAAAAATATTTTCCTGATAAATTATGTGTCCAAAACTGTACACATTTTAATGCTTGATGTCCAGGGTTTACCAGCTGTGTTCATCAGTAAAGTTCCTAGTGGCAGATAATGAAGGGAATCTGGTACTGGACACTGTAAATGTATTTTTTTGCAGTATATCAATTACTGGCACTTGTGAATTACTATAGAACCATAACACCCAGGAAGAAACGTTTGCCGTTTCCTTTGCTAAAAGGATTTTTTTTATGAAGATGCACCATCCAACAAGGCAGAGGATCGACATTACGGCAAGAACAGAGCATAACCAATATGTTGCAATACGGTCAGTGCCTGTGGACACCTTGTAATAATTTTATAATGATATTCGGGCCAACATGAGAATCTATCTTAGCTTATAATTATATTTATGAGACCTGAATGGGATAGAGGGCTGATGCAGAGGTTAGAGCGTCTAAAACATGTTCCCTAGATCCATAGTGCTGAAAAAACTCAGGGGTTTATGTACAGGAACTTGCACATCGCTGCCGTAATTCAGCGATGCGTCAAAATGAAATGTGCTGCCGTATGACATCGCAAAACGCCACAGAAGCTCAACATTTAGCACCCATGTTATAATGCAAGAGCTTCCATGCGACTAGTGGCAAAAATAACAACAAAAACAATGTATTGCTTAAGGAAACCATTTGGGGTACTACATTGAAGGTAGCAATTGAGCAGGGAGCACACTGCAGTACTCAGGACAACCAACCCAAGAACGCCAGTACCAGCTCAGATGCCGAGGCAGATTCCCATGGGAAGCAGAAGAGGAAGTCCAATTTCAGTGAGGGGAAAAATTAGACACAGAAGTGACAAACCATCAACACCAGCTATTTGTCACCACTAAGTTGCCACTATGGAGGAAAGAGGCCATATGGCAGACCATTGTGGAGAAAATCAACTGCTTGTAAATATGTAAATGTAAATCCAGTACTTGTATAGCGCACAAATCACCCCCAAAGGGGTCTCAAGGCGCTGGGGGCCGTTGGGAAGATTAAGCGAGCTATTGCCCAGAGTCGCATGGTGCTGGGCAGACCCCAGCTGATGGTCCCAGGTAATCGATCCGTGATACCCAGCGTCCAGCGTCAGTTGCCCTGGCCGTGGCACCACACCTCTCCCCCTAGGCCTAAGCCAATAGGACAGTTAGCAATTGCAAAAAGTGTTGGCACGATTATAAGCGCAGAACAAAGGCAAAACTTGCTACTAATCTCAAGTCCGCTTTGCAGACCAGAGGAGAAAGCCAAGCACACCAGGAGGTGCTGTATGCCTTGGAGGAGTGCGTGGCATCGAGCATCCCAGATGAGTTGGTGGCAGGAATCCCGGGATAAGACAGTGCTGTCCACGAGGACCAAAAAGTCACAACAAGGGCCAATATTATCAAAAGGGGCGTGCTGTGCAGTGCAGCTAGCTATGTCTCAGTGCTCCTGTGTGCTGCTAGCAGGTCAGTTGTATGGGATTTGGCTCATGTTCTGTGAAACACCACATAGAGAATTGACACTGGCCAGTTACATATTGCAGTGCTCACTCAAGCACTGTCACATTTCCACCCCCATGCGTGAAGTCTCACACCAGTCTACATCCACCTTTGCATACTGCTACCTGTTGTACAACTTACAACATGAATCACCAAAAACCACAAGTCCCATAATACAAAACAAGCAACATATAATATATAATATACATCGAACGTCTCCTGCGTGACACATTTGGAGAGCGCGCTTTCTCCCCGCACCTGACCCTCGAAAGAGCACATCAGTCTCTGGGCACTCGCCCCCCTCCAGGCAGTGTTCCGCGCCCCATCATCGCACGGATCCTTAACTATCGTGACACCGCACTTCGCCTGGTGCGTGAGAAGAAGACATTGACATATGAAGGCATGGATTTTACCATATATCCAGACTTTACAGTTGCTGTGTAGGAAGCCCGTTGTAAGTTCCTCCTGGTAAAGCAGAAGTTTCGTAAGGCGAAGATTGACTTTGCGCTTATGTATCCAGCACGTCTAAGGGTCACACACCAAGGTAAACAAAAGATATTTGCGAACCCACACCAAGCCGAAGAGTTTCTCAAAAGTATCAATCATTAATCACCTAGACGAAATCCTGATGATCACTCCGCCTCGTCCCGCACTCCAGAGACCGAAGGCCCATCATAAGGATAGGGGGTTAAAGTTGGCGCTGCCTGACGCTACTAGATCTACACAAACAATGCGATTAGTCTGCTGGCTCTAGAAACTTAGCCTACAAAGCAATAGGACAACACTCAGGATCCGCTGGTGACTAGATCCATCGCCCGCCAGGAGATGGCAGATAAGTGAATCCAGCAAATCTGATGCTAGTGCAATTATATACTGTGATACTTATAAGATTTGGACACAGCCTGGTTTTTTCTCCACGGCATAGTGCAGAGCACCCTCCCACCGAATGTCTCGCCTGCTGCTACTACGGCGGGCTCTAGTCATTGGGAGCAGGGAGGTAAATGTGACACAATGGCGGTTCCCCCATTATGGGTGAGCCCCAGCAAGACTTTCTTCACAGTTGGTCTTGTTTGACCGAATTGATTAGTTGGGGCAATGCTGGGTTTGGGGAGGGAAATGACATTCCAGCACAATTGTGGTACTGTTGTGGGAGGGAGGGGAGAAGGGGGAAGGGCATTCCTTGCTAGTTCTCGTTAAATGTTATGCAGAACTGTGGCAGAAGAACATACAGTATTTTGGTGAACACGGCATGCAACATACAGATGGCACATCACCACTTAGTATACACCTCTGACTCATATGGCTGACTTGACAACTCAACAGAGACTACAGATAGTAACGTGGAATGTGCGGGGACTAGGGGACCCGTGAGAGTGTCGCCAGCTCTTGGCGTATTTAGATAGACAAAATACACACATCGCACTGCTCCAGGAAACGCACATTCACCGATCGCACCCCTCTATATTAGCTACGAAATGGGCAGACCATCAACAATTTTCATCATACTCATCATATGCAAGGGGCATTGCGATACTTATTAAAAATATACACCATTTGCCCTTGCAGGGACATCACTGGATCATAGCCGCAGGTACACTATTGCGTAGGGACGCCTGGGCGCGGATTCGGTCACCCTAGTGAGTTGTTATGGCCCAAACGTGGATGCTCCTGAGTTCTTTACTGAGTTGTGGGGGAAGATAATTGACATAGGGTCTATGCATAAAATATGGGGGGATTTTAATGTAGCTCTTAACCCAGAAGAAGACAGATCCAATCCTGCACCACATCATTACAATAGGTCCCACCAAGCGCTACAGGGTATTAGAACAGAGACTGGATTACTAGAAGCATGGCTTCACTATCATCCACTTGCTTGAGAGGGCACACATTTTTCAGCACACGCTGCCTCCTGGGCACGGTTGGATTATCTCTTACTGTCTAGAGGATTGGGCCCCCTAATAAAAGATATCACTCAACTGGCCAGGAAGTACTCGGACCACTCCCCTGTCAAGCTCACAATAGCCCCACCTGGGTATAATAAACTGTGCCACACTTGGAAATTGCAGCCCTTAACACTGCTGGACGCAGTATTCCACAGCCAATTAGGGACGAAATTCAAGACTTTTTCCACAGGAATAAAGGCTCTGTAGATAATGTAGAAACAATCTGGGAGGCTTTTAAGGTGACAGTGCGAGGGTTCTGTATTTCCAAAGACTCAGGAGTATTAGGAGATATTCAGGGCACGGTCAGGCGATTAGATGCGGAGCTAATGGATTTAGAGGTACAGCTGAGACTGAGGGGGGATACAGAACTACAGAATGAGTTCCGGGGGAAACTCACAGAATATATGGAGGCCGCAGAGTGGGAAACGAAATATAGAGGAAAATATAGTGAGACCTGGAAGTACGGTGAGGGTGAGAGGCCTGGGAAGGCGTTAGCTCAAATCATACAGCACTTCTTCCAACTGTGTATTAGAAATCATGGGGTCAGGTGGGATATTACAACGCGACACAGCTGATATCCTAGCTACATTTACAGAGCACTACACAACACTCTATACCTCGCAACATAGGGATCATTTTGAACTAGACAGCTTCCTTGGAGACATACCCTTGGGGTGGCTGGGTGACTCGCAGAGGGAATTCTTAAGTGCTCCCTTTGAAATAGATAACATAAGAGAAGCTATTATGCAAATGCAGTCTGTGAAGGCCCCTGGTCTGGACGGACTGCCTGCTGAGTTTTATAAAGCTCACATAGATCTGATGGCTCCAATCCTAAAGGAGATATATGAGGAGTCGCTGGAAACTGGTACACTTCACCCTTCCATGAGAGAGCGATTATTACATCATTGCTTAAACCAGGAAAGTCACCACTACACTGTGATTCTTATCGGCCGCTATCCCTTATTAATTGCGACGCAAAAATTCTGGCGAATGTTATTGCGATCAGGCAGGGTTCTTCCCTGGCAGGGCCACCACACATAACCTTCTTACCCTATTTTCTATAATGCAGAATGTCGCTCCGGAATTGCCGCTGGCGGCGGTCTTCTTGGATGCCACTAAAGTGTTTCACTCGGTCGAATGGGACTATGTCCTTGGGATACTGCAGCGAATAGGGTTTCCTGTCGTATTCCTGTCCTGGATAAAGCTGCTATATCAGCTTCCAACGGCAAGAATATTAATTAATGACCATCTGTCTGAAGCGTTCCTTATCTCCGCAGGCACGCGGCAGGGATGCCCACTCTCGCCATTATTAATTGCGCTCGCAATTGAACCTTTAGCGTGCAAATTGCGGCAACATCACCAAGACAAAGCCCTGCGATGCAACCTAAGACAAATCCTTGTATACTTATATGCGGATGACATAACGTTATCCGTTAGGTACCCACAAGATCACTTGAACTCACTCCTGCAGGAATTCATAGTGTTCGGCAAACTTTCAGGGACACTTATCAATTGGGGAGAGTCACAAATCTTCCCTTTGACTCCTACAGCCTTAAGATTCTCCTTGGACTTCCCTTTGGTGTGACTCAGAACTACGCTATCTTGGGATAGTACTAAATAGAGATAGAGAGGAGCTGATGTGCCTCAACTACGGTACTGCAATACATCGGATCACGGAAAATGTCATACGGTGCCACTGACCTTAGCAGGACTTGCGGCATTGATTAAAATGGTGGTTCTGCCACAAATGCTGTACCTTTTTTTAAACATCCCATTCCATCACGGGCGGTATTTCTTCCAGAGGCTCAAGTCAGAAATGGCACGGCTGATAGGGGGGGTAAACAGTCCCGCTTGCAATGGAAAGTCCTCATGCAACCATATGCTCAAGGGGGGTTTGACGTGCCAGATTTTGAACTGTATTATGTAAGTGCGCAGGCCCACTATGCGTTGTACTGGTTCCATCCCCCTAGATACATGCCACAGATTGCAGCTGGGGTGGCAGAGTGGGCTAAAGAACGGTGATGGATTAAACCCAAATCTTTTGACTGGGTGTGAGTGTTTGATTGGTTCAGATGTTCCGTCCATCACCACCCCCTTTCGTACCACAGATTGCAGCTGAGCACTGACTGGTGGACCCTATGGTGGACCCTATCCCATTACACGGCATGCTACACACACCTCCCAGCACGCGCGACATTGAGCCTACCACTACCACATGCGCGATAGAAGCCTGGCAACACATTCTAGCTCTCCTTCAAGGTCCAATGTTATACTCGCCGCTTCTTCCGCTCACCTATCATTCACGCATGCCACTACTGCAGGAAACAGGGTTCCTCAAACTATGTGAACGTATCAAAATCAAGACAAGGGGGGAAATCTATCAAAATGGGAAACTTCGCACCCCTGAGAACCTTTTGCAAGATATCCAACCCACATCGCTGGATATATTCCTCTATGTCTGACTTCTACAAAGTATGTGATCTATCACTCCTGGATTTCCTCAGGTACCCACAACATTCACCCCCTTAAATATGCTATTACATGCCACTTTGCCAGGACACTTGGTCTCGGTACTCTACCGAACTATTCACAAACAACAAGCGGAGTCTCCCAGCTCTTCAGAATTGGGATATGAAATAACTGATGATCAATGGGCGTACTGCAGCCTCCAAACAGAGCAGATATCTGCCAGTTCTAGGCTATGCATCACACATTATACATTTCTGCAACGCCTCTATTACACTCCTGTTAAAATGTTTAGATTCAACCTGAGAGCCACATTAAACTGTGATAGATGTGGTAGCCCAGGAGCAAATTCCTCGCTATTGCCTTACTATTAACTAAGCGTAGAACGGCTTGCAGGTGGGGCAGATTGCGGGCGCCAAAATTCAAGGAATGGTTGAAGACCTTGATTTACTGCCATGACCAATTGACTTTATATGCCAAAATGTTGCCCAAGGCCTCGAAGCCTAAAAATATATGGATCCCACTACAGAGCTACCTCTTATCTCAATCTGCGGAATCCCAGACTGACGTTCCGGAGACACTGGAGCAGTAAAGGCCCTTGCCTATCAGATCTATATTCCATGTGGGACATCAAGGTAGAACTCAAAACCTAATGGTGGTAGTAGCATTACTCTGGTGAATACCCTGTGATGTTTTCTTATCCACCTGTGCTTGTGCTGCGGATGCTTCTGAAATATTGTTTCCCCAAATGAGAGCCTGTAATCAGTTTATTGTCTGGCATCATTGTGTTTGATAGATGTTTAGCCTGGATTGCAAAGAAACTAATCATGCCAGTATGGGTGGCTGTCTTATCGGTCTGACATTGTACTGTATAATGTGTGCTCATCTTCTGCTCATCTTCTGTGAAACTGCCATTGATATTATCGTAATATGTCTACTGAATGTTATCGAGAACTTGCATTGGGTTATTTTGTGTTTTTTTTTCTGATCTTCTTGTACTATGGAAAAACAATAAAATAAAAAAAAGTTTTTAAAAAACATATGCTGGGGGCGTGGCTTAGCGGCTGAATATGGCGGTCGCATAGCTGTAGGGCTCCGTGAGTGAGGCAGTGACCCCACTACAATCCGACCATTAATCCGAACTACATCAACCTCTGATCGGAGGAACCCGGCTCCAGGACTGAGCGGGAATCACCCGGAGGCGAAACGGCCGAAATCGGAAGCCGGGAGGCGGACTTACGATCTCCGTCGTCAGGGGGCCTGCATCGATCCTGCAACACCGGGCTCCGGTAGGATTGGAGGCCGGGCGGAAGTGAGTGCGACACGGCAGAGGGCGACCGGAAGGGCGCGCTGCCCGGCACCCCCCCCCCAGTGACACACCGAAACCTTTGACCGGAGCGCTCCCCTGGCACCCCCGAGTGACTGCGTTCCCAATCGCCCACTGGAGAGAGGGGGCAACGAACGGCGGCGGCGCAGAAACAGCATTGGTGCACTAAGTTAAGTCCCCCTGCAGTGAACACTAACAACGGTGAGGGGAGGGCGGAGTGCCCGTTTGGCGTGGGCCCCTACGTGACGGCTCGCTATCTGACCCCCCCCCCCACCCCCGCGGAATACAAGGGACTGCACACACGCGACTCGCGGCACTCGCCGCTGCATGCAGAAATTTGGCGCCAATTTGGAAGCGCACGCATTTTGAAAGGAGGCGGACTTCGCCCTTACACACGGCTGGGGGGAGTGAGGAGAGCTGGGGTGCGGCAGAAGAGGGTGCGAGGGCCAGAGAAAAACGGAGGCACGGGCGGGGAGCCCCAGAAACGACATAAAGTCCCATAAACTGCCAGTGGCCAGGGAGAGACTTTAATTCCACACCACTCAGCCACAGCAGGCACTAGGGTTGTGGTCTGGCAAAGCGTCACCAGACAACACAGATCACAGCGGAAGGCAGCGACCGAGGGCAAGGTGGAACAAAGAGTGTCAGGCAGGCTGCACGGTGCACTGGGACTGACTAGGGTCTGACCTTGGATTAAAGCTTACTTCTAACGATAATCTTTGTCCTGGATTTACTAAGACAGATTGTCTTCCACAGACTGCCCACTCATCAAGTAGTGGAAGTGGGTGAGCGTCGCCACTGAGGCCCACCTTTAACCTGTTGGACACAGACACCCCCTTCCTGGGATCACTTGCCACGGAAAAAGTAGACAACGAGGGTGCCGGGAAGAAACATGGCTGGCAGGGGCCCGAAAAACGCCACGTCGCAGTCTAAACTGGAGAAATTTGCATATGACAGACAGGCGCACTCCCAGGCAGAACCGCGCACATCAACGGGGAAGACACCAGAGGCCGATGGGACAATAAAAGCAACACTTGAAGACGTGATGAAGGCGCTGGCACAAGTGCAGGCAACAGTGGGGTCCACTGCCACTGAAGTCTCACTCCTAAGGGCGGACTTTCAAAAAATGGGAGAAAGAGTGAAACAGGTCGAGGTGGTCACTAAATCTCTGGTTGAAGACGTATCAGACCTACAATTGACAATGGAACGAGTGGCGGCAGAGAACAAGACACTGAAAGAGAAGCTGGACGACCAGGAGGGGCGCTCCAGGCGCAACAACGTAAGAATTCTTGGGGTCCCGGAATCGGAAGGAACTAAAGCCATGGATCTGTACGTGGAAGACCTGATCAAGAGACAGCTCAAACCCAAGGGTTTATCACAATTTTTCTCCGTTGAAAGGGCGCACAGAGTTCCAGGGGGAAAGCCCAAGCCTGGAGCCACCCCTAGACCCATAATAGCGAGACTCTTTAACTTTCGGGACCGGGATGCGATCCTACAGGCTGCGAGGATGGCAGCGCCGCTGCAGGTTCAGAACTCTATGGTAGCCTTTTTCCCGGACTATACTGCGGAGGTGGCGCGCCGGAGGAGGAACTTCCTTGATATCAAGAGGGAACTGAGAGCTAAGGAACTGCCGTACTCGATGCTGTTCCCGGCCTGGCTGCGAATGGTCGCGGACAGTAAGGTTTGGTTTTTCGACACGCCAGAGTCGGCGCGCGAATGGTTGGATGGATGGCGACAAGTAGGACTACCCCGCTGCTCGCATAGAACAAACCAGAGCCAACGCGGAGACAGCCAACCGAGATCCCAAGCATCAGGTGGAATTGAATCGACGCACTCCCAGGCGCAGGACACCACCAACACACTGGAAGACGTGGAGGAATAGTCGCCCGGCACCGAACGGAATGAACACTGACATGGCTTTGTGGGTGTGACCCGGCTTGGACACTGGCCTGGGGGAGACCAGAGAGGGCAGGGGTCCTGTCTACTCCGGAGGACACTTCACCCCAGCATGCAAGTACTGTTTATGGGTTGGGTAGAGCACTCTGCTGAGTTGGGGTGGCGGACAGTTCTAAGCCCGTCTGGCAGGGAGGCAGGGAGGGGGGAGGAGTGGGGGGGTTGTTTAACTGTTCATTGCAAACCGCAAACTGTACTAGGCTACGCATTTCTCCAGGTTCAGATTGGGAAGGGAGAAGGGAAGTTAGTTGAGTTTTCCAGAGTTCTACAGGATTGGTCGGGTTGTGCTGGCTGGTTCCCGCGCTGCTTCCCTGGTAGGGAGGGGTGGGACACTGTGACCGCAGGACACACTGGTCACATGAACATCTACACGACGGACTATGGCAGATCGCTCACGACGTAGGCGGGATGAGGGTGCACCTAGATCCCAGGGAGCACCCCTTCGCATACTAACATGGAACGTACGGGGCCTGGGAGACAAGGTCAAACGAGGGCTGGTACTCACTGCACTGAAAAGACAGGGGCCGGCTCTAGCACTCCTTCAAGAAACTCATTTACAGGGTGGGACTGCCAGGGCGCTTGATAGAAGAGGCTATCAAATGATGGCGCATTCAGAGTTCACATCAGGATCTCGAGGGACTGGGATTTTACTTAAGAAATCCTCACAGTTTATACCACTGAGTACGAAGATAGACGGGCAGGGTTGCTTTGCGGCCCTACAGGGACAGTGGGAAGGAAGGCTTATTAATGTGGTCTCGGTATACATCCCACCGGCACTTCATTCGGTCCTGCTTCCAGCTCTGGGTGAGTTCCTACTGGCCCTTCCAGAGGGAGACATTATACTTGGGGGGGATTTTAATGCCAATGTAGACGGTACACTTGACAGGTTCCCGGCCACAGGCTCAACCGAGGGTCCCTCACGCTTCCAACGTTTCTTGACCGCTATGGGCCTAGTGGATATATGGCGGCATGCCCACCCTAACGTGAATCAATACACTTTCCACTCTGCTGTCCACAACAGTCTTTCGAGGATAGATTACTTCTTGGCACTGGGAGAATGCATACAACACGTAGACACCATAGACATTCAACCCAGAGGCATATCAGACCACTCCCCGATTCTCTTAACACTCTCTACCCAGGTGAAAACACGCAAACGGCTTTACCCCATACAGGCAGCATACCTCAAGGCGCCTAAAGTCAGGAAAGCACTTAAGACGGCGACAAAGCATTACTTCGAAGAGAATCTAGAGTCAGTGCAATCGGCAGCGACCCTATGGGAAGCATACAAGACAGTGTTAAGGGGGCACGCAATAACCACACTTACAGGCAATAGGAGGGAAAAAGCGCTCGAATTGGCCGAAATAGAGCTGGCACTGCGAGAAGCGACAATAAGACACAAAACACACCCCACGCCAGACACGGCCCACGCACTGCACCTCAAACAACACTCATATACGGAATATTTGCGGCACCAAGTCAGAGGGCAGATAACGGCAACAAAGAACAGAATTTATGATATAGGAGATAAAGCGGGCAGGATGTTGGCCTGGTTAGACAAGAAGGGAGGGAGCTCTAGAGGTATCCAACAAGTGAAAGACAGGAGAGGTACACTGCACACGAGCCCGGAGCGCATCGTAGAAATACTCGCTGACCATTTTGAGGGGGTTTACACGTCTGACAGGGAGGTGACAGTAGAAATGGCCAGGGCAGCACTTGAACCTATCCACACACCGAGGCTGCAGCCGGAGGCATCAGCGGAACTAGAGGCAGATCTAACCATGGACGAAATCCACATAGCGATACGAGCAATAAAACCCGGTAAGGCGATCGGCCCAAATGGCATCCCGATAGAGTGGTACCAGGCCACGTCGGAAAGGCTCAGTAAACACCTACTGGCCATGTATACGGATTGCCTAACGAAGGGCGAGCTCCCACCAGACCAAAGAGTGGCGACCATCATCGCGATACCTAAACCCGGGAAACCACCGGAAGATTGCAATTCCTATCGCCCCATATCCCTGCTCAATGCTGAAGTTAAAATACTAGCCAAACTCCTGGCTACCCGACTGCTGACACACCTGCCGGACCTCATACATCCCGATCAGTCCGGGTTCATGCCGCACAGAAACACGGCACTGAATCTGCGAAGAGTGCACGGAGTGTTGGCGAGAGCGGATTCGATTCTCGAACCAGCGGTTATATTGGCCCTCGATGCGAAAATGGCATTCGATCTGGTCTAATGGAATTACCTGTTCGAGGTCCTGGCACACTTAGGGTTTGGACCCAAATTCATAGCATGGGTCAGATTGTTGTATGCGAGACCGGTGGCACAGTTGGTAGCGAATGGCCATATCTCGCACACATTTCCCTTGGGAAGAGGAACTCGACAGGGTTGCCCCCTGTCACCGCTGCTTTTCGCGATCGCCCTAGAACCATTAGCACACCTGATACGGTCTACCCCACTGATTAGAGGGATTTCCTGGGCGGGGGGAGGGGAGGACCGCGTCTCCCTATACGCAGACGACATGCTAGTTTACCTCACTGACCCGGAACATAGCATTCCAGCGCTTCTGACTCTGTGTGATGAACACGGAAAAGTCTCGGGATATACGCTGAACTGGAATAAGTCGGAACTATATGTTCTGAAGGGACCGGGCCCGACACTGAGTGCTCATTGCCCCTTGACCGAAGCCGGTTCATCCTTTAAATACCTGGGCATACATGTCACCAAGGACCCGATAGAATTTGCGCAGAAAAACCTGAAGCCACCTATAGAACGGCTCAAACAGGACGTTGGGTTCTGGGCCGGACTGCCCCTCACGATGCTGGGTAAGGCAGCATTGTACAAAATGATGTCACTGCCCGTTTCTTGTACATCCTGGAGAATACGCCGTTCCCGGTGGAACCAGGTTACTTTGGGAAAGTGCCAGCGTTGGTGGCGAGTCTCCTGTGGAGTAACCGCCCGGCCCGCATCGCGCAGGCCAAACTGCACAAAGGGTGGTATGACGGAGGGATTGCACTGCCAGACCTGAAATTGTATTACTAGGCAGCGCAGCTGAAAATCATAAATCAGTGGATCCACGCCCCTCAAAATGACCCAGCATTCAGAGCAGACAGGACACAGTTAGGAGCAAGTACCCTACTGGCCCCCTTGTACGACCAACGAGTAGTACGCACACTGAAGGGACCCACAAAACTCACAGCGGCGATATGGCACAGGGCGCTGACGACACTGGGATGGAAAGGGAGAATAACGAAACGTACTTCCCTGTGGGACTCCCGGATGCTAGGGAACTTACGGAATTGCAAGGGCTTCTCCCATTGGGATGTGATAGGCCTGTCCACGGTGGGGGACTTGTGGGAACAGGGCACGGTGATTCCATTTGCACGACTGAGAGAACAATATGAGCTAGGGCCATGAGAAGCATTCAGATATGCTCAGATTCGGCACGCGCTGCTTACAGCCATCCCCCCAGAGACGGAGGTGCCAGAGGCCTCACCGCTTGAAGACCGTCTCCTTACGGACTATATGCCAGAGCGAGCAACCTCGCTCACATACCATAAGTTGAGCAACAATTTGCCGGATCCCATGATCAAACTTAAGGAAAAGTGGGAGGGGGATGTGGCAGCTATGGACGAAACCGAGTGGAATGAAGCAGTGGCTTCACCCAAAGAAGTAGGTATCTCAGCTAAATTCCGGCTCATACAGCTCAAAATACTACATAGAGTATATTATACTAGAATGACACTACACCTCATACACCGCGCGCAACACCCTTTTTGTCTCCGAGGGTGTGGGGAGGAAGGGACTTTCTTCCACACATTATGGGACTGCCCACGCATTCAAGAATACTGGAGGAGTATACTACGCACTATATCACAGACTGTGGGGACCTCCCTGATCCCTGAACCACGAAAATGCTTACTTAATGTGTGGGAACCCAATGATTTGTCCAGGCATGGACTACAATGGGTCACCTTGGGCATGGTCATAGCTATAAGGGACATAGCACAGAAATGGGGGGCGATAGAGGTGCCGACGAGAACACAATGGTGTGTGAATATGGACAGGGTAATGGTCACGGAAAGGGAGGTGTATGCTAGCAGGGCCTGCCCGAGAAAATGGAATAAGATCTGGACCCCGTGGAACGCATACCGGGGGGACATTTGCGAACCCTTACCAGAGGACGAACCAATATCATCTGATGAGGAAGGGGAGGACGATTAGCATTCCCAAGAAGAGGTTGAGTGGGGGTAGGGGGAGGGACTGTGGGAGACCGTGGGAGTCGGGAGGGATGAAACAGAGGGGAAAACAGGGCAAGTACCCCGTAGGAATTTCCATGTACACCTATCATTAGTACTAATTAATATGTGTAACCTTGCAGACCTAAATGCAGAGCAATGTGTCAGAAACTTTGCACGACACAATGTATGCGGAATCACTTCAGCACGTGACGACCTACCTGTGATTTCTTTGTTCATTTTTTACGTTGTTTATTGTTGAAAAAACAAAAAAACAAACCTAATCAAATCAGGACATTACTTGTGAATGAAGCGCCTTTCCTAAAGTGCGAAATAACCAGACCACGGACATAGCAACAAGTTAACAGACTTTTCCGATAATGAGGCTATTTCAGCAACGATGTAGCGACCGGCCCGTTGGGTTGTAGGCCAGATGCTGTGTAAGACTAAAAGGAGCAATAAAGGTTTTGGAAAAAAAAAAAACCACATATGCTAGAGCAACACATCATGGGTCAAAAATCGAATCCCCCGTGCGCTGCAGAAATGTGACTTTTGTTGATGTACCTGTGGTGCACAGTGCAGGAACAGATCCACAACGCAAAGCAACGACACTCTGGCCCTCATTTATGAGGTTTTGGTGCCAGGAAACGCCGCTAGGAATCTTGTTGTACTGCCCTGCATCAAAAGAAAAGGGCAGGAATGCTCTGTATCAATGAGATATTGCAAATTCCTGCCCTTTTTTTCCATGTTAACTATGTGCCTTATGTGGCGTTACTGCCAAGATGGCTGCGGTCCATCTGTTCCTCCTCTGTAGTCATTTGGTCTGTTGAAGAAGAAGGTTATATGTCTCAGACATTGGAGTCATAGATAACACTTTCATCTGTCACATGTATGATCATTTCATTGATTGACAAGTTGTGTGTATTGTCAAACTGTTCACCTTTGTGGGCTAATCTAATTACAATTGCCAAATGTAGCTTGTTCATCACATCCTTTATCAACAAATGAACAGCCTGGCCATAGCCTTGTGAGTAGAGGAAATTGCAGTGTCTGACAAAAAAACCTGAGCCCTGCTAAACTAAACTGCAAATTGGATGTCCAAAATGGTTTTCATACACCTTTAAAAACACCACCCATCTATTCACTCCATGAGTAATATCATGGAGCATGCAAGAAGGTGCCAGCTATGGGCACCCAGCTATGTGACTCAGTTTATTTGTTTTTATTTGCATAGCTAATTAAAACCATAGCAATAATAGCACTACAAAATTCATAAAACATAATTGTTAAAATCGTTTAAAATCCGAGATGGAAAATTCATTTCAGTTAAAATACAATTAGATTATGCTAGTTGGGAAAAGTCAATGGATCGCTAGATGCTGTAGTTTTGTTCGTCTCAGAAATCTGTGCTCCGGCCCTGCTTGCCCGTTTATCCGAGCAAATTATCTCTGCTTGTTACAATAGTGTTCCCACTGCTACTCCTGGCATCCTTGATGAGGTTCTGCTAAAAGCCTAATTCACATCTGGCAGTCTGTTTCACGATGGTGGGTTTTGCAAAGCATTCTTTGATGTTTGTGGCATTTTTTGTTCCGCCATCATCAGGAATTTTACCAGTCTGCAGTTTAATTGAGTATTTACCGGGTTTAAGCAGGCCAGCACTGCTTGCCTTCTAGTGCGGATACCTTTCTGTTTGAAAGGTTCTTTTAGAAGTTGTATCCGCGCTTGGTGCAGTTCTTCGCATAGGCAAATTAAATGAAGGATATCACCATTCTTAACATTGCACAGCCTGCAATTATCTTGGTCTTTTATCCTCAGCCATGGTGGTAGATGCTGAGTGAATGGAAGGATCACGTCTGTACCTTAAGAAATTCATTTTTATCACCCTAGGGTAGCCCTGATTGAAGTATGGTTGTGGGGTGAGTAATTTATAGGAACTGAAGGTCCTCCAGGCATGTGATCTTTTCGAGAAGCTTGCCTTGTCCTCCAGTAAGGAGGATAGTTTTATGTTTTTCCAGACTCATTTTTTTTAATTGAGGTAGCCGAGTTGCGCATCCCAAAGTCCAGAGAGTTTGGTAGAATCTAAGGCTAGCTGGAGATAATTTCTTGCCTGGGAAAACTCACTGTGTTGTATATCGTGCCACAACTGATAGTTAAGCGTGTTTGTAGTGGCATTTCTTATCTTATGCCAACAGATGATATATGCACCATATCTGGCTAAGACTTGTTGTTGAAGGCCAAAATCCAGCCTTATTTGTGCTGCTGACGTGTAAGACGGAAGACAGAACATAGTTCTGTAAGCCTTCACCAACGTCCTATCCAACTCCTTAGCAAGTCTTCCCCGCATTGCCTCGCTGCCATAGGTTATCGAGGCGAGAAGTTTAGCCTGAACTACCTTCAGTAGCGGAGTCAACATCGGTCCCATCAATTTATTTGCAAGATTTTTCATCGTCAAGGCAGTTAACAAACCTTTCCTTCTTATTTCCTCTTTTTGGCGCCAGAAGGACCCTTCCTTGTCAAATACGACTACTAGATACTTATACTCCCTGGCGTGGTCAATTTTAGTGCCGCCAAGGAACCAATTTTTCTGTGTGGTCTTTTTACTATTGATTGACATTGTCTTCGTTTTGCTCAGGTTTATTTTTAAGTTATTTTCTGTTGCGTATTTCTGCATTTCAGTTAGTATATGTTGAAGGCCAACATAAGTATGACTTAGCAGAACTACATCATCTGCATACATGACATTTGTTAAAGTTCTCCCTCCCAGCCTGGGAGCGTGGGAATTGCAGGCATCAAGCGCATTTGGAAGGTCAGCCATAAATAAATTGAACAGGGTGGTGCAAGCACACAACACTGCTTCTGTCCTTTTGTAGTTGGTACTTTCGAGGATAGGTGGGTGCCTCCGCCTAGTTTCACCTGCACCCAGGTGTCTGTATGTAGAAGCATCCGCATGTTTAAGATGGTCTGTGGGATGCCCCATCGTGCCAGTTTCCCCCATAGTCTTCCTCTCTCAATATTGTCAAAAGCAGCACTAAAATCAATATAACATAGATGGAAGGGTAACTTGTGTAACAGTGTGAATCAGGACGCAGGACACAGTTAGACATGTGGGATCGGCTTGTGTTAAAGAGAAATAGTGGCACCGCGTGTTGCCGCCGTTACATATGGAAATATGCCTCACTGATCGAAGGGAGTCTGGTGCTGTGGTCGCAGCCACGGACCAGGTCACTGCCAATCAGGACTCAGGACACAGTTAGACATGTGGGATCGGCTTGTGTTGAACAGAGTTAGTGGCAGCACGTGTCGCAAGCCTTCCATATGGCAATATGCCTCACTGATCGAAGGGAGTCTGGTGCTGTGGTTGACTCACGCAGTTGGGGTCACTGATATTCAGGACTCAGGACACAGTTACACATGTGGGTTCGACTTGTGTTGAAGACGGTTAGTGGCACCATGTGTCAACGGTTTTCCACAGTGTAGGTCCGAAGTAGCGGTGAGCAAGGGCCCATAGCCATGTGCATAGGTTGGTGACCCCACCGGCCTGCATAGTACAGGTTCAGTGGCACCACGTGTCACTGGCCTTCCATATGCAAATATCCTTCACTGATTGAAGTTGGGGTCGCTGCCATCCAGGACTCAGGAATCAGTTACACATGTGGGATCGGCTTGTGTTGAACAGGGTTAGTTGGCACCACGTGTCACTGGTCTTCCAGAGTGTAGGATGGAGGCAGCAGTCAGCAAAGGCCCACAGGCAGGTGACGTTGACTTGAGCTGCACAGATTGGGAGCATTTGGTCTTTCATAACCCATTATAGTCTCCTACATAATTAGCGTCGCTATTAATCTTGAATTGTGAAGCGTGCAATCCCAGTGTAGGGTGCAGGCAGCGGTCAGGATGGGCGCACAGCCACGAGGCGTTGAGTTGAGCTGCACAGTTAGTGGCACCTGGAGTACTTAGTGTGTGCGCACCCTGCGATGATATGTGGTCCCGGGGGGCCGCACTGGGAGTAATGTCTTGCCTTGATAAGGCCAGGTGGAGATGACTTATGGTGCAGTGAGATAGTAGCACCTGAAGCACACAGCATGTGTGCATCCTGCGATGATGCGTGGTCCCGGCGGGTCGCAAAGGGAGCAACGTGTCTTGCGAACTGGACTTCGTCATCTGCAATCGCCACTGCATCTGAATTGTGAGCCCTGCTGTCTGCAGTGTAGATCGAAGGCAGTAGTTAGCATAGACATCGATGGAATGCTTTTTGTCACTTCTTCTTGACAAAATCCGAGGACATAGAGTACAATTCTCTGTGCAATTTAAATAAAGGCTGAATTCAAGTTGTGAACCCTGCTGTCCGCAGTGTAGATCAAAGGCAGTAGTCGGTACGGACATAAGTCTGCGGTACTGTGCCGCTGGGTTCACAGAGGGCCTGTGTGGAGAACGACCGCGGTCATTGCGGCAGCCACGTGCCAGGGTGAGGGCCGCCGCTCTGCAGACTCCGGCCTATTTATTCATACTCCTACGCTGAACTGGTGTACGTTGGACCAGCCCACTCTGCTTCTGCTTCCTGGGGGGGACACCAGATCTTCCCCACTGCCTGAGGTAACATGGTTGCGTGCACTATGCACTACTCTATAAGTATCAATAGTATATCTCCACATGGACAGGTTTGTGCTTTGCATAGTGAGGTCTGTGTAGCACATCACGTTACACTTGGCATTGTGTGCATTATTATTGATGGGTGACTTGCCTTCTTCATATATAGTTGGTTGCCATATCTCCCAACATTCAGCTATTGTGCGGCTAAGGGGACATGATATTTGGGTAGGTCCGTTGTCCTGTTTTGCGCTTCGTCGGTGGTAGTAGCGGGGGTGGTCCGGGGGGGAGGTTCTGGTGGTGGTGGCGCTGGGTGTTGTGGCCTTGTTGGGTGTCGGAGCTGCATGATCAGTAGCTCTATCACATGTTAGCCTTTAGATGTTGCTGTGAGTTGGGTCTAATTCACGCAGTAGATAGTCGACCTCCTTACACCAGTTAAAGGTTGACGTTAATTTGTTACTGGTAAGTCGGCTTATCGTCTGCTTTTTGGATCACATTGCAGATTTGGCTGGTTGTTGAAAATATGGGGAAGTGGTGTTTTCTTGTTTTTTTTTTGCATGGAAACGCCTACTTGCATAGTCGCGAAGCCCTGACGAAAATGATCGTCCTGCCACGGCTACTATACTACTTTGCTAATATTCCAACATTTGTCCCCAACCGGGTGTTTCGGGACCTCGAAGCCCTATTACACGACCTACTCTGAAACAAGGGCCGGCCACGCATCGCTCTGGCGAAATTATATATGCCAACTGAAGCGGGAGGACTGGCTGTTCCCAATCTGGAACTATACTATCTGGCAGCGCAAATGCAGTGGGTGTCAGGTTGGCTAGGCGGAAGGGACTTGGGAGATACGGCCACGGATGTCGCGGTCTGGACACAGTTACAGGTCCAAGTGTTGTTTCACCCGCTGACCCGGACCCCGCGCCCGTCCCAGCTGCATCTTGCGGTAGCGCGCAAATGCTTCCTCCGCTGCCTACGCTAACGCGGGCGATAACACCATACGCCCCAATACTCCCCCTATTGGGTACCCCGACTGCGACGGGGGCACTGACGGCTGTACAACTTGACAGCTGGACCGCAGCGGGAGTGGAAACGTTGGGAGACCTATACTCTGACGGCGCCCTCCTCCCCTTCGCCACCCTCGTGGATGACACATCTCTACCAGCTGGACAGTTCCTATTACATGCGTCCCTCACCCGCACACTGACTGCCGCCTGGGGCGACATAACTATCGAATTGCCCACCCATCACTTCCTGCAGTACCTTCACGTCATGAGTAATGGCACACACATAATCCACTGGCTAGCGCAAGCTCTTCTTCTCCATACTCATCCCGCCACTGTGCAACTGAGGGAGAAATGGGCGACCGACAGAGGGCGAGATTGGACGGATAAGGAGTGGGCAATGATTCTAGCTGGCCCGGTTAATGTCCCTCGTAACCCTCGTTTTAAAATTATACAACTGTACATACTACACCGCGCATACCTCACTCCGGATAAGATAAACAGATATTTCTCGGTCATGGATACGGCCTGCAATCGCTGTTCCCAGATAGGAGCGGACCTCCTACACATGCTCTGGCACTGTCCTACCCTTCAACAATACTGGGATGGGGTGACCATGCTACTGACACATTTCACTGACGAACGAGTGCCAAGAACTTGGGAGGCCTACATACTGGGATTATACAAACGTACACGGCTGAATAAAGTCCAGGCCCGGTATTGGGATCTCGGGCTCATCACGGCCAAGCGACTGCTCACCAAGCGGTGGAAGGCCGACACACCTCCACACATCCGACACTGGAGCCTATCGTTGGTAAACTGGGCACGGGCAGAAAGCGCTGCCCTGCGACGAGAGGAAGCAGCGGGCCTTAGAAAATTCCCGATTGCACAACACTGGGACACTATCCTCCAATCCTTTCAGCAGAAATGTGTAGAGCAGTGGATCACGTGATAAGATGTAGGCTACCCCCACTTCCCCACACAGCGATTGACACCACAAAATGTGATTACACCTGGCGGATCTTTCCCTTATTCCATTTCCCCCCTCTCCAGTCCTGCTGCGATATTGGAACATAGCCTATGCTGCACTACTCGCTGCCTCCATGACTCCCAGGTCTTGGCTACTGTATGCTACGTACCCGGCTGTCTCGTAGTGACGGGTGTATTGCCTCTCCCACACCCATGTCCCCACATACTTTACTATAGCCAGGGGTCCTACCACCGACTACCTTAAGATCAACACTGTCCTGTTACAACTACCATACCTTTACGCTGGGAACCCTCCCTTATGAGCCTGACACACAGGCGGGCCCCCTGCTGCGCCCCCCGAGCTACCCCGCCCGCTAAATAGCTACTGACATATTGACACCACTCCCCCCCCCTAACACATGGCTACCTCCATCCCACTCCCCTTCTCCCTTTCATTTGTATTTCCCAAGTTACTGTTATAAATGTTATTGACCTACTGGTCCCCCCTTCCTCTGGACCACACCCTTTAATACTGCTTCTCGTACACGCTACATCATGGGGACTTTGAGGATACCTGCCAGGGCCGAGGTGATCCTACCCGGACACAACTATGGACACCAGACACTCCCATCAGGTCAAATACGTTGTATACTCACCCAATGACCAACACGCTTACGAAGCTATGCAGCCTCATCCCTCCTTAATGCTGTCCCGCGCCCTCCTAGAGAGTGAGCTCGTCTGTCATCCTTTTATGTGACCTACAAGTGTTACAGCGGGCCACGGCTCACAAAATGACATTGATGAGCGCTAACATAGCACTGTGTTTATGAGTTTGCATATGAACAAAAAGAGAAAAAAAAGACCTACAGACCTACACTCATTATTTTCATTTTTGTTTTATTGCATTGCTGAATGTTCGCATGATTATAAAATTCTGAATCAATCACTTAAACGCCGCCGGACCCCAGGGTTGTCGGCCTTGTGGCTGTGTTCATTCAATGCATGTGATATGACTTCGACAATACGCGGCTGGCCCGGACGGGTTGTAAGCCGAACGCTGTGTACTGTACGCTTCCAACAATAAAGGTCTTAAAATATAAAAAAAAAAAGAAAATGGAAACGCCTACTTGCATATCATTAGCGTTAGTTGTGGCTCTCGTTTGTGGCGATTTTGTTGGCGGAAGGCATAAATGGAAGAGTGGTGAGATTTGTAGTTTTCGCCAAGTTGTGAATGGGATGATAATTAAAAAACATAGAAAAAAAGATATGTTTAATGAACATTATAATTAGAAATTAGCATTTAAGAACCTTTGAAATTCACTGAAAAAAACAGAGGTTTTACAGACGTTATAGTTAGGAATTAGCATTTCAAAAGCCTTAGAAATTCACTGAAAAAACCATAGGTTTCAGGAACGTTATGGGTCACTCATACAAAACGATAGAAATTCCTCTGTTATAGTTAGTTGAGCTAACTATAACTCGCGTCCCCGCAATGCACTGCTGATGATGTCACATATTACATCATTAATGACATGGTCATTGACATCACTGATGACATCACTGATGACATCTCAAATGACATCACCGATGACATCATCCAGTGACTATGTGTTTCTATAAAATGTAAATATGTTTTATACATACATATGCCAAGGTGTATTGAAGAATGAATGGGTGTATAAGAGTCAGGATGCATGATTAAGTAGGTGTGTGACTGACTGTATAAGTGAGTGATTAAATGTGTTTTACTTAATGTGTTAGCGACTGATACAGACATTCACACAGTTTAGGCTGTCAGATGGTGTGTACGCGGTTGCATGGTTTAAACCCCAGGCTTTAAACCGTGATTCCAAATTTTCAAGTTCCTTCTCTAAGGTTTCTTGGTCACTGCAATTATGGATTGTTCTTAAACATTCCCCATTGCGGATGGAAGCTGGTTGCATGTAGCAACGTATTCCCCCCTGTTGGTTTTCGGAAGAGTCTTGTATGTAATTTGAAGTCCTTTACATACACTGTTAGATCTAAAAAATGAACTTCACTCCCACTGACTGAGCTAGTAAACTTCAAATTTATAGAGTTATCTTGTATTTTCTAGGTGAAACTCCTAACAGAATCTTCAGTCCCTCTCCACACGCGAAAAGGTCGTCGATGAAGCGACTCCAATGAAGTATATTCTCTTCCCATTCTTTGTGGAACTTGACCCGGACCACCTGCTCCTCCCACCAGCCCATATGCAAATTAGCATAGCTGGGGGCCAAGCAGGTGCCCATCGCTGTTCCACAGACTTGATGGTAAACGTCATTGTTAAAGAGAAAGTAGTTGTTTTTTAAACATACAGAAACCATCATCAGTGGCATTTGTGTGTGTGACCATAGACCCGGGTACCCGGCGAATGGGGTCCACAGGGCCAAAATCGGCCCTGGGAGGGGGCTACAGGGCCGGTCTCCCCCATTCAAACAATAACAATGTGGGAGCAGTGTATCAGTGCAGGGAGAATGATGTGAGTGCTCTCTGTGCAGGGTAAGTGGTGCATGAGTGAAGGTTGATAGGTGTCTGAGTGCAGAGTGAAAGTGCCTCAATGCATGGTGATTGATGTGTGTTCAGTGCAGAATGAGAATTCTGTGAGTTTACAGGGTAAGAGGCGTGCGGGTATAGGGTGAGCGGCATGTCAATGGTATAAGGGCAGGATGAGGTGTTTGAGTTCAGGGTGAGAGGTGTGGGTGGAGGGTGAGAAGAATGTGAGTGCTGGGTAAGAGGTATGTCAATGGTATCTGAGTGCAGAGTCAGCACCGTGTGAGTTGTGAGTAAGCAGTATCTGACTGCTAGCGCAATGTCAGGGTGACTGTATAGAGTAAATGGTGGGTGAGTGTGCAGGGTGAGTGGTGTCTGAGAGTAGGTTGAGGGAAAGAAGGGATCAGAACAAGGTAGAATAGGTTGAAAGTTGTGCATCTTTCACAGAATCATTTGTAGGTACATACCCTCTCCAAGTGTGTAGAAGACTTCAACTGTAATCAGGTGACTGGAAAGCCCACTAAATCAAAAAATGTACGCGTGTGACAGAGAGAGAAAAGGAACAAACTGCAACAATGTCAGAGGAAATTACATAGAACTGCAATTATATGTAAAGAATCATTTAAAAAATGTCTGAGCTGTGTGCTATGCAATGCCACATTACCTCCGATGTAAACTTTAGATAAAGTTTCCAAATGTTTAATTACATGCCACAGTTAGAGGTACTATTTTTTTCATATACCACTGTTCATGAAAAGGCAAATATCACAATTATATATACACACTCTTGTCTACAAAGCCTGTGCTCTGCTGTTAATGTGGCTCTCTTACCCCAACTCATCAATAGCGCTGCCTTTAAGTCCCAAGGACACAGTTCACAAGGTCAGACTAGATTTCACTGCTCCCCTGATAGTAAATTGGCAGTAAAGTGTTGTGAAATGGAAGGAATTTCCATTGAAAGTGTTTAAACAATTTTAGGGATGTATGTGATTCTAGGAAATGTATTGTACACAGGCACAGAGGCTCAAGGTGGGGGAGACGACACTTTAGGACAGAGCCGGCTTAAAATAAGCTTAAAATAAGTGGAAATTAACCAATAGCCCTACAGAGCAATTGAAATGGCAGAAAGTGACCATCACAAATGCCATTACCATTGCAAAAAAATATGTTCCTGATAAATTATGTGTCCAAAACTGTACACATTTTAATGCTTGATGTCCAGGGTTTACCAGCTGTGTTCATCAGTAAAGTTCCTAGTGGCAGATAATGAAGGGAATCTGGTACTGGACACTGTAAATGTATTTTTTTGCAGTATATCAATTACTGGCACTTGCGAATTACTATAGAACCATAACACCCAGGAAGAAACGTTTGCCGTTTCCTTTGCTAAAAGGATTTTTTTTATGAAGATGCACCACCCAACAAGGCAGAGGATCGACATTACGGCAAGAACAGAGCATAACCAATATGTTGCAATACGGTCAGTGCCTGTGGACACATTGTAATAATTTTATAATGATATTCGGGCCAACATGAGAATCTATCGTAGCTTATAATTATATTTATGAGACCTGAATGGGATAGAGGGGTGATGCAGAGGTTAGAGCGTCTAAAACATGTTCCCTAGATCCATAGTGCTGAAAAAAACTCAGGGGTTTATGTACAGGAACTTACACATCGCTGCCGTAATTCAGCGATGCGTCAAAATGAAATGTGCTGCCGTATGACATCGCAAAACGCCACAGAAGCTCAACATTTAGCACCCATGTTATAATGCAAGAGCTTCCATGCGACTAGCGGCAAAAATAACAACAAAAACAATGTATTGCTTAAGGAAACCATTTGGGGTACTACATTGAAGGTAGCAATTGAGCAGGGAGCACACTGCAGTACTCAGGACAACCAACCCAAGAACGCCAGTACCAGCTCAGATGCCGAGGCAGATTCCCATGGGAAGCAGAAGAGGAAGTCCAATTTCAGTGAGGGGAAAAATTAGACACAGAAGTGACAAACCATCAACACCAGCTATTTGTCACCACTAAGTTGCCACTATGGAGGAAAGAGGCCATATGGCAGACCATTGTGGAGAAAATCAACTGCTTGTAAATATGTAAATGTAAATCCAGTACTTGTATAGCGCACAAATCACCCCCAAAGGGGTCTCAAGGCGCTGGGGACCGTTGGGAAGATTAAGCGAGCTATTGCCCAGAGTCGCATGGTGCTGGGCAGACCCCTGCTGATGGTGCCAGGTAATCGAACCGTGATCCCCAGCGTTCAGCGTCAGTCGCCCTGGCCGTGGCGCCACACCTCTCCCCCTAAGCCTAAGCCAATAGGACAGTTACCAATTGCAAAAAGTGTTGGCACGATTATAAGCGCAGAACAAAGGCAAAACTTGCTACAAATCTCAAGTCCGCTTTGCAGACCAGAGGAGAAAGCCAAGCACACCAGGAGGTGCTGTATGCCTTGGAGGAGTGCGTGGCATCGAGCATCCCAGATGAGTTGGTGGCAGGAATCCCGGGATAAGACAGTGCTGTCCACGAGGACCAACAAGTCACAACAAGGGGCAATATTATCAAAAGGGGCGTGCTGTGCAGTGCAGCTAGCTATGTCTCAGTGCTCCTGTGTGCTGCTAGCTGGTCAGTTGTACGGGATTTGGCTCATGTTCTGTGAAACACCACATAGAGAATTGACACTGGCCAGTTACATATTGCAGTGCTCACTCAAGCACTGTCACATTTCCACTCCCATGCGTGAAGTCTCACACCAGTCTACATCCACCTTTGCATACTGCTACCTGTTGTACAACTTACAACATGAATCACCAAAAACCACAAGTCCCATAATACAAATCAAGCAACATATAATATATAATATACATCGAACGTCTCCTGCGTGACACATTTGGAGAGCACGCTTTTTCCCCGCACCTGATCCTGGAAAGAGCACATCAGTTTCTGGGCCCTCGCCCCCCTCCGGGCAGTGTTCCGCGCCCCATCATCGCACGGATCCTTAACTATCGTGACCGGGACACCGCACTTCGCCTGGTGCGTGAGAAGAAGACATTGACATATGAAGGCATGGATTTTACCATATATCCAGACTTTACAGTTGCTGTGCAGGAAGCCCGTTGTAAGTTCCTCCTGGTAAAGCAGAAGTTTCGTAAGGCGAAGATTGACTTTGCGCTTATGTATCCAGCACGTCTAAGGGTCACACACCAAGGTAAACAAAAGATATTTGCGAACCCACACCAAGCCGAAGAGTTTCTCAAAAGTATCAATCATTAATCACCTAGACGAAATCCTGATGATCACTCCGCCTCGTCCCGCACTCCTGAGACAGAAGGCCCATCGTAAGGATAGGGGGTTAAAGTTGGCGCTGCCTGACGCTACTAGATCTACACAAACAATGCGATTGGTCTGCTGGCTCTAGAAACTTAGCCTACAAAGCAATAGGACAACACTCAGGATCCGCTGGTGACTAGATCCATCGCCCGCCAGGAGATGGCAGATAAGTGAATCCAGCAAATCTGATGCTAGTGCAATTATATACTGTGATACTTATAAGATTTGGACACAGCCTGGTTTTTTCTCCACGGCATAGTGCAGAGCACCCTCCCACCGAATGTCTCGCCTGCTGCTACTACGGCGGGCTCTAGTCATTGGGAGCAAGGAGGTAAATGTGAGACACTGGCGGTTCCCCCATTATAGGTGAGCCCCAGCAAGACTTTCTTCACAGTTGGTCTTGTTTGACCGAATTGATTAGTTGGGGCAATGCTGGGTTTGGGGAGGGAAATGACATTCCGGCACAATTGGGGTGCTGTTGTGGGAGGGAGGGGAGAAGTGGGAAGGGCATTCCTTGCTAGTTCTCGTTAAATGTTATGCAGAACTGTGGCAGAAGAACATATAATATTTTGGTGAACACGGCACGCATCGTACAGATGGCACATAATCACTTAGTTCACACCTCTGACTCATATGGCTGACTTGACAACTCAATAGAGACTACAGATAGTAACGTGGAATGTGCGGGCACTAGGGGACCCGTGAGAGCGTCGCCAGCTCTTGGCGTATTTAGATAGACAAAATACACACATCGCACTGCTCCAGGAAACGCACATTCACCCATCGCACCCCTCTACATTAGCTACGAAATGGGCAGAACATCAACTATTTTCTTCATAATCATCATATGCAAGGGGCATTGCGATACTTATTAAAAAACATACACCGTTTGCCCTAGCAGGGATGTCACTGGATCGTAGCCGCTGGTAAGCTATTGCGTAGGGACGCCTGGGCGAGGTTTTGGTCACCCTAGTGAGTTGTTATGGCCCAAACGTGGATGCTCCTGAGTTCTTTACTGAGTTGTGAGGGAAGATAATTGACATAGGGTCTATGCATAAAATATGGGGGGATTTTAATGTAGCTCTTAACCCAGCAGAAGACAGATCCAGTCCCGCACCACATCATTACAATAGGTCCCACCAAGCGCTACAGGGAATTAGAACAGAGACTGGATTACTAGAAGCATGGCTTCACTATCATCCACTTGCTTGAGAGGGCACACATTTTGCAGCACACGCTGCCTCCTGGGCACGGTTGGATTATCTCTTACTGTCTAGAGGATTGGGCCCCCTAATAAAAGATATCACGCAACTGGCCAGGACCTACTCGGACCACTCCCTGGTCAAGCTCACAATAGCCCCACCTGGGTATAATAAACTGCGCCGCACTTGGAAATTGCAGACCTTAACACTTCTGGATGCAGTATTCCACAGCCAATTAGGGGACGAAATTCAAGATTTTTTCCACAGGAATAAAGGCTCTGTAGATAATGTAGAAACAATCTGGGAGGCTTTTAAGGTGACAGTGCGAAGGTACTGTATTTCTAAAGGCTCGGGAGTATTAAGAGACATTCAGGGCACGATCAGGTGATTAGATGCAGAGCTAAAGGATTTAGAGGTACAGCTGAGATTGAGGGGGGATACAGAACTACAGAATGAGTTCTGGGGGAAACTCACAGAATATATGGAGGCCGCAGAGCGGGAAACGAAATTTAGAGGAAAATATAGTGAGGCCTGGAAGTACAGTGAGGGTGAGAGGCCTGGGAAGGCGTTTGCTCAAATCATACGGCACTTCTTCCAACTGTGTATTAGAAATCATGGAGTCAGGTGGGATATTACAAAGGGACACGGCTGATATCCTAGCTCCATTTACAGAGCACTACACAACACTCTTTACCTTGCAACATAGGGATCATTTTGAACTAGACAGCTTCCTTGGAGGCATAGCCCTGGGGTGGCTGGGTGACTCGCAGACGGAATTCTTAAGCTCTCCCTTTGAAATAGATAACATAAGAGAAGCTAATATGCAAATGCAGTCAGGGAAGGCCCCTGGTCTGGACGGACTGCCTGCTGAGTTTTATAAAACGTACATAGATCTGATGGCTCCAATCCTAAAGGAGATATATGAGGAGTCGCTGGAAACTGGTACATTTCCCCCTTCCATGAGAGAGCACTTATTACATCATTACTTAAACCAGAAAAATCACCACTACACTGTGATTCTTATCGGTCGCTATCCCTTATTAATTGCGACGCAAAAATTCTGGCAAAGGTTATTGCAAATCGGCTTGCTTTGTTAATGGACAATTTAGTACTCCCCAATCAGGCAGGGTTTGTCCCTGGCAGGGCCACCACACAAGCTTCTTACACTATTTTCTATAATGCAGAATGTCGCTCCGGAAAAGCCGCTGGCGGCAGTCTTCTTGGATGCCACTAAAGCGCTCGACTCGGTCGAATGGGACTATCTCCTTGGGATACTGCAGCGAATGGGGTTTCCTGTCATATTCCAGTCCTGGATATGGCTGCTATATCAGCTTCCAACTGCAAGAATATCAATTAATGACCATCTGTTCGAAGCGTTCCTTATCTCCGCAGGCTCGCAGCAGGGATGCCCACTCTCACCATTATTATTTGCGCTCGCAATTGAACCTTTAGCATGCAAATTGTGGCAACATCACCGCGATGCAACCTAAGACAAATCCTTGTATCCTTATATGCGGATGACATAACGTTATACGTTAGGCACCCTCAAGATAACTTGAACTCACTCCTGCAGGAATTCATAGTGTTCGGCAAACTTTCAGGGACACATCAATTGGGGGGGCATCACAAATATTCCCTTTGACTCCTGTAGCCTTTAGATTCCCCTTGGACTTCCCTCTGGAGTGGTGCGACTCGGAACTACGCTATCTTGGATAGTACTAAATAGAGATAGAGAGGAGCTGATGTGCCTCAACTACGGTACCGCAATATTTCGGATCACGGAAAATGTCACACTGTGCCACTGACCTTAGCAGGACGTGCGGCATTGATTAAAATGGTGGTTCTGCCACAAATGCAGTACCTTTTTTTAAACATCCCAATCCATCCCGGGTGGTATTTCTTCCAGAGGCTCAAGTCAGAAATGCCACGGCTGATATGGGGGGTAAACAGTCTCGCTTGCAATGGAAAGTCCTCATGCAACCATATGCTCAAGGGGGATTTGACGTGCCAGATTTTGAACTATATTATGTAAGTGCGCAGGCCCACTATGCGTTTTACTGGTTCCATCCCCCTAGATACATGCCACAGATTGCAGCTGAGCACTGGCTGGTGGACCCTATCCCATTAGACAGCATGCTACACACACCTCCTCGCACGCCCGATATTGAGCCTACCACTACCACATGCGCGGTAGAAGCCTGGTGACGCATTCTAGCTCTCCTTCAATGTCCAATGTTATACTCGCCACTTCTTCCGCTCACCTATCATCCATGCATGCCACTACTGCAGGAAACAGGGTTCCTCAAACTATGTGAACGTATCAAAATCAAGACAAGGGGGGATCTCTATCAAAATGGGAAACTTCGCACTTCTGAGAGCCTTTTGCAAGATATCCAACCCACATCGCTGGACATATTCCTCTATGTCCGACTTCGACAAAGTATGTGATCTATCACTCCTGGATTTCCTCAGGAACCCCCAACATTCACCCCCTTACATATGCTATTACATGCCACATCGCCGGGACACTTGGTCTCAGTACCCTACCGCACTATTCACACACAACAAGCGGAGTCTCCCAGCTCTTCCCGTGCTAAGTGGAATCAAGAATTGGGATATGAAATAACTGATGACCAATGGGCGTACTGCAGCCTCCAAACAGAGCAGATATATGCCAGTTCTAGGCTATGCATCACACATTATAGATTTCTTCAACGCCTCTATTACACTCCTGTGAACATGTTTAGATTCAACCTGAGTGCTACAGATAACTGTGATAGATGTGGTAGACCTGAGGCTGATTTTTTACATCTGACCTGGGAGTGTCCTAGGGTGAGTGAATATTGGTCTGAGGTGTTCGAGGCTCTGTGCCGGATGGTGCCCATTGCTTTAGAGTGCACGCCGTTACTAGCATTGTTAAGTTATACTAAACTCATACCAAAGTCCTTACTAGTAAGTAAGCGTAGAGTGGCTTGCAGGTGGGGCAGATTGCGGGCGCGAAAATTCAAGGAATGGTTGAAGGGCTTGATTTATTGCCATGACCAATTGACTTTATATGCCAAAATGTTGCCCAGGGCCTCGAAGCCTAAAAATATATGGAGCCCACTACAGAGCTACCTCTTAGCTTTATCTGCGGAATCCCAGACTGACGTTCCGGAGACACTGGAGCAGTAAAGGCCCTTGCTATCAGATCTATATTCCATGTGGGACATCGAGGTAGAACTCAAAACCTAATGGAGGTAGTAGCATTGCTCTGGTGAATCCCCTGTGATGTGGATTAAGTTTTCTTATCCACCTGTGCTTGTGCTGCAGATGCTTCTGAAATATTGTTTCCCCAAATGAGAGCCCGAAATCAGCTTATTGTGTTTGATAGATGTTTAGCCTGGATTGCAAAGAGAACTGAGCATGCCAGTATGGGTGGCTGTCTTATCGGTCTGACATTGTACTGTATAAAGTGTGCTCACCTTCTGTGAAACTGCCATTGATATTATCGTATACTAATATGTCTACTGAATGTTATCGAGAACTTGCATTGGTTTTTTTTGTGTTTTTTTGTGATCTTCTTGCACTACGGAAAAACAATAAAAAAAGAAACGTTTAAAAAAAAATATACTAGAGCACCACATCATGGGTCAAAAATCGGATCCCCTGTGCGCTGCAGAAATGTGACTTTTGTTGATGTGCCTGTGGTGCACAGTGCAGGAACAGATCCACAACGCCAAGCAACGACACTCTGGCCCTCATTTATGAGGTTTTGGTGCCAGGAAACGCCGCTAGGAATCTTGCTGCACTGCCCTGCATCAAAAGAAAAGGGCAGGAATGCTCTGTATCAATGAGATATTGCACATTTCTGTCCCTTTTTTCCATGTTAACTATGTGCCTTATGTGGCGTTACTGCCAAGATTGCTGCGGTCCATCAGTTCCCCCTCTGTAGTCATTTGGTCTGTTGAAGAAGAAAGACATATGTCTCAGACATTGGAGTCATAGATGACACTTTCATCTGTCACATGTATGATCATTTCATTGATTGACAAGTTGTGTGTATTGTCAAACTGTTCACCTTTGTGGGCTAATCTAATTACCCTTGGTGGGTTCCTGTCTGGCAGGGAGCTGCAGAATCGCTGAGGCAGAGCAGGGAGAGGGTCGACAGGGGCTGCAATAGAAACCCTCAGGAAATAGGTATGTGCCTTCTGCCCAGCGCTGCAAGAGCGCCTAGCTAGGTCTGTCCCTGTGGCTGTGAGGTGGTCTTTGGAGCAGCTGCTCTTGGCTTTGCAGCTCCTTCCAGTACACACAGAGCATCTCCGTGCGTGAGCGGAACTCCGTGAAGTAGAGGGACTGTCTCCTCTGCTCGCCCTCCTGATCCCCGCTGCTGCCTGCCTTCTCCGGCGCTACTGGTACACCCGTTCGAACTTTGTGGCTTACCGAACTACGATTCTGATGCCCCAGCAACCCTGAGCTTTTTGCTCGCTTTAACTACGCAATTGTGTTCGGTGATCTCATCCCCGTCCCTCCTTGCCCCAGTGATGTCCCTCCCATCTCAACCCTGCTCCGTGGAGCCAGCTCCCTGGTTATTTTGTGGATATCCTGGATTGGATTTCCTGAGTTGTCCAGCCATTTTGTAACTTTGAAAACGGCACTCGTGACCGGGTCCTCCATCTTGGATGTTTCATCTGTTTCACATACTGCTGGACTACGCCCTTTGTCGCCTGACAATACCTTTTACTCTGACTTTACCCCCCCCCCCCTTGATCTTCCTCTTCCCTCCTTTCTTTTTTTAGTCATCATTGCTTCCGGATGTTATGACTACTATCCCACATTTTGACTTTTCGTTCTAACTGGCCCGATCTTCTTTTCTCCCCTTATTCCCCTCCCTCCCCCCCCCCCCATCTCCCGTTACCCCTTTGGACATGTATATATTTTATTCTATGTTATTGCAACTGATGTTTTTTGTTGCAACACTTTTTTTTTCCCTATGGAACTGTTTCTTTTTCCTATACTCCTGTAATTGAGTCAATTTTGTAACTAGTTGATCATTATGTAAAGCGGTCTGATACCTCCGGGTCTAGCCAGCGCTATATAAAACTCTGAAAATAAATAAAAAAATTAATAAATAAACAAATCAACAGCCTGGCCATAGCCTTGTGGGTAGAGGAAATTGCAGTGTACGTCTGACAAAAAAAACCTGAGCCCTGCTAAACTAAACTGCAGTGAGAAAAAATGTGTGCAAAAAGAATTCTTTCCCAAAGATTCTTGGGAGAAAGCCTCACCTCTTCCTGGCCACTGCTCAGGGTTGGAGGCCCCGCTCTGTCCGTCGGTACCCCTGGACTGATCCTCCCCCTCGGCGGGGGACTCCAACCCTGAGCAGTGGCCAGGAAGAGGTGAGGCTTTCTCCCAAGAATCTTTGGGAAAGAATCCCAAATACTTTATGAAACAGACATCCCCGTCTGGAAAATCCAATGTACGGTAGGATGTTTGGTATCATTTATTTGTGTTAATTTTTGCTTTTTTCACTAAGCTCAGGTTAAGCTTAGTTGCAGTAGTGTTTTAGAGGTCCTGACGAAAGCCCGGTAGGCTTAACTTTCCTACAATGGCTGAAACATGTTGACCATACCATCCTTAATAGACAGTTATTGTGTCAAACTGTCTCACACTCATTTTAATTTTGACACCATGATTTTCCCTAATAAAGTTTTCCTTAAATCATGGTAGCCAATTTTACATCTCACTTTTTGATTCTTTTTGCACACATTTTTTCTCACTGCAATTTAACATCCCACACCATTCCAAACTGATTTGATCTTTGGTATGATCCATCACTGGTGGTTCCTTGGGTTTGGAGAAGCACGTAATTCCAACAGGTGTGTGGCTCCCTAACCGGACCATCTTTGGTTCTATCCCAGATGATGAAGCTCTGCCATATGGGTGGGCTGATGGGATTCATTTCCTTTTTGTTGTACACACTTTACAGGTAGACACAGAGTCCGTCACATTTTTCTTTGCCCCCATAAGTTGTACAGACCATTGACAGTCCTTTTGTGTTGTTATACTTTTTCAAGACCGACACATGTACAGACCTGTGCATTTTGCATTGTGTGGTTAGCACACCATTGCATCCATCATATGTGTCCTGCTGTCAATGCCATTGCAGTCCCATGTCTCCAGAAGCTATGTTGGCCAGTTAACAATAGTCCTCATGTTAATTAGACAATAGGTTGGTTGGCCTACATTTCCACACATCCCTTCCATGCATGACTCAGAGAGCTGTGCAGGCACCTCTGATGAAGGGTAATGTGACAAATAGCACATGTTGTATGTGGGCAAGTACGTTACACCTATGTACTAATTACATGTCTCAAGGGAGTCATACACTCTTGGCATATATTTGGAGTAGGAGATACTGTACACTTATTTAGCATACATGATAGATCACCCGTACATATGACATTTCCAAGATTGTGCTGCTTTTTATTTTGGCATGGTTAACCTGCTCACAAGTATGTTATAAGAATGTGTCGTTCCAAATATGTTCTGGACACACATGGCAATCCAAGTGACAATAATCTTTGAATTGTCTTTAAATACTGACACAGCACAATCATAGATGGGGTGGAGCTGCATACAAAGCTGCCTCATTCATGGTAGTATGTCCACACACATAGGAAGGCTATAGTATGCTGAATAGATCTGAATAGTGCACATGCCACAAATATACATGTTGTAGGCAAGGCAAAGTATGTGAGGGGCTAGTTGTCACACAGCTCACACATCTGGGTAATGCAACAATCTATACTTGTCCACTCATACTGGGTCTGTAAAGGCCACCGGCATTAATATCTCACTCATTTGTGACATCCGGCTGTACGTGTGGATTCAAAGAAAATAATTCGGGCCTCATTTACAATTATTTGGTGCACAGCTGCTCTGCTAGCATTTCTGCTGCGCTAGAGTGTGTAAAAAGATAAGGCCATGATGGGCTCATACATGTAAGATGTGGCACATTTCTGTCATCATAACATGCACTACCACACAATGGGCTTGCATACAGCAATACTGCCATCCTTGAACCATGGTGTAGGGGTGTCTGTGTCGTAGGGGTGATAGTAAGTGTGCAGGAAGGGACACCTCTCTGCACAAACATGATGTGCAATGGCATTGTCCTCTTTCTATGCGTGCTGCAGAAAGATGAAAAGACCTCATGTGATTGTTTTTGTGCAGGAAGGTGTCCCTTCCTTCACATAAACAGTCTCCCCTAAAACGCAGATACCCTGGCACCATGGTCCAAGGCTGCCTGCCTTGGCGCATGCTATCCAATTGTGCACCAGCTCTGTAGAAGGCAAAGGGATGCCTCAGATTGCTGTACATATGACGCATCTCGTGCATAGAGTGACGCAGCAGGCTGCAGCCAAATGGATTGTTGTGTCGCGCTACGTTACTTTCTTGTAAATAAAGTACTCAGTAAGCTTCTAAATAGGTTGCAAATCTGGAAATGTGGCAAGTGTCATTGGTGTTGCATAGGGTCACCCACAGCGATGCCTATTGAAGTCCCCTTTCACACAGAGTAATGCATGTAAGGATATCACGTTTACAGGGGCAGGACAGGTCCCGCTGGGTGACTTCATGTTGGCTAGTGCAACTTAGGTCAGCGCATTGTGCAGTTGGTGCATCATGATAGGAATTTGCCACGGCAGCAAAATGGTCTCCTTAAGAGGCCCTAAGTGTGCCTAGGTGTGAAGCATTTTGCTTGGATATACATTTGTACCATGGATTGTTTGAACTCACAGTATCCCAGGTCAAGGCACAAGTTTGAAATCAGCTTCTCTGCACATGTTGATGATAATTCTAACACATGTCATAGATGACATTTCATACTATACATTCTCACTACCCTTCAAGGTCAGCAGAGTCATAAGTAGATACTCACTGGAAGCATTTGGGTGACTGAAACTGCCCACTTCACCTTGTGTGTAGGGCTCTGGTCCACATGTGAGACATAAACAAAGGGACATTGACCTGTGAATGTAGAACATGTCGACAGTGAACGCGTGTTGCACAGAACATTGTTACCACACATGCCTGAAATTGTTTTACAATGGCGTTTGTGTCCTGATGTACTTTTCTAACGTCTAATTGATGCCAAATAGCAGGTCAATATGCAGTTATCCAAGGACATAGAAGTCATATCACCTGTGAGGAGCACTGAGTGCAGTCCAGGTACAAGAGGCAGCGTAGTTTGCTACATGGGTGATGGATGTCATTCTGTAAGGGTTGTGGGGACACTCCACTGGGCCACTGTGCTTTGTCGGCCAACAATGTATTCTCTGACCCTTACGTGTGATCCCATTTACAACAGATGTCACACTGTTCACGTGTTTCTTGTACTTCTTCCCTTAGTTTGTGATATGAGGCACATGCAATCTTCATGCTCCCTGACAACTCTAGGCACATAGTGGCTCAGTTACTCTGCTTGTCCCACATCCCTACATTGTCAATTTATGTGTGCGGTGAGTGGAGCTCTACAAACCCTGTCCAAACTTTGGGCCTATTGTATGTGATTTTTGCTCAGGATATCTACACATGTAAGCTTTATGTGCTGACCTGCTTCAATGTAAAAAGGGATGATATCCCTGTAACAGAGAGCTATGTCTCATTCATGTCTCATGCCCCTGTGGTGCCTCGCCATGGGCTGCCATGCCCTTACGCGGCACTCTATGCTCCATGCAGCAGGGTGACAGCATTGCAGGGATAAATAATCTTTTGCAGTGTGAAAGGGCACTTTCATGCTGCAGTACAATGACAGAGTAATAGTCCTCCGTCCATGTGTGCTGCTGCTTGCAGCACATATTTAGTATAAAAAATATGACTTGATATGAAGTTATTTCACTCATTACATCTCCCTTACACATCCCCTGGTGAGACGTGGGCTGTGTGACACATTGCCACTTTCACATTATACTGTCATTGGTGAATGTATAAAGTGCCATGGGTGTTACATGTGAACACCCACCGCAAGGCCCATGGCAAGCCTCCCTATTGCAGGCTGAGCCAACCCAATAACTTGCCCTGCGTTTGCTCAGTCCATAGCTACAAGGCAATGAAAGGCCACACCAGGTGCCTTATGTGGCCCTCTAGATATGACCCCCACTGTTTGTTCAGCTACACCAGCAAGGACATCAGCACCTGTGTCAGCATGAATGTTCAGTGTACTCCCCTTCACCAAACATTAGGAGTGGTCCACACAGCTCAGAGTGAGAAATGATATTTTTCGCCCACAGACTTTAGTCCCTGTACATTGGCTCTAATTTACAGCAGCAACAAACTGTCTCACCAGCACTGTCTGCTCATGGAGGACTATAGATACATCCCGCATGCCGCTACTGCAGTTTCTGTTTCAGTTACATAAGACATACGAATGCTACCATATTGACTTATGTGCACCTCTGGTCCTACCAAATATATGTCCAAAACCAGGAGTCTACATATACCACACAGCAAAGCCGTTGATGGAATGTTATGACTTACCAACAGGGCCAACGATTTCCAGGCCCAGATGTTCCAGCAGATCCCTCTCATGGATGACAACAACTTGCCACCGGTGCTTCAGTTGGTGCAAATTTCTCTGCAACCCAAAGATTCTCCATATTTGAAAAAGCACTGTCCCCTGTCTTTGCTGTCCTTCTGTTGCTGACTCGGCCCCACACCCCAGCATTTGTGGCAAGTAATGCATGAGTAACCACAATAGGCCCCCAAAAAATCGGCCCCCAGGGGCCCTAAACCGGCCCCCACCCGTGCGGCGCACCGGGGGATTGCCCGGTGCTCGCTACGGCCAGTCCGGCCCTGGCTACACAGCATGTTGTGGCTTTATTCTTACTTCTGTTCCCTTACACCTTTCTTTGGCAGTCATGGTGGTGTGCCATGTGTTGGCTGGTGTGACCTGGGGTTATTTGTAGACATGTGTTGTGGTGCATGTATGAAGCATGGCCTTCATAATCATTGACCTATGTGCACTGCTGTACACAGAGTTGTGTTGGATGTCCAGCCATTCTGGTTGTTGGTGGGAATGTAGGCAAATGTGATGTTACTTACCTACAATGCTACCTAACAGTGAGAGTGGTTTCTTTACAATAAAAGCAGGACCTAAAAACGTAATCAACGGACTGCTAATATACCGCCCGCCCGGAGGGGCAGCACAGTTCGGCGACCAGCTTATAGAATTGATAACCCAGCCGGCAATTCGATACAAAAAATTTCTCATTTTGGGTGACCTAAACCTTCACTTTGAAAATATGGAATGTGGGGAGGCACAGGCTGTGGCTGTAGCATTGAAATCCCTAGAGCTTAAGCTACAATCTACATCCCCCTCGCACCAACTGGGGCATCTTTTGGACCCTATCTTCGCTAATTGGGAGGGTGTCAAGGTCTCCTCCCTGATCAGAACGATTTGGTCTGATCATTTTATCATTCCGTTCGAAATAGAAGGTATCCCCTCAGAAACTAGAATTATCAAACCTTTACCTGAAGCGCAGAGTCTGGAAAAAAGTTAAGCAAGAGACATTTAAACTTGCTCTACTTGAGAAACCCCTGCCCCCTAGCAATACTCTGGTGGAGGCGTGGAGCAGTTACAAAAAATGGGTGTCCAATGCGTTGGATAGGGTAGCACCCTGGACACTCAAACCTCCCGCAAGACAGACCAAAACTGCCCCCTGGTTCTCTGAAAAACTCAAAGTAGCCAAAGCTAAATGAAAAACTTGGAACATTGCTGGAGGAAAAGCTATAATCCTGAATGTAAATCACATTATAGAACAGAACTAAAAAAATATCAGAAACTCGTGAGATTAGCGAAAGGTGCCCACCTTAAGAGCAGAATAGAATCGTCCGACAATCCCACTAGAGAACTCTTTGCTATTTATAAAGAGCTAACGGTCCCGTCCAGACTCGAAGTCCAAGACACCTACTCCAGCTAGCTATGTGACTCCATAGCTGATTTTTTTGTGGGCAAGGTCGACAAAATCCATGCCACTTTCACAGACGACGCTGATTCCTCGTGTAAACATGTGGAAGCAAGAGACAACTATACAGTGAAACCTCGTCTGACATGCTTTAAAGTACCCGAGAGACAGGAACTGCTGAAGATTGCTAACAGCATACAGTCTGGTTCCCCCTGTGACGGGAGTCCCCCCAATCGCTGTAAGGGAATCTTGGAGAGTATGATCGATCAGATTACTCATATTGCCACTCTTTCTTTCCAAGAATGCCATGTGCTTGATGCATGGAAAACAGCCCAGGTTATCCCTTTGAAAAAAAAACTAATGTCCATATCTCCCAACTTCAAAATCTTCGTCCTATCTCCCTTCTTCCCTTTTGTACGAAAATAGTGGAAAAAGGGGTTAATGGGCAACTCATGAAGTATTTGGAGGAGGAATCCCTCCTCCATCCCACACAATCGGGATTCAGAGCCGGCTACTCTACGGAGTCAGCCGTCCTCTATTCCACTGAGTGCCTCAGACAGATGGTGGATGAAGGACAGACAGCAGTGTTGGTTCTATTAGATCTCAGTGCAGCTTTTGACACCGTGCTGCACACAACGCTGCTGCCCGTCTCTCAGATATGGGAGTGGAGGGGTCTGCTCATGCCTGGATAAAATTTTTCCTGGCTAATAGGAGCTTCCAAATGCACTGTCCCCCTTTCAAATCCTCCCCCCGGAAGCTGAGCCATGGGTTCCACAGGGCTCCAGTCTGAGCCCTACCTTGTTCAATCTTTATATGGACCCCTGGCTCATATAGTGGAAGCTTTCGGGGTGGATATTGTCAGTTATGCTGACGACACCCAACTGATGATCAAGCTTACGCCCGACCACAAGGAAGATGTTACTAACTTTTCCAACTGCCTGTCATCAGTGGCAACATGGATGAACAATAACTGTTTGCGCCTGAATGGCGAAAAAACAGAACTCCTGGTTATTGGTAAATCCCCCTCAGCATGGTCGCACATGTGGTGGCCCACTGAACTGGGCAATCTTCCCCCTCCCGCGCACTCTGTCAGAAATTTTGGAGTGATGCTGGACTCAGATCTCTCTTTTAAGTCTCATGTCAGCAAAGTGACAGGTAGATGTTTCAGCATTCTGAAAATTCTCCGAAAGTTTTGGTCCTCCTCCCCATTAGCACCAGAAAGACTCTTGTCCATGCCTTAGTTACACCCCACCTTGACTATGGAAATGCTCTGCTCCTAGGTTTAAGTAAAAAAGGCCTGCACCAACTTCAGTGCGTACAAAACGCTGCTGCCCGCCTGGTACTTAACCTGCCTCGCAGAGCATCTGGGAAGACTTCTCTAGCAAAGCTTCACTGGCTTCCAGTCCAGGAACAAATTAAATACAAAGCTTTATGCTTTGCGCACCACATCGCCCAGGGCCAAGGCCCATGCTATCTGCAAAAGCTCCTCACTATTCACCGCCCCACCCGGAATCTGAGATCGACCGGAACGATGCTGTTTAAACCCCCCCGTATCATCAGAGCCAGGATGGGTGGCTGTTCTTTCAGGCATCTGGCTCCCAAACACTGGAATGATCTTCCGCTTGACCTCCGAATGGAACCTTCGGAAACCAGATTCCGTGCAAAACTTAACACGCTCCTGTTTCCGCTCATCTAATTCATTCTCTTCTCTTTGACCCTGGCCTCTTCTCTTTTACATCTGCCTCCGAAGAATTAGTAGCAATCTAGCGCGGGGACACACTGTTCTTAGTGTAGCCAGGAGCTCTAGAAATGGTTTTATTATTATTATTATTATTATTATTACAAGTAGTCCATTGCCATATTGTCCCTTTTGGAAACGATCATTAATGATTCAGTTGCAGAAAAGGTATGCATCTTGCACACTTCCTGGGTATTTGACCAGTACATTTGTAGATAGTCCACGATGGCCAGCAATAGCCTGGACATTTATTGAGTCAGTGTGCTTCCTGTTGGGATTGAGATGGGCAGTTGCAGCAGGAAGAACCAGTTGCACATTTGTGCAGTCCATAGTCCCAAGGACATGTGGCAAGCGTGCAATGGCATGAAAGCCTTGTTGGATCTCCAGCTGTAGAGCTTGAGTGTTGGGGAAGTGGCGGTAATGTGATGTGAGGTAAATTATGGCATCTAGGGCAGATTGTAGGAAGGCAGAGAACGATGACTGAGATGTGCCTGCCACTCATCCTGCTGTGGTCTGGAGCAAGCCTGAGGCCAACATGTGTAATACTGCCAGGAGCTTAGCCTGCGGTGGGATGTTGTTGACCCTCTCAATTGGGGCTTGAAGCTGTGGTGCAATCTGTTGCAACAATTGCACAATGAACTCCCTCCTGAGGTGGTAATATGTTATGACGTCATCGTCCCTGAGCTCAATGAGAGTGGTCCTCTGATGCTAGACCCGCTTTCTTGTCCGACGCTATCTTTGCAGTGGTGGAGGTAGGGGAGGTTGTGGTGGTTGGGCTGGTGGTGGTTGTGGACTTCTCCGTCCAACTCCCACCTGCAGGATCGGGAGGTTCATGTTGCCTGTTTTGTTGCACGACTATTCTTTCCACCTTCTTTCATTGCAACATCAGATGCGTCATTCCCTACGTGTGCATTTGTGAGGCACAGTGATTCTGACCTATTCGGAATGTACACCACACTTCCCATGAATACATCATTGTACAAAATATTTGTAAATATCCCTGCATCAGATTTGCAGCAAAACGTACGGAGGAAAGCCTACCTTGAATATATTAATACTTATGTGGCACAGCAGGCTCTGGCGCACTACGTGACGCATGTTCCTGGATTTGTCACTTTGTAAATATTGCACCAAAAAAAAACACCGGTAAGCTACAAGAAGAGACGCATTGGTGGTGCATGGGGCTTGTAAATATGCCCCTCATTTTCTTTTACATAATTGTCTTGTTTGCTATTATGGCTCCGATAGTGCTTTTCCATTGACAGTTATGTTCCCAAATAGTCTGAACAAGTAATTCATGGCCTCAGGCTTATATTTTTTTTCGCCACACAACATTTCTGCAGCAAAAGCATTTTGTCCTCCTTGCCTACTGCATTTACTGTTCATGCTAGCTCTTTGGCACAATAAAAGAAAATATCTGAATATTTCTTTTGATCTTTCTCTTTTGAATTCAGTCGATTTTCTTTTCAGTAATGCTGTCTGCAGCCCGCTTATCTAGCCGTGTTATCTTGCACAGCTTGCTTCTGTACTCAGCTAAAATGCTACAGCCAGACTTACTGTCTCCAGACTGCAAATCTTCTGCAGTAGCCAGGCTGCTCGGCTCATGAATGTGAAATCCATCAATCAGGCTGCAGGGAGCAGCAGCATTTAATCAGCTGTCATAAAGATTTTAAACATCTATAAACTTAAACCACAGTAAATAATTTCTGGAGGAACACGGCTCCCCAACCCACAGTGCTGGAGGCAAGGACCTTTTCTTGGGTCTGTTGACAAACGGGGATCACGCTGCAGTTAAAAACATGGGGAAAGAGGGTACCTCTCTGCTGTTTGATAACTTGTCATTAGTGTGCCCTTCGCATACTGTTAGAAGCGGCTGTCTCTAGTTGGCAGAGGTATACACTTCTGACAAATAGGGACACACCTTTTCTAGTCAGGGCAAGGGGATCACACACTTAGATAACCCCTGCTCACCCCCTTGGTAGCTTGGCAAAGCAGACAGGCTTATCTCAGAGGCAGTGCGTTAAGCATTTATGACCACATACAGTAATAAAGTGAATACACTACAAATGGACACGACACAGTAGTATTATAAAAATAAGGATGTTTATATAAGGCTTAGCACAAGACCTAATAACGACAAAAATATACCACAATCTTAATAAATACTCTTGGAAGGAAAAATAATAGTTCAAGCGTAGTTTCTTCTTAGCACAAAGTCTTTAGTAACAAAAGCAACTCTTCTTCTTTAAAACACAGTTCTTGGCAACAATGTAACCCACACGGGAGTCACACGACGTCGAGGCAAAGTTAATCCAAAGGTTCGGCGTCGACCGCGAGGAGCGCTATGTCGAGCCCGGAGTCGCACAGACCCCCACAACACAGTACCTTGGAAAAGTGAAGCACTCGATGATCAGCGACGTCGAGATGTCCGGCGTCGCGTCTTCGGCGTCGATTGGGCCTCGGAGTCGGGGCGATCTGCAGCGGCGTCGACAGATGTCAGGCAGGAGCAGCGCTCACGAGGTGAAGCAGGATACGGCGTCGTCGATGTCGATGCTGCAAGAGTGAGCAGCGCTCACGGCGTCGAGAGGGCTCGGCGTCGATGCGATCAGCGGCGGCGGCGACACAGGGTCACTTGGAGCTGGAGCCGAACTCGCTACTCACTGGCGTCGCTACTGGCGTCGATCGGGCCCGGCGGCCGGCGTCGAAGGTGCGGGACACGGGAGCTGCACTCACGATGTCGAGCTGGATTCGGCGGCGTCCGTCGGTATCGAGATTGCTGGATTCTTCAGAGGTGCTGGATTTTCAGGTTCCAGCAACAAGCACTTTCAGCAAATAAATGAAGTCCTTTGGCCCTGTGACTTCAACAGGAGGCTGGCACTCTTCCAGCCCTTGGAGATTTTCCTTGGCAAAGTTTGAGAGTACACACTCAGTTCCTCTCTCCTGGTTCCTTGGCAAAAATAAAGAAGCAGAAGGAGGAGCTTGGCGGGCATCCGTGATGGCCGCGTGAGCACAGCGCTCTCCGGACCCCCGCCACTCCCGGCATGATATCCTGAACATATCCTGAGTCTTCACGAGGATTTATGTAGAGGACGCTGGGCTGATCTTCCTGTGATTTTTGGAATTTGATTTGGACCCGGGGCGCCGAAGATACGGCGATTCGAACTTTCGGGGTCCGCCCTTGGGGTGCGCCCGGGACTGGGTGAGGCTCTCTGGCCGTCTCGGAGTTGAACAACAATGGCAGGGGGATTGGACTTGTGGGTCCCCCTCTTAAGTTTCGGTTTCGAGTCTGCCTCAGACTGAGACATCTGGCAGGGGCGTCTGGCCTGGGCTGGGTCCGGCACACGGTACGGCTGTCGGGCCTTTGGCTGACTTATTCTCCTTTCAGGCTGGTCCTCTCTTAGGGGTACCCTTGCAGCGGCCTCTTGGTCCCGACGCCCTACTTTCCTGTGGCCATTTCCATCGGGTCGAGTGAGTCTCCTGGTGACGCGGTTTCCGACATGGCGGGCAGAGGGGACCGAGAGACACGAAAGACCAAGACGCCCCTGCGTGGGGGCCCGGTCCAGTCTAACGTTATGGACCGCTACACCCACGCGAAGGGGTCCCCCGGAGCCGCCCTGCCTGGCCCAAGTGCGGTTGACCACATCGTGGACGCATCAACGGAACCGTCCTTGCAGGACATCATGGGCCCCATGTCTGGCATGAAGGAAACGATAGGTCAGCAATATGAAGCTTTGGCCCACAAAATCGACACCGTGGCCATTGATGTGAACTTGATTCTGGCCGACCTATCTAAAACCAATGAGAAGGTGAAGTCATTGGATCTCAAGTCATCCAGCCTCACGGCAGACGTCTCGGAGATACAGACAGAGATTGGCAATCTCCGTAGGGTGAACGAGTTCATGACCCGGCGCTTGGAGGACTTTGAGAACAGGGCACGTCGCTGTAATGTGCGTGTGGTTGGCGTTCCGGAGAATCCAGAGCCGCACTCTGTTGATCTCCTGGTTGAGGACCTGATCCAGAACTACCTCTCTCCGTCTGGGCTGAGTAAGTTCTTTGCAGTGGAGCGTGCCCATCGTGTTCCGGGAGGCCAGGGTAAGCCTGGCGCCCCGCCGAGGCCTATTGTTGCGAAACTCTTCCACTATAGGGATCGGGACGCTATCCTGCAGGCATCACGGGTGAAGGGCCCGGTGGCCTTTGAGAATGCCACGGTGAACTTTTATCCGGACTTTTCTCAACAGGTGCAGAAACAGCGTATGGGCTTCCGTGGAGTCAAGAAGCGTCTCCGGGACGTGGGACTGCGCTACGCTATGCTTTTTCCGACCAGGCTGCGAGTTGAGTACAATGAACGAACCTTCTTCTTTGATCGGCCTGATTCTGTGAATGACTGGCTGGACTCCCTGCCGGACCGACCTCCTGCGGCTGAGTCCGCCGCCCACCCGGGTGGTGCTGAGGGTGGTGTAGAGAGCTGAACTGTTTGTTTATGCCCGGGTCCTCGTGTAAAGTAACTTCTTCTGGGATTCTATGCCTAAGTGCCTCTGCTGTCTGAGTGTTTTCTTTGTTATTTTTCTAGTTGGGGTGGCGGGTGTTACAGAGCCTTTCCTCCTCCGGGGTCTTTTTGTAGAATGGGGGTTCTTGGGCGACAGGCACACTGCATGTTGGGGTGGCTTTTTAGCTTCTTGCAGGGGTGCAGGGTGGGGGGTGTTTTCTCGATTGTTGGGGGGTGGGTGGATGGGAAGTTTGATGTTTGTGTGTTGTGTTCTCAAGGCGATTCTATCTTGCTAATGATGTTTTTGATGTCATGCTCATTGGAGGGGGGTTGCGGCGTTGCTGTATGGGATGGGGGTAGCGGGTTGAGGTTTATTTCGTGGAATGTTAATGGTCTGGGGGATCGTATTAAGCGGGGTGTGGTGTTGCGATGTATACGACGTTTGTCTCCAGATATTGTTTTTCTACAGGAGACTCATTTGGTAGGCAATACATGTCGTGCAATGAATAGGTGGGGCTATCGCCTCGCCGCACATTCGGGGTTTACCACGGGTTCCAGGGGGGTGGGTATCCTTGTTCGGGCTTCCCTCCCCCTAGCTATTGATGATGTGGTCCTTGATGATCGGGGGCGTTACGCCGTCCTCGTGGGTCGCTATGAGGGTCGAACCCTTTCCATGTTTGCCGTTTATGTGCCCCCCGGTCTACAGACCTCTACCTTTTCCGATTTGGGCCGTGTGTTATTGAACCTCCCTGATAGTACTCTCTTCATAGCAGGTGACTTTAATTCTGTGCTCTCCGGTCTACATGATCGTCACCCCCCTAGGGACACCCCTTTGGCCCAACAGTGGCTGGGTGGGTTTCTGGATACGTTCGGCTTGGTGGATTGCTGGAGACTTATGCATCCTACTCAGCTTCAATACACTTTCCACTCTGGGGCCCATGGGAGTCTGTCTAGACTGGATTATTTCCTGATGCCTGCGGCGCAGTCGCCAGCGGTTCGTGAGATTAGGCACCTCCCCCGGGGCATCTCTGATCATTCCCCGCTCTGGCTTTGTTTTGAGGTGGGGGTGGAGGTGGCGGGCCGGGTGGCTCCTATCAGCCCATGGTACCTCACCTCCCCCGAGACCCGCAATCTCTTGATTAAGTCTTTGGACAATTATTTTTTAGACAACAAGGGTTCCGTCTCCTCGGCTGTATCCCTGTGGGAGGCCTTTAAGACAGTGATTCGCGGGCAGGCCCTTTCCCTTATTGCCGAAGCCAAAAGGGCGAGGAATCGGGAGGTGGTAGACCTTGAGAGGGAGATTGCTGAGATAGAGGCTGACCTAGAATCGAAAGTTACATCTGCTAAACTCCACGCCCTGGGTCTGAAACAATTTGCTTATAAGTCTTTGGTCACAGATGCGGTTAAACTGATGTTTCGGGAGCAACAGGGTCGTTTGTATGATGTGGGGGACAAAGCGGGTAAATTACTGGCATGGTTGGATAAGACGGAGAGGGCGAATCGTGTGGTGCCTGTGATTCAGACTTCGAGTGGCGTGGGAGTGACAGACCCGGTTGGAATAGTTGAATGTTTTGCGGATTATTTTCGTGCGGTTTATACCCCTGTGTCTGAACGGGATGTTGATGACTCTCGCCTTTTGTTGCGTGATATAGCTCTGCCCAGTGTTTCCGATTTAGACCGAGTATCTTTGGAGTCCCCTTTTACTACGGACGAGAAAGCGACGGCCATTCGCTCACTCCGATCGGGCAAAGCTTTGGGCCCGAATGGATTGCCAATTGAATTGTACAAGCTACGTCCTGACAGGGTGGCGCCCTATCTTCGTACCATGTTTTTGGAATCCCGCGAATGGGGTATTCTCCCATATGATCAGCGTTTGGCTACGATAGTTGTTATTCCCAAAGAAGGTAAACCTCGGGACCTTTGTTCGTCTTACAGGCCAATTTCCCTGTTGAATGTTGAACCCAAGGTCCTGGCTAAGCTCCTGGCAACCCGCCTCTTGACGGTCATTAGTGGCTTGGTTCATCCAGATCAATCCGGATTTATCCCACATCGCAACACGGCTCTTAACCTACGTCGTCTCCATGGCGCTGTTGCGAGGGCGGGGCTTCTGACAGAGCCGGCCATTTTGGCTTCGCTGGACGCCTCGATGGCCTTTGACACGGTAGAGTGGCCCTATCTTTGGGCAGCTCTTGAGAAATTCGGTTTTGGTCCTGAGTTTATTGGTTGGGTGAAGTTGTTATACGCCGAACCCTTGGCACAGGTAGTGGTAAACGGTCGAGTTTCTATCCCCTTCTGTCTTGGTAGGGGGACCCGTCAGGGATGCCCCCTATCTCCGTTGCTTTTCGCGCTTGCTCTGGAACCGTTGGCTGCGTGGCTCCGATGGGAACCTTCACTCAAAGGGATCCGTTGGTCACCGGATTTTGAAGACCGCGTCTCGCTTTATGCGGATGACATTCTTCTGTATCTTACTTCCCCGCGTAAATCTTTAAATGTCTTATTCGACGTTCTTACTTCGTTTGGTGCTAACTCGGGTCTGGTTATTAATTGGGCTAAGTCCTGTGTATATGTTCTTTCGGGTGTTTTGCCCCCATTACCGGACAGGTTTCCTATCCAGGTTGTCCAATCTGGCTTCAAGTATTTGGGGATTTTTATTACGCTGGACTCCTCACTCCGGTTCGAGCGTAACCTCCTCCCCCCGCTTCTTAGACTGCGACTGGATGTGGCCCGTTGGCGTAAGCTACCCCTGTCTCCTCTGGGCAGGGCTGCCCTTTTTAAAATGATGTCTTTGCCGCGATTCCTATACGCGCTTCAAAATTCTTATGACGACATTCCCGCTACCTATTTCCGGGAGATCGAGAGTCTTCAAAGGCAACTGATCTGGGACGGGCGTCCACGTATCGCTCTTGCGAAACTTACTATCCCTTGGTATGACGGGGGCATGGTGCTCCCCGATATCAAGAGATATTATTGGGCTGCCCAGCTGTCTGCCATTAACCACGCAATGTATTCCCCGGGTCGAGATCCGGCCTTTGAGATGGATAGACTCCAGCTGCCGGGAGGGGATTTTAATAGAGCGTTTTATTCCAGATCGGCCGGGCGCCATCTTGTGGGCCCGTCCAGGATCGCAGTCAATGTGTGGCGCGCCGCGAATGTGAGTTTGGGATGGGAGAACCGACTGACAATGGCGACCCCGCTTTATGCTTCTGAACGTTTGGGGTGTCTCTGGTCTACTAAGGGCTTTGACCGCTGGGGTATGATTGGGATATGTAAAGTGGGTGACCTCTGTGTGCAGGGTAGAGTGAAGTCTTTCCAGGCCCTTAAGGCAGAATATGACTTGAGTGATAGAGAGTTTTTTCGGTATTTGCAGGTCCGGCATGCCCTGGCCTCAGTTCTGACTCCTGATGTGACCCTGCCCGAGTCCTCTCCCCTTGAGGATCGTATACTGGATGGACACCTGCCCGATGGCACTATCTCCCTTATCTACAAGAAACTGATTAATAATCGCGCTGACTTATTGGTCCGACTTAGGGAGGTTTGGGTCGGTGACGGATTGGACTTGGATGACGAGGATTGGCAGTCGGCACTCTCTTCTCCGAAAGAGGTCGCCATCCCCGCCCGTCTCCGTTTGGTTCAACTTAAGATCCTCCACCGGGTGTATGTAACTGGTCCGCGTCTGGTTGTGATGGGTTTTTCCCCGGATGGTTTATGTAAGCGTGGTTGTGGGATGAGTGCCACATTTCTGCATATTCTTTGGGAGTGCCCGGTGGTAGCAGCCTACTGGATTGATGTGCTTGCGGTGATGACTGTTGTGACTGGTATTACCCTGCGGCCTGAGGCCCGACGATGCCTGTTGAACGTGTGGGAACCCACCGACTATTCTGTGGCCCAGACCAGATGGGCGACCTTGGGATACATGGTCGCGAAGCGGGACATTGCGCAACTTTGGGGCGCATCCAGACCTCCCGAAGTTTCGGTGTGGGAGGATAACATGGACTGGTCCATGTTCCGAGAGAAGACCGTCTATGTGGCTAGGGGCAGACCCAGGGCGTGGACGAAGATTTGGGGTCAGTGGAATGCATATCGTGGAGATATTTGTGCCCCTCCCTTGGTTGACACTCCAGATGTGACCCTATCTCCCTAGGCTGACGTTCCCGAAAATTTTTCATATGGTTTTAGGATTTTCCTGCCCTCCCCGCTGGCCCCCCCCCCGGCCATGCCGAGTTTCATTGCTTTGCTTTTGTCTTCCTGATTAGTTGCTTTCCCCTCCGCCTCCTGGGCTGACTTGATTACTGTGCATTCGCCTTGTTTAGAGTTTGTTGTTTTTATGATTAATATAAAAATTGTTATGTCCTGTCCTATGCTTCGAGCAATAATTGGTACCTTCCTTGTGCCCGGCCACGGGAATGATCGTTCGCTACTTATGTTGTGCGTTGCTATTAGCGGCCAGCCCGTGTGGTTGTAGGCCCATCTCTGTAACTCTTATTTTATTGCTCAATAAAAGTTTTTAATAAAAAAATAAAAAATAAAAAAATAAAAAAAAATAAAGAAGCAACTGCAGGATTCCCCCAACTAACAGCACACTGGCAGAAGGGGTAGGCAAGTCCTTGGATCAGCAGGCTTCTTGTCCTTGGTTCAGGTTTCCTTGTCAGAAGTGATCTGAAATCTTAGTTCAGGGGTCCTTTTCTTATACCCCTTTTTGGCTTTGATCCCTTTGTCCATGCAGGGGAATTTCCCCCCATCTTGGGTTTGTTGTGGGTGTTGCCAGGCCGAGGCACCTGGCCTATTCACTGTGCAGGGCAGAGTCTTCAGCCGCCCAGCAGGAGCGGAGCCAGCATTGTCACTGGCAGGGGCAGGGCCATCAGTCGCCCGGCAGGTGGTGGGGCCAGGAAAGTCCCTGGCAGGCACATAGTCATCAGTCGCCTGGCAGGGGGGTGGAGCCAGCATTGTATCAGGCAGGGCAGGCTATCAGGAGCTACTCTTCCCCTACTCTCAAGGCAAATGCCCCACTCACCCCACACTGACTCATTCAGACCTCTGGAGCCACCCAGCTCATGTCACACGCACACCAGAACCAGCAGAGACCGGTAGACAGTTAGACAAGAAAATAGCTACTTTCTAAAAGTGCTATTTTCAAACACAGAGTCCAAAAACCATCCACCCAAACGGATGCGTTATTAAAGCCTGAGTTCAGGGATACCAAACTCGACATTGCACCATGCTCCCCAAGCCCGCTAGGATTATAGCATTAATAATCCTGGCAGCCCATTCTAACTGATGGAGAGCAGGTAACCTTACAATAGTGAAAAACGAATATGGCTGTAATTCACTATTAGGACATGCCAACCTTGTCAGGCTTGTCCCACCTTATGCTTACAATGCACCCCGCCCTTGGGCCTACCATAGGGGTGACTAACATGAAATTAAGGGAAGGTTTAGGGACTGGCAAGTAGGTGTACTTGCGCAGTCTGCGTGACAGTACCAGACTGCACGTAGGTCTAGCAATGGCAGACCTGTAGACATACTTTTACTAGGCCGCTTCTGTGGGTAGCACAACACGTGCTGCAAGCCCACTAGCAGCATTTGTATTTACAAGCCCTGGCACTCCTGGTGCACGCTACTAGGGACTGACAGTAAACCAAATAAGCCAAACATGGAATTCAATCAATACATCAATTTCACATAGGGAGCACTTGCACTGTGGCACTGATCAGCAGTGGCACAGTGCCCAAAGCATTATACCAGCAAAAACATCGTAAACAGAGGAGGCAAACAGAAAAAATGGAGGAGAGACTCATGCCAATGATGCCAGGTCTAACACGTGTCCCCTCCAGCTGAAATGTGGGGAGAACTACCCTTACCCTAGGGAGTCCTCATCACTAAGGCGGAAAAATCTGGACAGACCATCAGCATTGGCGTGATCTGTGTCAGGGCGGTGTTCCACCGTGAAGTCCATCCCCTGTAGGTAAATGGACCACCTCAACAGCTTTGGATTCTCACCCCTCATCTGCATCAACCATCTGAGGGGCCTGTGGTCTGTCTGAACCCGGAAGTGAGTCCCAAACAGGTAGGGTCTTAGCTTCTTCAGCGCCCAGACCACAGCAAATGCTTCTCTCTCTATCGCACTCCACCTCTGTTCCCTGGGAAGTAACCTCCTACTGATGAAGGCTACAGGTAAGTCTCGGCCCTCTTCATTCACCTGAGCTAGAACAGCCCCCACGCCATGCTCTGAAGCGTCCGTCTGGACAACAAATTCTTTAGAAAAGTCGGGTGCCTGGAGTATGGGTGCTGTGCACATTGCAGTTTTCAGGGTGTCAAAGGCCGTCTGACAGGCGTCAGTCCAGATCACAAGTCGTGGCTGCTTCCTTGAAGTCAGCGAAGTCAAGGGGTGCACAATGTTACCATAATCCTTGACGAACCTCCTGTAGTAACCCGTGAGACCCAAGAAGGCTCTCACCTGAGTCTGGGTTTTAGGCGGTGCCCATGCCAAGATGGTATCAATCTTGGGTTGCAGGGGGGCCACCTTGCCGCTCCCTACTTGGTGCCCCAAGTACACCACTGAACCCTGCCCAATCTGGCACTTACTGGCTTTGATTGTGAGGCCTGCTCTGTGCAGGGCCAACAACACTTCCTGGAGGTGGCGCAAGTGTTCCTCCCAGCTGGCGCTGAACACTGCGATGTCGTCCAGGTAGGCGGCACTGAAATCTTCCAGTCCAGCCAAGACCTGGTTGACCAACCTCTGGAAGGTGGCAGGGGCATTCTTCATCCCAAGGGCATAAGTGTCCATCTGGTGTGGAGAATGCTGACCTCTCTTTGGCCCCATCAGTCAAGGCGATTTGCCAGTACCCAGACGTTAGATCAAACGTACTAAGGTACCGGGCAGCCCCCAACCGATCTATGAGCTCATCAGCTCTGGGGATGGGGTGCGCGTCAGTCTTGGTGACTGAATTGAGTCCTCGGTAATCCACACAGAACCGAAGTTCCGGTGAAGCACCAGGCGCTGCAGCCTTTGGGACCAAGACCACTGGGCTGGCCCAAGGACTGCTAGAGGACTCAACCACCCCTAAGGCAAACATTTTGGAGACCTCCTCCTTGATGTATGCTCTGACCTTGTCAGTCACTCTGTAAGCCTTGTGCTTCACAGGAGTGCTGTCCCCGGTGTCCACATCATGGACACACCACTGAGTGACACCAGGAATCAAGGAGAACAGATCAGGGAATTGTCCCAACAGTTGGCGACAATCCTTCTGCTGCTCAGGGGTCAGTGTGTCAGAGAGGACAACACCATCCACTGACCCATCTTGGTCTTTTGCATACAGGAGGTCAGGAAGAGGCTCACTCTCCTCCTCCATTCCAGCATCTGTAGCTAGGAGCATGCCCACTTCGGATCTTTCTAAGTGGGGCTTCAAACAGTTGACATGCAGGACCCGCAAGGGGTTCCTGGGAGACTTCAAGTCCACCATGTAGGTGACATCGCTCTTTTTCTCCACAACCTCAAATGGTCCAGTCCACCTGTCCTTGAGCGCACAAGGTTCCACAGGGGACATGACCCAAACTTTCTGACCAGGCTGAAGCTCCACCAGAGTGGCATTCCGGTCGTACCACCGCTTCATCTCTTCCTGGCTGGCCTCCAGATTTGCCTGAGCAAGATCTCTGAAGCGCCTAGTCTGGTTCCTAAAGGCCAAAATGTAACTGTATACATCCTGGGGAGGTTTCCTGGGAGATTGCTCCCAGCCTTCTTTGACCAGACTCAAAGGTCCTCTTACCGGGTGTCCATACAAAAGCTCAAAGGGGCTGAAACCTAGAAACTTCTGTGGCACCTCACGGTAAGCAAACAGCAGGCATGGCAAGAGGACGTCCCATTTACGCCTCATTGGTTCTTCAAGACCCATAATCATGCCTTTAAGGGTACGGTTGAATCTCTCAACCAACCCATTACCTTGAGGGTGGTAAGGAGTGGTGAACTTGTAGGTTACCCCACACTCCTTCCACAGAGACTTCATATAGTTGGAAATGAAGTTGGTGCCCAGGTCTGACACCACCTCTCTGGGGAACCCCATTCGGGAGAAAACACCCATCAGTGCCCGTCCCACCACGGGGGCCGTCACTGTTCTGAGAGGGATGGCTTCCGGGTACCGTGTGGCATGGTCCACCAAGACCAGGATGAACCTGTTGCCCATGGCTGTCTTGGGGTCCAGGGGCCCAACAATGTCAATCCCCACCTGGTCAAAGGGGGTACTGACCACGGGAAAAGGTTGGAGGGGAGCCTTCTGCTTCCGCCCGCTTTTCCCACTTGCCTGGCAAGTTTGACAGGTCTGTATCCCTTCTCATCTGAGGCCAATAAAAATGGGTGACAAGCCTGTCATAGGTCTTGTCCGCCCCAGATGTCCAGCTAACGGAACGTCATGAGCCAAACCCAGTAGGAAGGCTCTGAAGCGCTGGGGTACCACCAGCACACGGGCTGACCCAGGCTCAGCAGCCTTAGGCTCGCTATACAGGAGATCGTTCTCCCAGTAGACCAAATGTGACCCTGACTGATCACCTGTTGTCTGGGCTGAGGCCTGCTGCCTCATACCCACAAGTGAAGGGCACACTTTCTGTTCTGCACAAAATTCTTCCCTGGAGGGACCACCATCCTGCTGCCAGTGGGTCAGCTCGGGCAGGTCTCCCAGTTCAGCAACTTGTTCACCTGTGGGTTCCGGGGCATTCCCCTCAAGGTCTGCCTCCTCTGGACCACGGGAACAACGGGGGACGGTTTCCCGCGCCCCCTGCCTCTTCTCTTCACAGCTGGGTCCTGGGCCATACTTTCAGGCTCCGGGACCCCATCAACACCCTTACTTGCTGTCATTGATAGAGTGGTTGCACACACCCACTCTGGCACACCCAACATTTTCAAATGTGTCTCCCTCTCCACCTTAACCCAAGGGGAGTCTTCCAAATCATTGCCCAGGAGACAATCAACAGGCATGGCGGGCCTTACAGCAACCTGAAGAGTACCTGAAACTCCCCCCCCATTCAAAGGGAACCTGAGCTACCTCACACTCTCTCTGGGAGTTGTCAGCAGCTATCACAGGGTAGAATGCGTGGGGAACCACCTGCTCTCTGGACACCAAGTGACACTTGACAGCTGTCACACTCGCTCCGGTGTCTCTGAGAGCTTCCACTCTATGGCCATTAATGGTCACCCACTGCCTATATTTCTTAGTGTTACTAGGCAGAGGGGGTGGAGGGACCATTTCCATGTCTCCTAAAGAGACCAGGGACATCTCTGCAGGACCCTCCCCACCATGGGCAACCATCTCCTCCCCTCCCAGGGCTACACTCGCCAACTGACGGGGGGGGTGCACGCGGTGGTGCATTAGAGTTCTTCATGGGACACTGGGGATCATAATAACGGTGTCCCACCTGCTTTCAAACATAGCAGGTTAATGGGCCCCTATGAACAGGTTTACCTGTAGGGGTCTCTGACTTCTTCACAGGGGGAGGCTGGGAACCCTTCCCTTGGTTCCCTTGGGGATTACTTTGGGGCCCTTTCTGGAACTCCCTCTGTTTACCCTTGTCCCCCCACTCTTCTGCTGGGGACCCTGCCCACCTTTGGCTGAGTCTCCCACTGGACCCTTGTGGACCCTGGTACTGACCCAGCGGTCCGCCTCCTCAGCAAGTTTTCTAGGGTTAGATATCTTGCTATCAATAAGGTGCTGGCGCAGCTCTGGAAAACAGTTATTAGACAAGTGCTCCCAAGCAAACAGATCATAAAGAGCATCATAACTTTCCACTTTGCTGCCCTTTACCCAACCATCCATGGCTCTGCAAAAAAATGACACATATTCAACCCACGTAGTACCAGGCAACTTCTTACATTCTCTAAAGGTTTGTCTGTACTTTTCTGGGGTTAGGCCATACCTAAACATTAAAGCATCTTTCATATGAGTATAAGACATCCTATCCTCCACAGGAATGTCTAACAGGGTATCTCTTCCCTCATTCACAAAGCGACCCCAACCCCGCTCCCCAATCCTTCTCAGGGACCCGGTGAGCCAACAATGCTAACTCATATGCTTTAAACCATTGACCAATATCCTCATGCTTCTGAAAATCTTTGATCACATCTAAAACCTACTTTCTGCAGGCACAGATGGGATGCTGCCACCAGAGGGATTCAATTCTAAATTCTTAGCTTTGAGCTCCATGTCCCTCACCATTTTCTCACGCTCAAAAGCTAACTTTTCTCTTTCAAACTACAACCTTTTGATCTCCATATGAGCTTCTCTCCTGCCTCTTGCATTCTCTATCTCCAACTGCCCATCCATCTTAAGTTTTGCCATCTCCATGTTGTATGCTCGCTCCTTCGCCCTTTCTTCTCTTTCTTCAGGAGAAAGACCTTTGGAGGAAACACTGCTGCAGGGAGGGGATGTGGGCCCATTAACTGGCACCTCCTCCTCCCCTTCCCCTGGCGGTACCACCACCGGATCAGAGGAATCTCTGGCCTCTAACCAGGCCTCCAATGCTTTGAGATATACCTCCTTAATTTTGATGCCTGTTGTAGGAACTTTAAATTGCTTGCAAAAGGATTTCAGCTGCTGTACTTTGTAATCCTTTATCTTACTCCTATCAAACTCCTTCACAACAACAGGGGTAGTGCCTCCAGCATTACTCATGGTCAAAACTGTCAGTTTCAAAAAAATCAAGCTCCAGGAAAGCGGAGAACAAAAATAGAATCCTACCAAAAACAGATTGTGGCTGCGCTATGGTCTGCTTTCACTATGTAGCGCACACTAATCACTGCACATGGGTCATAAATGCAAAGTTCAAATCCTCACCGCTGACCCACCAATGTTAGAAGCGGCTGTCTCTAGTTGGCAGAGGTATACACTTCTGACAAATAGGGACACACCTTTTCTAGTCAGGGCAAGGGGATCACACACTTAGATAACCCCTGCTCACCCCCTTGGTAGCTTGGCAAAGCAGACAGGCTTATCTCAGAGGCAGTGCGTTAAGCATTTATGACCACATACAGTAATAAAGTGAATACACTACAAATGGACACGACACAGTAGTATTATAAAAATAAGGATGTTTATATAAGGCTTAGCACAAGACCTAATAACGACAAAAATATACCACAATCTTAATAAATACTCTTGGAAGGAAAAATAATAGTTCAAGCGTAGTTTCTTCTTAGCACAAAGTCTTTAGTAACAAAAGCAACTCTTCTTCTTTAAAACACAGTTCTTGGCAACAATGTAACCCACACGGGAGTCACACGACGTCGAGGCAAAGTTAATCCAAAGGTTCGGCGTCGACCGCGAGGAGCGCTATGTCGAGCCCGGAGTCGCACAGACCCCCACAACACAGTACCTTGGAAAAGTGAAGCACTCGATCAGCGGCGTCGAGATGTCCGGCGTCGTGTCTTCGGCGTCGATCGGGCCTCAGAGTCGGGGCGATCTGCAGCGGCGTCGACAGATGTCAGGCAGGAGCAGCGATCACGAGGTGAAGCAGGATACGGCGTCGTCGTCGATGTCGATGTTGCAAGAGTGAGCAGCGCTCATGGCGTCGACAGGGCTCGGCGTCGATGCGATCAGCGGCGGCGTCGACACAGGGTCACTTGGAGCTGGAGCCGAACTCGCTACTCACTGGCGTCGCTACTGGCGTCGATCGGGCCCGGCGGCCGGCGTCGAAGGTGCGGGACACGGGAGCTGCACTCACGATGTCGAGCTGGATTCGGCGGCGTCCGTCGGCGTCGAGATTGCTGGATTCTTCAGAGGTGCTGGATTTTCAGGTTCCAGCAACAAGCACTTTCAGCAAATAAATGAAGTCCTTTGGCCCTGTGACTTCAACAGGAGGCTGGCACTCTTCCAGCCCTTGGAGATTTTCCTTGGCAAAGTTTGAGAGTACACACTAAGTTCCTCTCTCCTGGTTCCTTGGCAAAAATAAAGAAGCAACTTCAGGATTCCCCCAACAAACAGCACACTGGCAGAAGGGGTAGGCAAGTCCTTGGATCAGCAGGCTTCTTGTCCTTGGTTCAGGTTTCCTTGTCAGAAGTGATCTGAAATCTTAGTTCAGGGGTCCTTTTCTTATACCCCTTTTTGGCTTTGATCCCTTTGTCCATGCAGGGGAATTTCCACCCATCTTGGGTTTGTTGTGGGTGTTGCCAGGCCGAGGCACCTGGCCTATTCACTGTGCAGGGCAGAGTCTTCAGCCGCCCAGCAGGAGCGGAGCCAGCATTGTCACTGGCAGGGGCAGGGCCATCAGTCGCCCATCAGGAGGTGGGGCCAGGAAAGTCCCTGGCAGGCACAGAGTCATCAGTCGCCTGGCAGGGGGGTGGAGCCAGCATTGTATCAGGCAGGGCAGGCTATCAGGAGCTACTCTTCCCCTACTCTCAAGGCAAATGCCCCACTCACCCCACACTGACTCATTCAGACCTCTGGAGCCACTCAGCTCCTGTCACACGCACACCAGAACCAGCAGAGACCGGTAGACAGTTAGACAAGAAAATAGCTACTTTCTAAAAGTGCTATTTTCAAACACAGAGTCCAAAAACCATCCACCCAAACGGATGCATTATTAAACCCTGAGTTCAGGGATACCAAACTCGACATTGCACCATGCTCCCCGAGCCCGCTAGGATTATAGCATTAATAATCCTGGCAGCTCATTCTAACTGATGGAGAGCAGGTAACCTTACAATAGTGAAAAACAAATATGGCTGTAATTCACTATTAGGACATGCCAACCTTGTCAGGCTTGTCCCACCTTATGCTTACAATGCACCCCGCCCTTGGGCCTACCATAGGGGTGACGAACATGAAGTTAAGGGAAGGTTAAGGGACTGGCAAGTAGATGTACTTGCGCAGTCTGTGTGACAGTACCAGACTGCACGTAGGTCTAGCAATGGCAGACCTGTAGACATACTTTTACTAGGCCGCTTCTGTGGGTGGCACAACACGTGCTGCAAGCCCACTAGCAGCATTTGTATTTACAAGCCCTGGCACTCCTGGTGCACGCTACTAGGGACTGACAGTAAACCAAATAAGCCAAACATGGAATTCAATCAATACATCAATTTCACATAGGGAGCACTTGCACTGTGGCACTGATCAGCAATGGCACAGTGCCCAAAGCATTATACCAGCAAAAACTTCGTAAACAGAGGAGGCAAACAGAAAAAATGGAGGAGAGACTCATGCCAATGATGCCAGGTCGAACACATACCAACCTGCATAATTACTTGTGAATTTCCCAAATGGTATATGCTGTGAGGTATGGAGAGGCTAACCAAAAAAAAAAGGTCCAAAAGTTCCCCTTTCTTTGCATAACAACTAAGATGGTTTACAAAAGTTGCCTTTGTCTTGATGATAGTAGACACAAAAGTGGCTGATAAAATGTGAAATTCTTAAAATAGAAAGAAACAAAAAAACTGTAGCTGGTATAGTGCACTATTCTTTAAATAATGGGAAACAAAAAAGAGCACAAGCCCTCTGCATGCAAAACCTTAAAAAAAATATTTCCACAATAGAGGATAGAAACAGTACTTGGTCCCAGCGAAACCGGAGCAATAAGATGAGCAACAGGAAACAGTATGCTACAGCCAATAGAAGTGGACGAAAAGTAAGTGGCAAGCACTGGAACCAATGAAAAGCAAGAAAAGCAAAGGAGTGGGATGTAAGCCCCTTTTAAGATGTTATATTAAATACTACAGATTTCACAAGCACAGTGCAAGCTTTGTACAGGGTGAACCTAAAAAGGCCTGGGGTTTGGCTCCCAGGGAAGAAATCTGCTCAGGGAAGCGGGCCACACAGCCCCCTTCTCTAATAAATATATATCTTTATTGAAAGCCAGACAGCAAGTCACTGGAGGTCCCACCATCTTTCAGTACCGATCTGTAAATTCACCACCTGGCACAGAACTGGTTGGGGGATGAAGCCCATTTGGCTGCAGAGGGTCTTTAGGGGCCAACAATCCCTCCTGCTACTTCTAATACATCATACCCAGGGAGATTACTGAGAGGTGATCGAAGGCCCCGTCCCCTTTCTGCATCAATCTACATAAACACCTCCTGGTGCACTACTGGATGGGGGATGATGTCCCCTTGGATGCTGAGGGTCCTTGTTGGCCAGCAACCCCTTCTGTTACCTCCAGTCAGATCCGCACAGTGATATTGCTGAGAGGTTGTCAGCGGCTATGCCCCCTTTCTCCACCACTTTGCAAACTTGCCTTCTGGTCCACTACTAGTTAGGGGATGAAGTCCCCTTGGCTCTTCAGGGTCCTTTGGGGGCAACTACCCCTCCTGTTACCACCAGTAAGTCCCACACTTATGGCTTGCTGAGAGGTTCTCAAAGGCCACTTATAGTTATAGTTAGGAAGTAGAATTTGAAAAGCCTTAGAAATGTGCGTAAAAAACACAAAGGCTCCACGCGTGACTTAGGAAGAGACTCTTTGCCGCGGATGGGTAAACACCAACTTACCGGTGTTGGGTGCTCGGCGTATCAGGCCTCTAGGCACGCGGGCAGGTCCTGCGTAGCCTGCTGCTCCGCACCAGAACAGTCCACGGGGGACTGCCACGCCGCCTAACGCGCCCAGGACTCCACTTCCCAGAGTCCCTAGGGGCGCCTACTTACTGCGACATCTCTCAGCGCCAGGGGGCGCTTTAAATTTCCTGAAGGGTTACTGGAGCGAGGGACACGTGCGGGCGTGCCCGTCCACGCCTGTCAGAGCCAGGAGGAGGCGGGGCGGGGCCACACCATTTGGCTCTGGGTTCACACATGTTGCACGAGTTACTAGCAAATGGTGGCAAAACGGAGATCAGGAGGCGCTAAGCTTACAACCCCAAAGACATCGGGGACATCGACGCTAGATGGATATCTACTACGGGCAACGAAGGTGATAGAAAAGGAGATACAAACAGCGGAAAGAAGGCTATCAACAGAAGGTGGTTGTCTAACTGATAACATCCTAGCGGAAACAGGTACTATTAACACAATCGATGTCATCACTGTTGGTGAACTACTTAACAAATCTTCATCACTACCTATATTGGACCTGGAGCCAATGCACAGCCAGGGAACTCCAGAACAGACACCTGCTCAATTAGAAAATATTATGGTCCTGAAAAAAAGGAGAAAGACTAAACATCTTGAACCCTCCTGCACTACCCATACCAGATTAAAGAAAAACAGTAAATGCCTAATTGCGGCTACCGGGGATGGCCCCCAGACCCGGAGCAAGCTTATCGATAAAACTAAGAATGTAGAGCTTCCCCCCTCCAACTCTCCTGAGATGCTAATATGCCTCTTAGAAGAAACTTTGGCAAGAACTCTCTGCCCATTAATCTCGAGACTGGAAAAACTAGAGGCTGATATAGATCTGTTGTTAAATGCTGTAACAGGGATCAGGGTGGGAATGGATGTGGAGCGGAAAGCCGGGTATATTAGGAGGGTGGGTGTAGAAGACGCTCTATTAAGACATCATGACCATCGTAAAGGGGGGACAGAAGCTAGGGATCAAACCATCAGTCACTTGGAGCTGTCCACTGATGCTATGGGTAGAACGGAAATAGTTCCCGTATTAAAGAAAGCCCTAGATACGGGCAACGGGTCAAACTGCCCAGCAGGGGAAAGGGAAAAAAATTCACCACCTGTTGCCCTAGGAGAGAGGGAGGAAAGCACTGCACCAGTAGGAAAACCCCCGTTAGCCAACCTGAAATCTGGTCTAGCTGGAGGCGACAATAAAATTACACTGCACCTCCCACCCGAATGTTCCCCGTATGTAGTAGTGCTAACTAACACTGCACCACTCTCAGAAAATTACAAGGAATCCCACGCTGGGCTTAAGAATAAGGTGTGCCACTGGTTGGCTCAAAATGTGGATTTATCCAATGCTTACTTTGAAAACATTTTGCTTGTAAGAAGGGTTGGGTGGGTTGGCCCTATGTCTAAGAAATCTAAGGGGGATTGCATTGTAATTAGTTGTAGATCCCGCGCGCTGGCAAAGTGGTTGGCTGACCGGGGTGTGGCACTAGCAAATCAAAGCTTAGGACAAGGCCCTAAATTATTGCCACTGGCCTACTTTTATAGGAATCTAGCACCAAATGAGGGGGCATTGATGACGAGTAGGCATGGCACCTTGCATGAAGCCATTAACCGAGGGACCAGGGGCCTTGAACTCAGAAACAGATACCAGTCACTTTCAAATCTAGACGATCCAGATTGACTCAATGGAGCTCCTAGACAGATGTTAGGTGAAGGCAAGGGACTTATTGTAATAAATGGGGCCCAACCAAATGAACGGGTAAAGGATAATTTAAGTCGTTCTAGTACAATCGCCCAGCCATTATGTATCCCGAGGATGGGGGAAAACAACTGAACAATAGCGATCCCCAGATAAATATTGCAAATGCTAGTGATTTAACAATTCTGTTTTGGAATGTGGCGGGTATCAACTCAAAGCTTAATGATCCTGACTGGTGCAGTTTTATTGATAAATTCCATATATGCTTATTACAGGAGACTTGGGCAGAAGAGAAAGTATATATAAAATGGATTTCACCACCTTTAGTATTGAGGCAAAGAAGGGACCAATGGGCCGCCCTGCAGGGAGCCTACTGATATGGGTGAAAACTCGCTTATAGGGAAAATTAAAAGCCTTAGTCTTGGATGCGAAGATATACTTGGGTTGGAAATATGTCTCCCCTTGGGGATTGCCCCCCTTAAAATTTTGAATGTATGTAACCGGCGGAGTAGTCCACATAGGCCCTCCGAAACACTTACAATCCTGGGGAACCATCTTGACTCAGCAGAAGGGAGGCACCGGCTAACAGTTGCTGGTGATTTAAAATCACCTTTGAGTCTGTTGATTATATCCAGAAACTTATCGAAGAGGGGGATGAAGCAAGAGGAATCCCGACTCTGGAAATTCCACCAATAAAAAAGTGTACTAGGGCTGTTCAATAAGTAAATTCTCTGACCATTGACCATGGGTTACGTGCCTGCAATGGTAGGACTATCTCTGATAGGAGTGCCGGGTTTACTTTTAAGTGAGGGGCATGTAAAACTAGAATCGACTATTTTTTAGTCGATATTGAACTTTGGTGAAACATAAAAGATATGGTGGTTGTAGATCGGAACGACAGTGACCATAACGCTTTATTTTTAACAATGTTTAATATGTTGGATCACCATGGGTCTACATCACAAAATAATGCCCCAGTGATTACAAGCAATAACGAGAGATGTGTTAAATGGCCGATGATCCTTTTAGATCAAACGGCCCTCCCAAAAATCTACAATAAGGGTTGAGCTAGCCCTAATGGAACTAGCCCCAGCAAATGAGATTAGGGCCGATCCTCTGCTCGTATTTAGGGAACTAAATGATGCTATAAAAGCCTTTTTTGTAAAACAAACGACAATATTCTCCCCCGTAAGCATACTAAGCCATGGTATAATCAATCATGTAAACAGGCTGAGGAAACCCTAATGAAGGCGGTACAGACCAAATCCTTAGATAACATAAGAGCTTCCAGGAAAAACTATCTTTGCAGCCAGAAAAATGCTAGAAAAGTTTGGGAGGCTGAGAAATGGAGAGTCCTTGTGGAAGTCTCAAAGATGAGGAACAGTCAAACATTTTGGCACTTAATGGCCAAAGGCTCTAGCAGCTTGAAAACAGAAAATAGCTTCCACTTGCAGCCCCAAACTTGGGAGGAGTATTTTGGGAGACTGTATGTAGCCCCGAGGGGGGAGGAAAAAATTGATACCCTGGAAGCGCTGTCCCTTTTGCCGCCAAGGGAAGAAATATCCATCACGGTTGAGGAGACTATTCTGGCTATAAACCTAATTAAGAAAGGGAAGGCACCTGGCTTGGACAAATTGCCAGGAGATATGTATAGAGCAGAGCCTGAAATATGAGGGGTATTACTAACAAGAGTTTTCAATGCCATCCTGGAAGGGAGTGAGGTCCCATTGTCCTGGAGGGGCGCTGAAATTATCCCCATTTTCAAGGGAGAAAAGGACTCTCCTGAAAATTACTGACCCATCAGCCTCATTGATATCTCCCAAAAATCTTTGGGAAGGTTATATTAGCCAGAATCCAACAGTGGATGGAGAATAATCATGTGCTCTCCGATCTCCAGGCGGGCTTCAGGGAGTCCACGAGCACAACGGATCAAGTCCTCAGATTCCTTTTGTTAATCTGGAAGTAAATGGTCATCTATAGAGGTCACCTGTACGTTGTGTTCGTGGTCCTAAAAACAGCTTTTGATTCTATTAATAGAACTCAACTGTGGTCCGTCCTGAGAGACATGGGTCTACCACCATACCTGCTTAATATCCTGGTGTGCCTGCATGTAAACAATTTCGCAAAGGTTAGGTGGAACTCGAATGGTGGACTCACGGGCAACATAAATATCCAAAAAGGTGTCCGCTAGGGGTGTGTGCTGGCCCCTACTTTATTTACACTTTTCGTAAATGGAGTTATAGATGAGCTCTTTAATTGTGATGGAGATCCTCCAAAAAGGGAAGGCACCTGGCTTGGACAAATTGCCAGGAGATATGTATAGAGCAGAGCTTGAAATATGAGGGGTATTACTAACAAGAGTTTTCAATGCCATCCTGGAAGGGAGTGAGGTCCCATTGTCCTGGAGGGGCGCTGAAATTATCCCCATTTTCAAGGGAGATAAGGACTCTCCTGAAAATTACTGACCCATCAGCCTCATTGATATCTCCCAAAAAATCTTTGGGAAGGTTATATTAGCCAGAATCCAACAGTGGATGGAGAATAATCATGTGCTCTCCGATCTCCAGGCGGGCTTCAGGGAGTCCACGAGCACAACGGATCAAGTCCTCAGATTCCTTATGTTAATCTGGAAGAAAATGGTCATCTATAGAGGTCACCTGTACGTTGTGTTCGTGGTCCTAAAAACAGCTTTTGATTCTATGAATAGAACTCAACTGTGGTCCGTCCTGAGAGACATGGGTCTACCACCATACCTGCTTAATATCCTGGTGCGCCTGCATGTAAACAATTTCGCAAAGGTTAGGTGGAACTCGAATGGTGGACTCAGGGGCAACATAAATATCCAAAAAGGTGTCCGCCAGGGGTGTGTCCTGGCCCCTACTTTATTTACACTTTTCGTAAATGGAGTTATAGATGAGCTCTTTAATTGTGATGGAGATCCTCCAAAAATGGCGGGCAGAATTGTTCCCTGCTTGCTATTTGCGGATGACACCCTGTTGATTGCAAGAACACCAAGGGGAATCCAGAACCTCCTCAATAGATTTGAGGGGGCCTGTAACTCTAGGGGGCTTGTAATCAACTGCAGTAAGACCAAATACATGGTGTTCAACCCCTACAAGCAACAAAACGGAAAGTTGCTTCTTAATTCCTAAAGTTTGGAACGGGTAAAATCTTTTGATTATCTCGGGGTTCAAATTAGTGAAAAACTTTCTTGGTCAGATCAAATAGAAAAGAGCACCTTAACACTCCAACATGTAGACAGTGCAATAAATAAGAGGGTCAGAGCTTCTCCATATAGGCCAATATCCCCACTGATAGAACTGCACAGAGCAAAAGGGCTACGTGCAGCGCTCTACGGAGTGGAACTTTGGGGGTTGGAAAACCTAAAAGGCCTAGTTTTAGCGGAAAATAGGTTCATTAGGATAATTTTAAATCTTTCCATGAATACCCCTCCCTTAACCTTGAGATTGGATCTTGGACTTAGATCCATTGCCCAGTTTGCGATCTTGAGAATACTAACTTTCTGGATCAGGATTTGGGTTAACAATTCTCAAGTTCCTCTTAGAAGCTGCTTGACAGAGCTAAATCAGTTGGCTCCAGGTTCTCGACACTTGCCCCCCTTTTTTAGAATTCGCTTTCTCTGGCAATTAGGTCCATTCCCTCCTACCTGGACTTTCGGGCTGCTTTGACAACCCATCTTTTTTCTTCTGCCTATACTTCTTAATTCTCACCCTTTTTCTTCCTCAGTTTCAGTTCCTTTCTGCAGCGCCAAGAAACCGCTTGGTAGTAGAGCGCTATACAAAACTCTTTCAACTTCAACTTCAACTTAATTAACCTACACAAAATGAATGGGTGTGTTAAATGGCCTGGAGAGATAAGAGATTGGTTTTACAAACTAAATATGGGTTTTGTTTGGGATTCTCCAGAAGGTATCAAGAAAGAGATGGTTTCCACATTGAAAAAGAGGTTCTGGGATTTCCAAGACCAGTGTAATACAAATCGAAGTGCTCATGGTACATTGACCTCTGCCTTTCTTGAAGTAAAACCCAGCTACAGTTTTGAATTGTTCCTTGATGAGGTTGAACCACCCCAGGTGAGAATGCTGTTTTAACTATTTAGGTATGGTACTCTGCCTTTAAATTCAGTTAAAAGTAAATGGGAACATGATTAACTTTCCTCGACATGTCCTATGTGTCATTCTGCCGTAGAGACTAGTAATCATTTTATTCTTTACTGCATAGCATATGCAGACTATCGTAGGAATTGGATTGCACCAATTTGTCGCTTGCTATCATGTCGAAGCCCAGCAGATGGAATGAGAATTTTTAAATCAGAGACAACTAGATGGTTGTTTTTTGTGCTCTCGAGATTTCTGCTATATGCTTGGTGGAGGAGAGCTAAGACTATCAAAAACTGCTTAGCTGGTAAATTGTGATTATGAACTGCGAAAAAAATCATGTGATAAAAGGAAAACAAATTGTGATTAATACTATATTAAGTAATGCATTTCTGCTTGTGAATATATTATAGGGATCATGTTTTAATAGCTCTTTTAAATTCATATGGAGGTATCACACCTTCATAATTCTTTTTTTATGAACTAAATGGTTTTTATTATGATCTGTGATGTTTGCTCTTTTTACTTGTTATGGTCATAAAAATTATCTAATACATTTTACTTACTACTTACAAAGGCTCCAGGGACGTTATAGTTAGGAAATATAATTAAAAATACCTTAGAATTTCCAAGGTTTATTTTTTAATTCTATTACCTAACTAGAACTTCCCTATAACCTTTGTTTTTTTCAGTGAATTCCTATGGTTTCTAAAATTCTATTTTCTAACTATAACCTCCCTATAACCTTAGGGGTTTTTATATACATTTCTAAGGTTTTTTAGATGTATTTCCTAACTTTACCCTGTAACCTTTGAGAGGGAATGTGTGAGTGATGGCATGAGTGTCTCAGTGAATGTGTGGGTGAGTGTGCGTATGTTTCAATTGTTGTGTGAGTACCTGAGTGGGCCTGGGAGTGGCTGCATAAGTGTCCGATTGGGAGTGAGGGTAAGTCCGTGAGTGAGTGGGTCTGTGGGTACATAAGCATCTGACAGTATCTGAGCAGGTCTGTGAGTGGGGGTGAGAGTGTCTGAGTGGGTTTGCAAGTACCTTCATGTGTGTGTGAATCAGTCTGTGAGTGAGGTCATGAGTGTCAGAGTGGGTCTGTGAGTGGGTGGATGAGTCTCTGAGTGGGTCTCTAAGTGAGTATGTGAACCTCTGAGTGGGTCTTCGAGTCACCATGTAAATCTTCAAGTAGGTCTGTGAGTGGTGTGAGTGTCTGAGTGGGTCTGTGAGTGGATGTACATGTTTAAGTGGGTCTGTGAGTAGGTGCATGAGTGTTTGAGTTGGTATATGTGTGTGTGAGAATGTCTGAGCAGGTCTGTGAGTGGGTGTGTGAGTGTGTGAGTTGGTCTGTAAGTGGGTTTATCAGTGTCTGTGTGGGTGTGCCGGTAGCTGTGTCACACACTCTCACTCACCCATAAAGCCACTCACACAAACACTCACTTGCCTATACAGCCATTCACATACCCACTCACTGACCAATACAACCACTCACATATCCATTCACTCACCCGTGTAGCCATTCACACACCCAGTCACTAGCCCATATAGCTACTCTCAATAGCACTCCTTACTCAGTCATACATCCACTCACACACCTACTCACTCACCCATATACGCACTCACACAACCCCTTATTCACCCACACAGCCACTTACACACACTTATTCATAGCTACAGCTATTCGTACATCGACTCACTCACCCATACAACCACTCCCACACCCATACACCCACCAACACACATACTCTCTCACCATACAATCACTCACACTGTCACTCACTCACCCCTACACCTAATCACACACCCACTTATTTACCCTTACAGCCACTCAGAATCCCACTACCACACTGATACAGTCACATAGCTACTCAGAAGACATATTTTAGAAACAGTACCATCCATTAGTACAAAAAGAATAGTTATTTAACTTATGCAGTAGCTTAGTATATATTTCAAAGTCTTAGAAACGTTTATTAGTAATGTCATCAGTGATGTTATTTGAGATTTCAGTGATGTCATCAGTGATGTTACTGACCATCTATGTGCATTCCCATTTTTTGCCACTGTGTGTGCCAGTGCGAGAATATCTGTGTGCTGTGGTCAAGGCTATGTGCACCAATTAACTGAATATTCGTGTGAGTGCTGTGCATAGCAAAATAAATCTGTGGCAATTAACATTTTAAACTTTTGTTTATAACAAGAGTGAAAACAGGTGCATTTCACACATAAAGCTCTATTTAATGGGTCTTTAGACATTTTTTCAATGCAGATACAAACCATCATGACATGAACACTTATGCCCCCATTAGGATGGCGGGCGGATCGACTCCGCAGGGCCGGCGGTAGCCACCGCTGGCCTGGCAGGGGCGATACGCCCGGCATCCTGGCCGGAATGACCCCCCGCCATGGAAAGACCATCCGCCGCTTTTATATTAATATTTTTATTGGTATTTCAGAAAGAAACAAGCACAAAAGACATTGGCAGTAATTGGCGACATTTTAAATACAGACATAGTTCAAAACTCAAAGTTATTGTTAATGTTAATGTTATTGACATTTATAAGCGCGCTGCTACCCTAGGGTGTCCTGGCGCTGTGTAAGATGTCCACCTAAAACCTGGTCACAGAAGGATCAAGCTTGGGCCGTAGGCATTGAACAACCAGGTTTTCAAAGCCTTCCTAAAATCAATTAATTTTGTTATGCCTCTGCGAGGAAGTGGAAGGGAATTCCATGCTTTGGCGGCGCCCACGAAAAATCTCCTGCCACCCCAATTGACTTTTTTTGCCAACGGTACACAGATTAGTTTGGCTTCTGAAGAGCGCAGAGATCTTTTTGGGACACACCAATTGAAATGTTGGATCAGATGATTTGGTCCAATGCCATGGAGTGATTTATGGACTACACATAGGGCCTTGAACAGAACTCGCTTCCTAACAGGTAACCAGTGTAACTTTTTAATTTCTGCCGATATGGTTTCATATTTTGGGGTACCTGACAGCAGCCTGGCCGCTGCATTCTTTACGAGTTGGAGTTTTTTAAGAGACCTTCCTGAACGTTTACATACAGGCTTTTGGAATAGTCCAATTTGGACATGGCTAAAGTCGTGATGACTGTTTTTTTACTTTCTTTAGGGAGATAAGCAAGTATTTTTTTGCATGATTTCAGAATGTATGAAGTGGCTGAAACAAATGAATTTACTTGTTCTTTGTAGGAAAGTCTATTATCAATTATTAACCCTAGGTTTTTCACCTTCCTGACAGGTGTTGGAAGGGGACCAAGAGAATCTGGCCACCATGCTGGGGTCCAAAACTGAGGATTGTTTTCAAACAGTACCACCTCTGTTTTGTCGGAATTGAGCTTCAATCAGTTTAGGGCCATCCAACCACTCACCGCTGTCATGCAATCGTGAAAGCGGGGTGCTAGCTCCTGAGTTTCATTTGGTAACAGAGTGACAACAATCTGTGTATCGTCTGCGTATGTAGTCAGTTTGAACCCGAAGGATTCAATGAGAGGAGCCAGTTGCGAGACATAAACATTAAAAAGAGTAGGACTCATAGATGACCCCTGCGGGACTCAACAAGGGAGGGAGAATGATTTAGCAGCAAAATTACCAAGCGTACCTGTCTGCACCCTATCGGACAGGAATGAATTGATCAGTTTCCAAGCCCTACCTTTGACACCAATCTTATGCAGCCGGTCCATCAATAATACATGATGGAACGTGTCAAATGCCGCAGAGAGATCCAACATGATCAGGGCTCCGTTCCCTCCCTGATCCAGAATGGCCCTTATTTCTTCAGTGGACTTGAGGAGAGCAGACTCTGTGCTGTGCCCCCCCCAAAAACCATACTGAGTAGGGTCCAGCACGTGTCCATACTGCAGAAATCGACTGAGTTGGGTATTCATTATTTTTTCTGTCATTTTAGCAGGGAGCTGCAGTCTAGATATGGGTCTGAAATTGTTCGAGTCCATCGGATTCAGCTTGGACTTTTTTAGCAAGGGAAGAATCGATGTTGTCTTCCATGCTTTCGGAAAGTAGCACTCTAAAAACATATTGTTAATAATCACCGTCAGAATTATTATGACTGGTTCAGGTGCTAGCTTCAATATGGACGGAGGACAGGGATCCATTGGTGATCCTGATTTGACTTTCACCAGGATAGTATGGACTTCCGAGACTGTAATAGGTGTAAAATTACACAGCTGTATATTCATCCCCTTCCCTATTTGCCTTATTTGTTAACGGGGTATGATCTGTAGCTGCTGTAAATGTGGCATAGATATCATCAACTTTATTAAAGAAAACGTTGGCTATCTTATCGCACAGTTCTTGTTTAGCTAAAATGGGAATGGAGGCCGTAACTGTTTTAAATAATTCTTTGGCAGAATTCTTTTCAGACCGTATTTTATCTGCAAAATAATATTCTTTTGTTTTGTGAAGTAGTTTCTTATAGTGTAATAAGCATAGTTTATATTTGTTTTTTTCATTCACATTATACCCCCTCCTCCATGCTCTTTCCTGGTGTTTACAGAGGAGTTTACTTTCTCTAAGGTCCTGGGAGTACCACAATGACGTTGGGCGTTCCCTATTATTGTAGATGGTTTTCACGGGGGTTAACTTATCCGTCGCTGCTTTTAACCAATTAGTGTAGGCAGAGGTGTCCTCATCTAATCTCCTGCTAGAGTAGGGGACGTAGAGACTAGCTGATCCTGCAGTTCTTTTACTGGGCTCCCTGCTATGGTAGTCGTTTGTTTCAGCACTGGTTTCTTGACGTCTTGATCTGGCAGTGTCACCTCAAAAAACACTATCCTGTGATTCGACCAGATCACCGGGAGAGTGTTCGTAAACCTCAGGTGCCCATTATTGGAAAAGATGCCATCAAGTGTATGCCCAGCTGCATGTGTGGCCTCGGTGACCCGTTGATTTAAGTCTGAGGTACTCATTAAATCTATCAGATTTGATGTATCCACATCATTATCTACTTCTAAGTGGAAGTTTATGTCCCCAGAAATGGTGTATGAGCTAGCACTTAACCCTTTTTCTAAACAGCTGCCAGCTTGTGTTGTGAACCGGTTCCTAGGTCCAGGCGGACTATAGATCAGGGTGCCTTTGAATGTGAAGTGGTGAGACAACAAAAAACTAAAATCTAATGCCTCACATTCCAAATTAGGGAAGGGGCGGAGAGTTGCGTTAAGCGATTGTGAATATATCACTGCTAAGCCCCCGCCCTTCCTAACCGACCTATTTAGTGTGTGGCAGATGTAGCCCGGAGGTGTTGTCTTTATCAAGTCTGGTTCGGACGCATCGTCTGTCCACGACTCGGTAATAAAAGCAATCTTAATTGCTTCCTCCTCGATTAAGTCTGCTACCTCAGTACTGTGTTTGACTAAGGATATTGCATTCAGTAAGGCACATTTAAAATGTTTTTCTGCCTCACTTCCTTTCTTACCTATAGTTGTATGTTGTGCCTGCCTCTCCTGTTGACTTATGGACATCTGCAATGCCATCTTGCAGCCAGTGCAGATTTCCAGTCCATTTTGAGTATTCTGTCCAGGCATGATCCAAACGTATGTGGAGTTGTACTTCATAGTATTTAATAAGTATGGGCGAATTTTGCGGATCTGCGATCGCGAATTTGCGCGAAATCGCAAAATAAATCCACGAGTTTGCAGATTTTCCTGCGAACTCGCGGATTTTTTTGCGATTTGCATAACCTATTATTGGAGTACTTTCTACTGGCTAATCCAGTAAGTGCTATCTTGTTGGGTAAATGTATGGTGCTTTCCCTACACTACAGCTGCGTAAAGTGCCAGAAGAGTTGTCTCCAGTGACCATGTGTGTGTTACTATGCCATCGCACAGAAGGGCGCAGGGGTCCCTTGAGTGAGCTGTCCATCATAGTGGGTAAATGGCGGGAAGACGGTGCACACTGCTAGTGTGTGGGGTGGGGCCAAACGGGCGGGCTTCTATGCGAGTTCACATGCCTCTTGTGTGTATAAATGGTCAGAGACCGATCAAAGCAGAGGATGAGGAGAAATAAGCTCCTGGTCACAGGAACAGCGCAGGGATTGCGCTCGTGAAAGTGAAGGATGCACTTTGCTTCCTTTGTAGGCACGTGTGGTCAACAACTAGCCCGGTAACCTTCTTCCCTCCCAAGATGGCGGTCGCGTATAGCCGTCGCCAGCCCTTGGTTCAGGGAAAAGTGCAGGGTGGAATGTGTAAATTCGCAAAAGATAAAACCATAGACAGCACAAAGTAAGGAGGCTGATGACAAAAAGCATTACTTGCACACAATGATAGTTCAAGTCCACATTGCTGGAGATCTGTAGACCCACCAAGTTCCGACTGTCGTACTTATTCATCCCTGTTCGGGGTTATTACAGCCCATCCCTCAATGAGCAATCTATCCATCTATGTTGCGATGCGCTAGGGGTGACTATTCTGCGTTTTCCCAGCCAGATCTTCCCCCCCCTGTATGTGTATCCGCATCCTCCTCCTCTGCAGTATCCCGTGAGTGCATTTGTTTATGAACATGGACCAGAAGTTCTTTGGTCTATTACGAGGGGGCAATAAATCACTATATAGTTCAGTTTGTGTGCTGCAGTAAATCATCTCTTTGTGCCATTGGGATAGAGTAGGGACCGGGCCATGCATCCATGAGAGCGCTACACACCTCTTAGCCAGAAGAAAAGCCATGTCAACCAATCTTCTGTATTCTTGTCGTAAAGGCTTGGAATAACCCAATATGGCTAATAAAGAATCCGACATCAGCGTTAATTGCGTGATCCCATTAACCTCTTCGTGTACTTTGCCCCAGAATGCAAAAACGCCCGGACAGGTTCACGCCACATGTAAAACGTCCGCTACCTGCTCCCCGCATCTCTCACAATTAGGGCTTGCACGTAATCCATATCTATGGAGCCTCTCCGGGGTATAGTAAATCCTGTTTAGGTATTTAAAATGTATTAGCCTATGGCGGCCATTAAGAGAAATTCTCCTCGTACTTGAGCAGCAATATTGCCATTTCTCTTCCAGCAGGTCAGTATTCAGATCGCTTTGCCATGCCAGACGAGGCTTAGCATAGTCTACTGTCCTCTCTGAGAAGGCTATGCGGTGCAAATTGGTTATCAATTTAGAAGGGGTCTTAGCGTTTATGATGTAATCAAAAGCCGTAACCACCATATCCTCCCCCAGAAGGTCCCTAAGCACGTGCCTCACCCTGTGAAACTAAAAACGCGATAATAGCGGATAAGAGACATCCTCTGTCTCAATCTCTCTCCAGGTGTGTGCGGTGCCTTCTGAAAATAAGTCACCCATGTTGTGTATATTCAGTGTGTTCATCGCCGCTAATATCCCCTTGTCCTTTCATGGGGTCAACCATTAACACCAAGCAACAGGGGCTTTCGGGGCATACAGTAGGCTGCACGCTTGGACATCCATCATATGATGCCATGCATGGGTCACTGCATTCAGCGAGTCCAGAATACCCGTACTTCGGACCCGAGGCCGGGCGAGCAACGCAGGCAAAGGTACCGGATCCGCAACTATTGCCTCAATACGTATATGTGGGATGTCCACTGGGCCATGTATCCAGTGGTAAGCATGTGCGCTTTGTGCAGCTCTGTAATAAAGTTCCAGGTCTGGGGCGTTCAGTCCGCCCGACGCGTATGGGCGTATGAGAATTTCCCACGCTACTCTTGGCTGTTTTCCAGCCCAAGCCAATCGGTTCATTAACGAGTGTAGCTGCTGAAAGAATAGGTTCGATAGCACCATGGGGATATTACTAAACAAGAATAAAAATCGCGGCAGCACTATCATTTTCATAAGTGAGATGCGTCCCAACAGCGACAGTGGCAACTTAATGCACTTTTCAATATCGTCCTCGAGTTTCGAGACTGCCACCCCATAGTTCTCCTGTAGAACTATCTCCGAGTTCGTATGCAATCGGATCACTAAATATTGTACCACGTCCGTAGTCCACTGAATAGGGTATTCCGGTCGAACCTCTTCGTAGCCGGTGTGAGCTGGAACATGAGGGATTTGCTCCAATTGACATGTATTCCCGAGAGAGAGCTAAATAAGACCACTTAAGTGCAGCACTGCCGGTAAATGCACCTCCGGATCTCGGACATATAAGAGGGTATCGTCCACGTACGTGGGTACGATTAAATTGTATGTCGGAAAATGTATACCCCTGTGCCTGTGGTATTCACGTAGAGCGCAAGCAAGAGGCTCAGCCACAAGTGCATATAGAATGGGGGAAAGGGGGCATCCCTGCCTTGGTCAGCAATCCAATCCGTATAAGAGCCATAGGGGAGGTATACAGCATGGCTAAAAGCTGAAGGAACAGCGCACCCCCTCCCATCCTACGCAGGACATGCCTCAGGAAAGGCCATTCGACAGAGTTGAAGGCCTTTTCCATGTCTAGGAAGACCGTGACAGCTGGGACCTCTGAAACACAGCAAACACCGTTCTGAGATTATACGTGAGGTTGCGGGTAGGAACAAATCCCGCCTGTTCTGGGGCAACCATCGAGGTAACCATGGGGTTGAGGCGGTTCGCGATCAATTTTGCGAATATCTTCACTTCCACGTTTAATAACGACAAGGGGCGGTACGAGGCGCAGTCCCCCGGGGACTTTCCCCGTTTAAGGATAGCCACCAATATCGCCTCACGCATAGTGGATGGCATAGTGCCCGTGTCTGCCATGTCCTCAAAGAGGGTGAGTAACCGAGGGATCAGGAGGGCAGCAAATGCCTTATAAAAGGCAACAGTGAGGCCGTCGCTTCCCAGCGCGCTTCCAGCCCGCATAGCAGATAAAGCCCATACGATTTCTTCTCGCTCAATCGGGCGTACTAGGAATTCGCAATGCAAGTTAGAAAGCCAGGGTAGCTCGATGTGGGAGAGATAGTCAAGTATGCTTTCCTCTGGGGCAGGTACTCGGGAGGTGTATAGGGTCGCATAATACTCGCAAAATCGTTCTGCGACCTGTTCATCTGAGAGCGGCTCGTCTGTCGGCAAGGGCCTCAAGTCCGGTATCGACATCCTGCCTCTGCGCTGCTTGGCCAGTTGCGCTAGCACCGTTCCAGGGCGCTCCCCTTCTCCGTAGGATCTAGCAGTGGTGCACTTTCCTAGGTGTTTTACTTCAGAGTCGGCCTCCTCGTGGTATTCGTGAAGTGTTCGGGCGAGTTCCTGGGTAAGGGCTTCGCTACAATCTCCCAGGCGTCTGGTCTCCAGCTCCTTAAGTTTTTTCTCTAAAGTCTATAACCAACTTCGAATTGATTCAAGGATTCCCGAATGTTTAGAGATAGTGACCCCCCTGATATACGCCTTAAAGGTTTCCCAGACATTCTGGAATGAATCCACAGTGCCCACGTTGGTTTAAAAAAACATCTCAATGGCCGCAGCTAATTCTTCCCTAAAGGGACCGTCTAGTAGGGAGTAAGGGGGAAAACGCCAAGCAAATGGCGGGATGCGTTTCGTTGGTGTGGAAACTATCAGCAACAGGGGGGAATGATCTGAGTATGTATGTGTTAGTATAGTGCAAGCCTGAACTTTGTGAGTTAGATGAGTTGTGGTCAGCCAGTAGTTTATCCTAGTATGTATGTTATGTGGAGCTGAATAGTGCGTATATCCCCCCAGAGTGGGGTCTCTGTGTCTCCACATGTCCCGCAAGTCCAGTCGGGTCATTGCCACCTCCAGCGCCCTAGCGGAACCTGAGGGACGATGTTCAGGGCCGTATGATCTGTCTATATTGGGTTGTCTTGTCATATTAAAATCTCCCCCACAGAGTGCTTTAGGATCTTGACCACTAAGTCTGATTAGAAGGCAGGGTGATCATAGTTAGGGCAGTAGGTGTTCACTATGCATAACTCCATACCCTTCCCGCAGCATTTTGTGATCGTGTACCGTCCATCCCTGTCCGTGAGAACCCCCCTTGCGTGTAATGTGAATCCTGCCGCATGTATGTTGCCCATGAAGCCCCTATATCACAGGATATGGCTATCTGGGTGTAGGTGCGTCTCCTGTAAGAGTGCTATGTCAACCCCATGTCTCGAAAGATATTGTAGAACCTTCCTGACCTTCCTATGGTCATTAAGACCCCGACATGCCATGTTATCAGCGTCAGTGTATCCGACAAGTCCCCAGGTGGTGCCATCCTGTCCTTAACAGTCGGTGTATGTGTTTCCATGGTGTGTTCGGAACATGTAACCTCGCGCCATGTCTTGACGCTTCTGTGCCTAACAATCCATAAAACCCCCCCACAAACTGCAAACAGCCCCCCCTCAATCCTAGCGATACGCCGCTGTGTCGCCCCACCCCCCTCCCAACACCCTCCCATGCCTGCCCATCCCCAACTAGGCCGCGATCATCCCCCACCCCATCCCTTCTACCAAATCCTGAAACCAAAAGGCTAAAACAAAACCTTATTTCCGAGCACAGTGTGATTCACGCGGGGCGTAGGTAACCATCAGGAGAAACAAACTCTTTACAGAACAAAGTTTTGTAGCCGCCCGCCCCTCCCCCGTCTTGGTGCAAAGGTATCATGCATGTAATCACATTCCACACCTAGGAGTCTTCAATTCATGGTATTGTCGGGCATGTGCTTGGTTGCTCTCTTAGTCAACAGTTGTTTCAGCCTCAGTGACTTCCGGGTCCCCCCGCCCATAAGGGCCCACAAGGACTGCACCTTGCAAAAATGTCAATACATTGGCTAACCACTCATCCTTATTATAACAGTATGACCTTTTGCACCATGACCCAACTGTTACTACAACTTTATATCATGTCATTTCCATCTCTGCAAACCGCGCCCCCGCATCCCGCATCCCCTACAATACAATCCTTCAAAATAAAATGAGTCATACAGTGACTATCATTCCGCAAATTTCTAAGTATCCCTTGCCTGAGCCCCCCGGCTCGAAGTGGTTCAAATTAAGCATCCCTACATCAATCATCACAGCTAGTCCTGTTCGTCCAATGGACCTTCCATCCCCTCTGCCTCTCTGTTCGGAGAGGGCCGCTCCTCTCTACGCCAGTCTCTGAGGGCTTTCTGCAGGGCCTTGGGATTGGGACTGCCTCCGAGCGTCTTGTACTTTAGCCGTGAAGTCCGGGAACAATGAAAGTACCGAACCCTCGTATTGTAACGGTTGCTTCTCTCTTGCGAGCTTCAGTGCCACATCTCGGTCCCTGTAATTAAGCAACTTAGCGATTATAGGCCTCGGTGGTGCCCCCAGCTTTGGTCTCTGGCCTAGGGAGCGGTGTGCTCTCTCAACCACAAACATTCCAGAAAAGGCCGTTTCCCCAAGGAGTTTCTTTAATAGGTTTTCCACGAACACCTCCATATTTCTGGTCTGTGTATTTTCTGGCAGGCCTGTAATACAAACATTACATCTCTGAGAGCGTGCTTCTAAGTCCTCGTCTTGTCCTGTAATATCTGCATCGCTCTGCCCAACTGCCTATGTTCTGAGTCCAGGGAGGTTTGTGCCTTGTCCACCTCAGTGAGGCGGCGCTCTGACATGTTTATCCTCTTCGTCTGTTTGTCAAGCCTCTCCGCCATGCGGTCCATCCGGTAGGTGAGTGCGTCCATCTTGGTTCCCAATGAGGCAATCCCCCGCTGTAGACTCTTCTCCATGGCCAATAATAAGCCACGGATATCCTGTTGTGGTGGTTCATCCGCAGACTCCCATTCCCCAGGACCTCCTCCTGATGCAGATTCGCATGCTTTGTTTCTCTTGGGGTCGAATGATAGTTTGGGTTGAGTCTTGTCCTTGCGCCCCATCCTGGCAGCTCTATATGACCTACTATCACTTGAGGCGAATGTTAGCTCTTGTTTGCGATGTCTCTACTCCCACCGCAAAAGCACCATCTCAAAAGCGTCTCGTTGGTGTCGGCGCAGTCCCTTCGTGTTGTGTCTTTTCCGTGGAACTACGGCCGGTTACCCTCCCAAACGTGGATCAAAACCTGCAGGATCGCCTCGTAGGCCCTCAGACACGCGTTACGCTTCAGCTCCGCCCTGGAGGCGATACGCGGGCCTACAGTGGTGTCAATGCCTGCCCCGCAGGCCACTCCGCTTTCGCAGGTCAAATCAGTTAGTCTCTCAGCCCAGGAGAGCGCCCACCTCCGGACCTCCGCGTCACCCAGGGCACAAGGGCAGACCGCCAAGTCTCATGGGGGCATCCCCCTTCTGCCGCTGCCAGATCTGATCAGGGGTATGCCCACTGCCGTCTTACTGAGGCTCTTAAAGTATACCACAGTCCCCCCTCCACCACATCTTGACGCCACCGCCCGAGGAAGACCCCCAGGCAGTCGTAGTCTATGCCAGCCTCAGCAGCGCTTCCCACCTCTAGGGGGGCTCTCCGCTCCTAGTTCAGCCCCCTGTCGCCTCAGTGCGTACTAACTGCGTTAGTCCTCGGTCCGCCCCTGAAGGGGACTCTCCTGGGTCACAGCCGATCTCGGGTCTCCGCTCCCGGGCTCACTGTCCCCTCAGCGTCACTCCAGGCGGCTCCACCGTGATAAAGTACACTGCCTCCGGCAGCCGGGGAGCGGGTGCACCAGCGCAGCTCTCTCGCGCCAGTTACCGGTGCTCCCCCTGCTGCGACTCAAATCACCTCCTCCCGGTTGTGTGGGGCCAACCCCAGCGCCCAGTAGCAGGCAACTTCGCAGGCCCCCACAACGCGCTCCACCGCGCAGGCCCAACAGCCCGCCCGGAGCCCCGGATCTACAGGTACCGTCACAGGACTCTCTCCGTCCAGGCGGGAGTGTTGCGTCCAGCGGCAGAGGCTCTCCTGCATCCCTCCTAGGGTCACCAACCGTCCGTAAATTTCACGGACAGTCTGTAATTTCGGCTGTCTGTCCGTGGTCCGTGAAGGATTCTTTAAGGGATGCCATTTGTCCAGAGGCGCAACTAGAGCCAAATTTCGGGGGGGGGGGGGGGGGGGGCTAAGAAAAAATTTCGGGGGGGGGGGTTGAACCTTTAATCAGTAGGCAGAGTGGAGCTGCAGGGGCTCTTAGAAGGGGTCAAACAACTTCAAGGCCTAATTAACATTCAAATGCTCTTTTAAAGACCTGTGAAACGTTCGGGTGCGGCTCTGTGTGTGCCCGGGATCTGTCTCATCCCGGGCTGCCACACACGACGGGGGGGCTGAAGCCCGGTGAGTTCAATGGGTGTTGCGCCCCTGCATTTGTCCGTAATTTTAACTGTTTGCACAACCGGCAAAGCTGGCCCCCCACCTCCCTGCTTGACTCCAATGCTGTTAAGGTCGGGTGTAACTCCGATGCTGTACCAAAGCTCAGATACCCAGCAGCATTGGAGAGGCCCAGCGGGATGGCAACCCTCACACCTCCATCCCTTGACGAGCTGTTAAGAGGTGATTGAAGGTGACTGTGAGGGAGGAGCTGCAGCTTCAGGAGCAGCGACATCTATTCACATGCAAACAGCCCTGAATGCCTCATGTCTCTGCAATTGGTGTGACACATTCCCTTTCTGTCCCGGGCCCCAAACATCCTAGAACCGGCCCTGATTACACCGAGGCAGCACGTGGTTCTCTTCACAGAGCTTAATTACTGTCACTAAATAGTAAACAAACCTCGATTCTTCAAACATGCAGTCTGTATTGTAATAAAATAAAGAAATGGCACAATCGCACCCACACTGATTAACAAAGGATGGAGGACAATCAGTTAAATCAGTTCTCTTGGAGTATCTCCTTTCAGTACTGTACATCAGTGTGGGGGGGGAGGGGGGCAAAACTAACATTTTGGAAAGAGCCTGTCTTCTCCTCGTCTTGTCCAGGAGGGGGTGAGGAGCCCTACCCCACCCGGGAAGAGACCAAGATGATACTAGAATACTGCATACCCACCCCTGTGCCCACCCTGGTGGATCCTGTTCCCCCTCCTGTGATGGCTCATGTCCACCCCCCCACCCCCCCAGTGATGGCTCCTGTCGTCCCGTCCCCCGGCCTGTGATGGTTCCTGTCCCCCCCTGTGGTGAACTTGTCTCTGCCCTGGGTGGCTTCTGTCCGAGTCCTGGGATGGCTTCTGCAGCGAGGGTAAAGTTCTTGATGGGTGGGCGAGAGAGTAAGTGAAGGGATGGCTGGATGAATTAGTGAAAGGGTGAATGGATGAATGAAAGATTGAAAAGAAATAGCTGTATGTATGGGTGGAAGGGTAGCTGGATGGGTAAAAGGGTGGATGGATGAGTGAAAGGATGGATGAGTGAAAAGGTGGATGATGAGTAAGTGGGTGGATGGATGAGTAAAATGATGGAGGGATTGATGAATTGATAAGTGCAAGGGCGAATAGATGGACGGATGAGTGAAAGGGTGGATGTAAGGATGGATTCATGAGTGAAAGGGAAGGTAGATGGACAAAATGTAGTATACTTGTAAAGCGCACAGCTGCCCCAGCAACGGGGCGTCCCGGCGCTGTATAACTCTGGGGAACCCGTCCTGGCTTTCCCTGTGGGATGGTCCCTTGCTGGGAGTCCCCAAAGTTGAGCCAGGCATCCCCGGAATTGGTGGGGCCGTTGTGGAGATTAGGCAAGCTAATGCCCAGAGTTGCCGAGTGGAACCCCTGATTAGAGTAAGCACCGAAGCGAGAATTATCGAGTCCGCTGACTAAAGTCCACGACCCTGCCGCGTCGGGAATTGAACCCTGGTCCCGGGCTGATTTCTGCTTTCAGGCCTGCTGCCTCTAACCAGTGAGCCACACTACTCCAGATGAGTGAAGGAGTGAAAGGATAAATGGATGAGAGAAAGGATGGATGAGTGATAGGGTCAATGGATGGATTCATGAGCGGATGAGTAGATGGATGGGTGGGTGGGTGGATGGATGGATGGAAGGAAGGAAGGATTGCTAAGTGAAAGAGGCGATGGAGAGAGAAAGGGAGGATGATGGATGACTGAAAGGGTGGATGGGTGGAAGAATGAGTGACTGGGTGGATGGATGAGTAAGTGAAAGGATGGCTGGATGGGTGAAAGGGTAAATGGCTGGATGGATGAGTGAATGGATGGATGATTAGAAGAGTGGATGGATGAGTGTACAGATGGATAGGGTGAAAGGGCGGATGGATGGATAATGGATGGATGAGTGAAAGGATGGATGAAGGGATGGATGAGTGAAATGATAGATGGAAGGATACATGAAGGATAGGTTTGCAAATGGTTGAATATGTTTGGAAATGGCTGGGCTTATTTATATACTAATGCGCGACCTCTGATGTGTCTGTAAAACCTATCCAATTGTCCTGAATATTTGTCCTGAATTTTGACCTCCTGTCCTGAATTTGTGTCCTGAATTTTGACCCTTTGTCCTGAATTTTTACACTCACCGTCCCGAATTTGCACCAATGCCAGTTGGTCACCCTAATCCCTCCACGCGCGGGGCCGCCCTTCAGCTGGGCCCAGCTGCCGAGGTAGCGGAGTATACAGCGGACACGCCCCTTGATGAGAGCGGCAGACCTCTGTTGCGGTCCGTGCGACCAGGCCGCTCAGTGCATTCAGGCAGTGGCGGGGGAGTACTAAGCTCGGACTCGCGTTGTCCGAGGTCCACAGCTGTTTAGTGGTGCGGGCTCGCAGAGTCAGGTCGCTGTAAACCAGATTACTCTCAGGACAGATGCAGGATTGCTTTCGAGACGGGGGAGCTCTCGGCTCAGGCAGCCACCTTGGTTGCGAGCTAGCTCCGCCCCGACCGTCCACCGCTTATAAAAGGGTTTATATGGTGACGGTGTCTATCAGACACGGCCAGCCATATTTGGATGGGCTTCCTCAGATGCCTTTCCGTGGCAGCAATGCCGCCACTGAAAGGCATGCGGAGTCTGCTTTGGGGGCCCGATGCGGGGGCACCATGAACTCCGGGGATGTGGGGGGTGCACATGGGGGGTACCTATGGTACCCCTCAGCAGTTCCATGCACAGCATGGCAGGCACTGCGCGGTGCCTGACAGGCTGTGCTTGGAAGTGCACAGCATGCCTTCCTGCCATTGTGGTGGGCGGTGCGTGCTGAGTGCACCGCCCGCCACAATGGTAGGAATGGAGGATGCGCCCGCCACTGGCGGGCGCATCCTAGTGCTAGCCACGGGACCCCCGCCCTTATGGCGGGCGGTGCCTTTCACCGGTAGGATGACGGGCGGACAAAGTCCGCCCGTCATCTTAATGACCCCCTTACTCTTGTGGCACCTACACCCCAGGGTTAAAAAAGGACAGGACTTATAAGGTTATACCATTATAAGTTTTTATTAAACAGCAGGGTTGAAGAAGTCAGAAGAATGAGGCAGCTATTATTAAGCCGAAACTGGGATCCGGGCTGGACCCAGTGAATTATCCTGACATCTTTTCCAGTATAATTTGCCAGCACCGGGACACATTGAGCAGTGCCCACCGGATGTCTAATTTCCTTTCCGAACAGAAATCTGCAAGCGGTGAAGGGGCTTTCTTATTTACAATTCCAGGTAGGCCAAAAACAAAAGTCTAATTTAAAGAGCCATCAGCTCTCCTTTCATTTAAGGGTGATCCTGGCTGGGAGCCACCTGGGCCCTAATACCTGGAGGCCGATGCAATGGAGTGGAAACAAAGGGACACAGCTTATTACTTTACAAGTCCAGTATACTTAAAAGAAACATTTGGGGATTATTATTGTTTGACTTTGGCCCTCCTTGTATATAAGCTACATGCTTGTGCTGTAAGAAGATAGAAATTGTATGTTAAGCATGCATAAGTGAGAGAAACAAAAAGTCAGGATTTAAAATGTAACACAGTGCCTGGGGTTGTCTGTAGTTGTAAGGCATTATTACTTATGCAAATAAACCCCTTTTAGCATACTTTTATGAAACACTGAGAAAGAAAACGATAAAGCTCTAAAGTCATGACTTGCATTTTACAATCAAGGATTGCAGTTTATGAACTGCAAATAATAAAATCTGTGCCAAAACAAAAACCCACGTACCTATCTACATAAAATACAAATCTGTGATCTGCTTGTTAGACAGTGTGCTTTGCATGAGACACACTTACCCTCTATGCAAAAGTGTGAGTCAAAACTGTAAGCAGACAAAACTCAGATGTCTCCAACAACTGCATTAACCACCGGAGTTATCTCAACACTATTATAAGGCCTGATCTCGCAGAAGGTACCATAACCTCAAAGATATTTTATAATGCATCCTTTCTGACAAATTAATCTCTACAGATTTATTGTCATGCTCATCTTTGTAGCCAATTACTTTGTAATTGCAGTTTCTTTGCAGCAGAGTTTAGAAAAATAAAATGTATACGTTTTCAGTAAGACTCTGGCTTTCATGACTCCTCTCCTTTTGAACATGACAAACTTGTCTACAAAAAGTGTATTTCTTGAACATGCTGAAGCATTTCCCCTTAGTACATCAGATTATTTGGAAAGTATTTATTGAAAGTGAGTGCATTTAAACATGAACTGAGAAACAGACAATCATATAACCTTGTGAGCTACCCTAACTGTGTGTGAAATGCAGGCCACTTCCATCGCAATCAATAAATGCTATTGACAATAGCGTCGTGCCTGCCCCCAATTGGTGCTGCTGTGAATCTTTGTTTTCAGTTTTATATAGAGCAAAATAAGCCTAAGGGCATTGGAACTCTTTAAATGAGCACTTATATCATTACACAAAGACACATGCATTGTTTATAGGCACTGCAAGATTAAGTGATTTGCCCAGAGTGGCAGGATTTTTTATTTTTTTTGCAGAGTTTTATATAGCGCGAACTAGACCCGAACCGAATCAGGTAGGCGCCAGTTACGTTACATGAGTTACGTTACACCAGTTACGTTACATTCATTTTAGGCACGGGGAGATTAACGGCCACATGCATCATTGTAGGATTTTGCATTTCCTAAATTGCGAAAATTAAGGAATCGCAATTTAGGAATTGCAAAATCCTATGCATCAAGAAATCCTAATTTTTTTTAGGATTTCTTAATTTTCGGAATTTGCGATTCCTTAATTGCGAATCGCAATTAAGGAATGGCATTACATTGATTCCTATGGGCCTAGAGGCCCATAGGAATCAATGCCGTTTTGCATTTCTTTTTTTTGGAATTCGCAATTTGTTGATGCATTGCAAGGGTGCAGAGGGGGGTCCAAAGGACCCCCCCCTGCACCCCTGAAATGTATTTTAAAGTGCATGTTTCACACACACATGTCCTAAGGACATGTGTGTGTGTGTAACATGACACTTTCCAAAATGCATTTTTGTGCTTTTTTAAAGAATTTCACAAATTAACACGAGGGTCAACCTCGTGTTAATTTGCACTTCCTATTTCAAAATTCGCATTTTTTTAAAAAAATGGATGCATTGCATTTATAGAATCGCACAAATGCGATTCCTTAAATGCATTCGCATTTTTAGGAAATGCAAAAAAAAGCGATTTTTCAAAAATTGTTTCATGCATCCCAAAAACTTATTTAGGAAGCGCAAACGGACGAATTTACCGATTCGCACCGTTTGCACTTCCTAAATAGGTTGATGCATGTGGCCATAAGTGATTTGCCCAGAATCACAGGAGGTTTTTTTTGGCGTCGTTACCGAGACTCGAACCCAGATCCCCAGGTCCGAGGTCGAGCGCCCTAGCCGTTAGGCCAACTCCTCTCCCCATTTTGAAAATGCACAGATTGAGAACATTTTTCTCAAACTTTTTATAGGGGTTAACTTGCCTCTCTCTCATCTGATTCTTTTTGGGAGAGAAGGGAAGGTTATAATACCAGTTTGAGTTAGCTATTTATAATTCCCAGCAACCTTTGGGTTTACTGTTCTGGATTCCCCAAAATTACACCATGATCGGAGTGCCTCACCCAGAGCCATCAGAATGAATACAGACACAATGAAACTGGTATCCCTACACAGAGACCTGGAGTTGGGACACAGACTAGTAGATTAGAAGTTGCTCAGTTAGTAAATGCAAATTTGTGAGTATTAGGAAGGCCTTTTCAGAGATTTATGAGGCCGAACGCAAATAACAAAGTTCATGGTTGCCAGGATTTGAACCTGTTTCTTGGGTTCCAAAGTCGACAGCGCTGACCATAACACCAAACACCTCTACACCAACCTGGCATGCCCCCAAGAATAGCAGACCAAGCAGCAAGGGTAGAATCTGCATCTTCTCTGATGTTCCAAGTCCAATTTGCCAGTGGCAGCCCAGCTGCTCTTCTGATCGGCTTTCAAAAGGGCTACCACTGCTCCTTGCACTTCGCCAAAAAGTGACTTTTTTGGGGCATATTTAAGTATGCAGCTAGCAAGTGGTCTCTTGCTAGCTGCAAGTGACGTGTGCTGTTTGGGAGAGTGTGTGCGCACTGGAGAAAGGCTGGGTGTGCGTGCATGTAAGCGTGCATGTTAGAGGGAACTATGCTGACCATGTCATGAGTGATGTAATATGTGAGGTCTTAAGAAGTGCATTGCGGGTGCGTAAGTTATAGTTAGCTGAGGAACAATAACTGCTGAATTTCAATGGCAGTGAAATCTGAGCCTTACCATAACGTCCCTGCCACCTTTGTTTTTTTCAGTGAATATGCATATATATATTTTTTTATTTTAATTTTATTTATTAGAGTTTTATATAACACAAACATGACACATGATGGTATCAGAGCGCTTTACAAATGAACAGGTGAGCAAAACAGGTAAGTCAGGAAATAATAAACAGTAATAACAATCACAATGAAAGTACAGGAGGCAGTAGAACTCAGGCGAGGGTGAAGAACTACCAAGAGTTAAACCTAACTTTATATAAATGATATGGGTGAGAGAGACAGGTAAGGCAAGCAATAATAACCAATAATATCAATCTCAAAGATAGTACCAGAAGTTTCACCCTGATAGAGGCTGTCAGTCATGTGCAGCTTGGCTCTACTTGGTTTTGGTTGATTGTGTTACTGTTCAGGGAGGACCTGGCATGAAGGTTCGGGCTGGACTACTTCTATTGGAGAAGGGTCAAGACTGATTTGCATAGGACTAGGTTAAAACTGTAGTGGCATGTTGAGCAAAAGAACAATGGTTTGGAAGACTACTCCAGGCAATTGCCAGCAGTTAGACTTATTGTAAGCATTCCTCCCATCACCATTTGTGTGTTTGATGTACCGCTTTAAGTGGTAAAGGAATGCCTAGATATGGGCCTTGTGTTCACTGTGCCTCTGGTACCAAGTAATATGTGAGTAAAGAGCCCCAATCAGGTTGAAACTGATTTTGGACCATTGGGTTTGAATGTTTCCTCGAGTTATTGCTAGTGATAAAATTATTGCAAGCATTCCTCCAATCAACTTTTGATTGTTTGATTGTGTGGGTAAGTGCCTACGCAGGAAACACTCTGTTGTTAGGTGCCCTAGAAGGTGCCACCTTGTTGGTAGGTATCTGTTCAGGGGACTCATTGTGGGTACACCCATAAAGTACTCAGTGGATACCTTTGCAGGTGGCAGCCTGAGAATAGTGTAATACTGCAGGCCGAGGGGTGTTACTCCAAGCACCCTTGGCCTCAGTTTGGCAAGTGGTTTATTCCAAGGGGCACATGACCTGAGTTAAAAAATATATGGGTGGAGCCGCGCTGAGGCAGTTCCGTTCCATACGAAGACTAGTTTGCCGACTCCTTATTACACATGATTCCTACCCCAGGCACAGCATTCCGGTGGGACCTAATCACGTGGCCACCCCTGTGACAAACTTAGTGATGAGGACAGTCTCCCCCACTCTCACATCGGCAGCCTGCAGTGCCGGATCATGCAGTCCCTTGACTCTGTGCCTGATCTTGCAGGTGTGAGCCCTCCAAAGTCTGCGATATGTGACGCTGACCCACTCATGCCTCCTGGCTCTCAACAGCTGATGCGGATGGCGGCTTCCTCTACTGAATGGTGCACTGCCCGCACATCCCGCAACTCCTACTCGCATTTTTGGCACCACCTCCAGGGGCTGTATGCTGTGTTCCCCAACTGGGCATCACAGGGTTCCTCCTACTTCATGAACATTGAAAGAGTAGACATTTCTAGGCTGCACACTGTTTTGGAGTGGGACACTCATCCTCCCATTGGTCATCTGGGCCCTTCGACAGATTCATGGTGGCTGCCACTGGGGCAACACTGTGACTGCATCTTCATTTCCTGCAGCCATGCCCACCAGAAGCCTATGAGCAAGATTCTCCTAGCATAGACTTTTTGGCCATCATAAGAGACGACACTCCCACAACTAGACCTGCTCCCGATGCCTTACACTAGTATGGGAACCCGCCTAGTGGGTGTTTCCCACCAGCCTTTTGCCCACACATGCTGAAGGACCACATTTATGGCATCACTACGACCATAGAACCTTTCTTCTTTTCTGGAGCCTCCTCATCTGAAGCAGCAAAGTGGGCAACCTGGATCCATCGCCTTGAAACATACTTTGCAGCAGTGGGCCTGGAAGAGGATAGGCATTGGCCTATGCTCCTTCGTCTAGGTGGCGTTACCATACACAAACTGTCTAAAACTGTGGACGTAGCTGGTATGCCCTATACTTATATTACACTCAAAGCCACTTTAACAGCCCACTTTAAGCCCCTAGGAAACACAACAAAATGATAGTGGGAGTGCTGAAACCTTTCAACCACTCACCCCCAGTCAAGAGATCTGGGTTTAATTCATCATTCTTTTGTTCACTATGCCATCCCAGTTTGGACCCAGTCAAATGCAAATCAGTCATCATGGGAACAGTCCACCACGAACTGCCCGGCCAGGTCCTCACTGGACTGGAAACAAGCATCCTGGGACCGTATTCGAGGTTTCACCCCTCATCAGCCAGGCTAGCTTGAATCCAGTGGCACAGCGAGCAAGAGGGCCATGACTGGCCATACCCATACTTCAATCCCCTCGCAAACCCAGATTACGAGAATTTCCTCCAAGTCTGTCAAAGGAGCTTTAAAGCACTTGCACCCTACCAGATGAGCAGGATGAGATCCAGGCCCATCTCATTTTGGGCTCTTCCTCTGCCAAGCTACATGAGCAGAAACTTTAAGTCCATCACATGACTATGGCAGACATCTTTACATTGGCATGGCCAAAACCTCTGTCAGTCAACACAAATAGATGTAACCCTCCAGTGAGCCACCATAGCCGAACCAATTAACCAGGTCGCTAGAGCCACATCGCCTTACAGTAAACGTAACCGCCCAAAGACATCATGGACCAACACTCTGTGCCGATGGTGTGGTGGTGCCACCCCACATTCGGGAGACTGCCCAGCAAAAGGAAAGTAATGCTCTGCGTGTGGGAAGATGAACCACTACCCCAAGGTTTTCCTTTCAACACCCCTGCCAAAAGCGTCCAAAAACTGAGTCAGTGTTCGCAGACAATGACATGAATGATGATGCCTTAGTGGGGACAGCTCACGTCATACATGCAATCGAACCTGCCCAGAGCCATGCCAAACAGGCCTCCCACTGCCCGGTCACAATTAAAAGGACAGCCGTTCGAGCTCTCATGGAGACAGGGGCGTCGATCAACATACTGCCCTAGTACTACACCAGAAGATGCCCTCTCCACCTGTACTGCACCCCCCACACCAGAGTGTACTCTTGTGGCACCATTATATGCCTCCCTCTTGCTGGTGTCTCCACTACCACAATCGAATACCAAGGGCAGTCCATGAAAGCAAAGATATATGTTACCAGGGGCGCGTCTGACCTGCTCATTAGCTGTCACATGGCCGAACACCTGAGACTACTCTAGTATGCCTTTGGAATCCATGCAAGCGCAGTAGACTATCTCCTCAGTGAGTTTGAACACATCTACTAAGGGGATGGCTGGCTAAAAGACCGAGTAGTCCAAATGCTCATCGATCAGTCTGTACAACCCATTGCCCTGTGTTATGTCCAGGTGGCGTTTCACATCTGACCAAAAGTAGAGGCAGAATTACAAAAGCTAAAGGCGGCAGACTGCATGAAGAGAGTGGAGGGACAGAAGCCCTGTGTCTTCCCCTTTGCGGTTGCACGTAAACTGAAGCAGCCTGGAAAAGTAAGAATATGTGTTGAGATGACCCCGATAACCCTGCCCTGCCTTTGGTCAGATCACCTACTTCTTAAATTCAATCTAATTTTTCCTCCGCTAAGACAACCACAACGGCTACAGGCGGACTAGCTAGGAAATGGAATACTCTGGATAGAGCAGCATTCCTACAGACACTAGCCAACACTATTCCCACCTCTCACTGTGACATTAATTCCTCAGAATCCAATCTTTCTGTCTGGCTACAAGCGGCTAGTGATTTGCATGCCCCTTAGAAAAAAGTCAGACTGGCACGGCGCGCTGACGCCCAAAGATGGTTTTCTCTCAATTTAAAAACCAGGAAATAAGCCCTGCGGCAGTTGGAACGTCAGTGGCGACGCAACTATGACCCTGATTTAAAGATCGGGTTCACTAAGGCCAGGAAGGAATATATGAATGCCATTTCCGCTGCGAAAGTGGCTTATTTTTCTTCTCGTGTCCTTAAATCCTCAAACAGATCCAAGGACATCTTCACTATTCTTAATGAATTAACGAACCTGGATAGTGTCCGTCCCAGGATAATTCTGACTCAGTCCCTTTGTGACTCACTTAACATCTATTTCAGTGAGAAAATTGTGGACATTAAAGCCAGCATCCCACAGTATGTGACTCCAACTACTATTGGTATGGCAATCGACAATAGTTCTGGCACTCTTAGCAGTTTCCCGCTTATCACCCAGGATCAATTTCAGGAACTGTTAGCAAAAGTTAAATCCGGTGCTCCATCAGACAGCTGCCCCCCGTACATCCTAAAAGAGTGTTTCTCCGCTCTCCCGGCCCCTGCTCATACTCTCCTGAACGACTCTCTGACCTCCGGCCTAGTTCCACTGGCCTTTAAGGAAGCCACGGTCATACCGCTCCTAAAAAAACCTGGGGCTGACCCATCTTGCAAGGCAAACTACCGGCCCATTTCCTTACTTCCATACCTGGCAAAGGTGCTGGAGGCTCATGTAGCTAAATGCCTTTCCAACTTCCTAGAGGAATCCGGCTGCTTTGAACCCCATCAAGCCGGGTTCCGGCCTGCACACTCAACGGAGGCAGTGGTAACCACAGTCCTGGATACTCTTTGGGACTGTGCAGATAGGCGCTCTCCCCAGGCACTGGTGCTCCTGGATTTGTCAGGCTGCATTTGACACGGTCGATCACACCATATTGATCGACCGTGTCAACAGGCCGGCATCCGGGGCACAGCGGCCCACTGGCTGATGTCTTTTTTGGAGAACCGCTCTCAGGCAGTACGGCTTGGAGATCTAGTCGGCACTAAACAGTCCATCACATGCGGAGTTCCACAGGGTTCCTCCCTGTCACCTCACCTGTTCAACCTCTATATCCTCCCATTGATTCAGGCCCTTAGAGATGAGCAGGTGATGGTATTTAACTACGCAGACGATTTACAGCTGCTGTTCACGATTGATAATTCTGAAACCTCCATCTCGAATTTTCAATCGACCATGAGGAACATCAAAGCCTGGATGGACCAAAACCAGCTGAAATTAAACCCGGGCAAAACTGAGCTAGTCCTTACCGGAGACAGCGTCAAACACTGGGGCTCCCACTATTGGCCATCTGACTTGGGTCAAGCCCCGAACCCCTCACCGTCGGCAAAGACGCTTGGGGTCACTGTGGACTGCGATCTTTCGCTAAAAGCCCAAGTGGCCCAGGTGGTCTCTAAGTGTTTTTTTCAATTATGAAAAATCCGGAAGGTTCGGCGTCTTCTCACCTTGGAGGCAATCACCCAGGTAGTGATCGCCACCGTTTGTCCCATCTGGATTATGAAAATTCCATTTATCTAGGTCTCCCCCTCTATCTGTCGAAACACCTCCAGATGGTGCAGAACTACGCCACCAGATTGATTTTGAATCAACCCAGATGGCACTCAGCCACTCCTTTACTTATGAAACTCCATTGGCTTCCGGTGACCCAACGTTGCACCTTTAAAATAGGATGCATGATCTTCAAATCATTACATTGCAAAAGCCCCAAATTCATTGACCAACTTATCACAAAGTACGTACCGTCTCGCAACCTCCACTCATCCCATCATGGCCTCCTTCAGATACCCCCTTTTAAACGCAAGCGCTCTGGCGGCCGCAGGTTTGCAACTTTGGCTCCTTGTCTGTGGAACACCTTCCCTCTTAGGATTCGGATCTGTCAGGACCTCCTCTCATTTCGGAAAGCTTTAAAGACCTGGCTTTACAGACAAGCATATCAATAACTCTTCATCCCACGTCCCTGATTATGTTACTGTCGATTTCAGGGCCAAGAAACCAACCAGTGATAGTGCGCTTAATACATTTTTTTAACATAACATATTAACATAACATGAGGCTCCCAAACCCTGCCCTAAAGAGGGAAAGACACGTACCCCAACTGTCGATGACATCGTAGGGGACCTCTCAGGCTCCCGCTGGTTCTCAAAAATGGACCTGAGCTCCGGCTACCATCAGAATCTCCTAGCGCCTGAGTCCAGGCACATGACAACATTCCCTATCCATTTTGGTTAGAGGCGATACAAATGCCTCAATTTCCGCACCTCTATTGCCTTCGAGGTATTCCAGGACATTATATGGTGATTGCTGGCTGGTCTTTAGGAAGTTTTAAATATCTGTGACGACATTCTGGACCACACACTCACTCTTAAGCAATGGCTTTACAGATTAAGGGCTGTGTTCAAATGCTACCAAGACTGCAGACTCACCCGGCACAAGGAGAAATGTGAGTTCCTCAAGGAAGAGATATGCTTCTTCGGCTACCACTTCTCTGCGAAAAAGAGTCACACCTACGACTCGGCTAAAGTCTGTGACATTCAGTTAGCAGCAGGGCTGACCACCGTCATTGGTGTCAGACGTTTCCTAGGTATGATCACCTATTTCAGCCTTTTCATGCCAAAACTCACCTAACTCACCGGGCCGCTGCAGGACCTCACAAAGGCATCGGCCCCCTGGCACTGGGGCATTGAGTAAGAGCAATCCTTCCAGAACACCAAACGGGCGTTGTCAGAGAATACCACGCTCACCTTCGTCATCCAAATAAAGACACTGAGTTGGCCATAAATACCAGCCCTACTGGACTGGGGCAGTCTTGTCCCAGAAAAAATAATGTGGTAGTAGGCCCTTATCGCATGCGCCAGCCGTGCGCTGCCCCCCTACCGAGCAAGAATATTTCCACATCTAAAAAGAGGTGACTGCGATCTATTGAGGGCATCGGTCTTTCCACATTTACAAATATGGTCACCTGTTCACAGTCAGCACTGATCACAAACCTTTGAACCCGCTGTTTAAGGGATCTGCTTCAAGGCGTCCACCATGAATAGAGAAAATGATACACCAGCTGCAAGAATATCAATTCTCAGTAGAATAATGACCCGTAGCCCACAACCCCTCAGATTACCTGTTGCAACGTGTACGATTAGCCATGACTCAGGACGAACTGGAAGTTGTTGATGAGGAGGAATATGTAGGGATGGTAGTAGAATAACATCGTCCAATTCCCCTATCCTTTACCAACATCACAGATGCCACCAAAGAGGACAACTGAATCCAACAGGCAGAGCAGCAACCCGGTCGGGAAAGTGGAAAGCCGTCACTGCAGAGCTATCCCAGAAGATGATGAAAGACTGGAGTATGTTAATAACCCTTCATAATGTATGAGGCGAGCTCACTGTCATGGCGGACGGGTGACAGCAGAGAGGGCCCCGGCTCATCGTACCGGCCATCCTAACCCAACGGATGGTAAATCTTGCCCACAGGTCCCACCAATGGTTCGTCAAACTCAAAAACAGACTGCACAGAAAAGTATGGTGTCCCTGGTTGGATGACCGAATTGAACAGAGTACAGAGACAGAATATCGAGTGCAAAATATCGAACTGCACAAATATTGAGGTATTAATATCGTGGGTCAGAAATATCGACAGCAAAGTGTTTAATATTGTTTGCAAAAATATAGGGGCTAATTGGGATGTCGTGACGTCTACCACTGCCGAGCCGACGGACGACATCGTGCCGCTTTTCCGCTGGTTGGCAATCGTTACAATTGCCAGCCGGGCGGAATTGGCCCCTAGTATGGTGGCGGTGCCTAGCAGGCACTGCCATCCATATTAGGATGGTGTGATGTGAAGGTCTTTCCATGGTGGCTTTGCTGCCATGAAAAGGCTGGTGGGAATTGCTCTGGGGCCCAGGGGGGTGGAGCGGTGGAAGGCTGCATTTGGGGGTTACCTATGGCACCCCCCGATTGGAATGCACAAGGTGGCAGGCACTGCGCGCTGCCTACCACAATGTGCATGGCAATGCACAACATGTATTTTTGGCATCACGGCGGTGCTGCTCACATCAAACAGCACCGAGGGTGGCAGCTGCATCCTAATTGGTGGTGTGCTAGGGTGGCGGGCGTACCTAAGTCAGCCCGCCATCATAATGGGGCCCAAAGTTCTTAAAAAATCGTTTTTTATTATTGTTATATAATTTAGTATATCTTTTATATGTATGTGATGTATGTTTTTTTGTATAAGAATTGCTTGTATTTGTATTTTTAATATATGTGTTACATTTTTAGTAGTTATTCATTTTTTTAATTAGAATTTAACTTTTTTGATCCGTTGCTGGTTGTGGGTTTATAGGGGAATAGGGTGGGAAGTAATTCATGATATTACATTTATTGATTACATTTTACTTATTAATATTTGTTTAATTGAGATGTTAAAGTGTTACATGTGTAAAGTAATTTATTATTAATTAATAAATGGATATTAACTAATTTTAATTAACTAATTGGTTATTAATTTTGTAATTAATTTTAGGTGTGTGTTGTGGTGTTTATAGGTGTAAAGGGCGGGAAGTAATTTATTTTTAACGGATGAATTAATAATTGGTTGCTAATTAATTTTAATAAATTAATTGGTAATTAATTATGGTAATTGAGTAATTAATTTTAGGTGTGTGTTGTGGTTTTTATAGGAGTAAAGGGTCAGAAGTAATGTTAAAATATACTTTAATTGTGTTTTATTATTTTATAGTTAAATTTAGGTGTGTGTTGTGGATATTTTAATGTTGAAGTGGGTGTAGTCAATTAATGCTTGTTAGTTGTTTTATTAATAATATTTTTAATTAATTATTTTAATTATGTAAATATATTTAATTTAAAATGATGAAGTCTTAAGTTAATGGTATGTTGTTATAGGGTAGGAAAATAACATAAATACATTTATGTTTTAATTAAGTTTTTTGTTTGTAAATATTTTCTAGTTTAAAAGATGTTTTTTACATTTATTTAATATTTTATTTTAGATTATATTTTTAGGTTTTTGTTATAGGTAATCAGCATTATAATATGTGTTCTTTTTATATGTTTAATATTTTTCTTTTTTTTAAATTTGTTTATTATTATTATTATTTTTAATTTGTAATATATATATTTTTTTCTAAGTGTTTGAGTGTAAATAGTAATTTTTTTTCTCCGCTATCCAACACTGGAGTGGGGATAGTCATTTCTACCCCTCCGCTATCCAATACTTTCCCTACTTTTGCACTCACTGGAGTGGGAATGGTAATTTTTACCCCTCCACTATCCTACACTTACCCTACTGATGCACTCACTGGAGAGGGAATCATTTTTTTTACCCCGCGTTATCCTACACTTATCCTACTGTTGCATTCAGTGGAGTGATAATACTAATTTTTACCCCTCTGCTATTCAACATTTTCCCTACTGTTGCACTTAATAGAGTTGGAATAGTAATTTTTACCCCTCTGCCATCTAGCACTTTCCCTACTGTTGCACTCACTGGAGTGAGAATAGTAATTTTTACCCCTCAGCTATCCAATACTTTCCCTACTGTTGCACTCGCTGGAGTGGGAATAGTAATGTTTACCCCTCCACTATCCAACACCGTCCCTACAATTGCACTCACTAGAGTTGGAATAGTAAACTTATTTATTTTGCTATCGAATACTTGTGCTATTGTTGCACTAATTGTATTGGGAAATTTAAGTTTAAATATTTTTTCATAGTTTAATGTTTTAATCTATTCTAGATTTTGTTTTATATTCTAAATTATTTATATATATATATCTTTTATTTTTATATAATTTTAAAGTTTTAAAATAAATGTAAAGATAATAGTTTATTCATTATTTTATAGTGAATATATATATGTATACATGTTTATGTTTGTGTGCTTATTTTTTTAATTAAGTTTATTTGTAATAGTCTGTATTTTGTTAAAATTAATATTATTATTCAATGTATTTAATATATATTATTTTATTTTATATATATATATTTAAATTAATATTTTTAACTCTATATTTTTTACATCGATATTTTTGATTCCGTTTTTTTGTACTTACCTCTTTAGGTATGGGAGATACCGTCGAACAGTCAGTCAGACAATGCGACATATGCCAAGCCACTGGAAGGCTGAACTTCCTGCCACCCATTATCACAGAACAGGTTCCAGAGATTCCATGGAATTGTGCCAAGGGAAAGTTTAATAGTCTTTGGAATGGCAGTCACTTGTTAGTGGTCATAGACGGGTTCTCTGAAGTCATAGACGAAGTACCCAAAAGTGGAAATTGTAAAAACCACCTCTGCGAATGAGTCTTCCAAAACTGGATAAGTTCATGACATAATAAGGGAACTCCACACTGACAATGGACCCCCATGCAAAAGTCAGGACTATGGTTTGTCCAGGACAACCAATCACCGCAAGATCAAGTCCCAAGGGCCTCAAGCTAATGGAGAGGTCGAGATAGTCATGAGGACTATCACCAAAACAATCTTTACAGCCCAGACAGAGCAGCAGTGTATCAAAAAGGATATCTATGTGTGAAGGAAAGTGCCCTTTTTGCATGGTTGCCCACACTTTTTGCTTAAATGTTGATGCACTTTGACTTAGTGTGCCATGGTCTCATGCCAAACAGGTACCCAGGGCCAATGTTCTTTCCCTAAACTGTACTGTTTCAAAACCCAATTGGCAACTCTCTGGCCACATGTTAGTCCCTTGTAAAAGATACCCTAAGTACCAAGGGCACTGTGGCCAGAGAAGGCCTCTAAGGGCTGCAGCACTTAATGTGCCACCCTTAGAGGCCCAGTACCTTTAAACACACACGCTGCCTTTGCAGGCTGCGTGTTTTAGTGCAGAAAAAAGTGAAGAGTCGACAAGGCACACATCACTGTGTGCCATGCCTACAACCCACTGTCCTGCCATAGGTAAGCTACCCCTCTAGCTGGGTGCACTTTACCAGTGGTGAGGTGCATGAGCCCAGAACCCCTATGTTGTCTCACTCAATTCTTAGACATTGTAAGTGCAGGAATGCCATAAAGAATATATGGTCTGGGAAAGTGTGTCATTATGAACAGCACAGTACCATAATGACCTTACTGAAAACTGGGAAGTTTGATATCAGAATGCTCTGCCCATTAAACCCAGACTGATGCCAGTGTGGGATTTAATGAAACCAGTGGCGTAACCATAATTGAGGGGGACCCCCTGCAAGGGACATGGAGGGGCCCCTTCCTTACTCTATCAGGAGCTCTCAGGCTGCAGTGCTGTGCTGAGGGGCCCCCTGGAGCTTGGGGGCTCCCCGAACTGCAGGGGCTGCGGGGCCTGTGTTACACCCCTGAATGAAACATGCACTCAGAGGGTACCTTAGAGATGCCCCCTGAAAAATTACCTGACATGAGTGTCCTGGCTGAGTGGCTGTTCACCAGCTGCTACCACCAGACAGTTTTGTGGACCTCTGAGTCGAGAGCCTACCGCTCTCAGCATCCTGAAACAAAGTACATCCTGGGAGGAGGTGCCAAGCCTCCTCCCCCAGGATGAGCAGGGTCCTCAAAGGGGAAGCTTCAAAGGCCTGCCACCTTTCTGAGCTACCCCAGCCATTTCCTGCTCCCAACAACTGGCCCCTACCGGTTCTGACCCTCACTTCGGGCGGGAGAATCAGCAGGAAAACCAAGATAGGAAGAGAGGTGTGCCCATATTTGCCAACCCCACCACTCAGGTGGGGGAGGCGAGGTGAAGTACAACTATCAGTCCCCGCCATCTTGCAGATGGGGGGATCCAGCCAACCAGAGTGAGGATCATGCCTCCCTTCCACTGAAGGGTGGCATAATAGTGGGTGTACCCACCCCAAGGAAAGGACCCATTGGTCTGACCTGTACCTCCCTGTAATGCCCCTAAATGTAGTATTTAGAGGCAACCCTGAACCTTGCCTCCTCAGACCATAGCCGACAAGAAGATACAAGAAGAAGAAGGACAGAACAGCCGTGCTGAGAGAAGAAGAGGAGGAAACCCACTGACTTGCCCCTAGCCCTATCGGCCTTTCCTGACCTCAGACTCCTCCACCAGAAGCTCGGTGTGTTCTGCCCTCAAAAACCAGTCAAACCTGCACTGCCTTCACAACCAAACAGACGCCGCCTCCCATGAGCACCAGACTTGCTTAAAACCAACCGACTCTGACAATACCCCGGTAATGCTAGCCTGGATCACAGTGACCCCTGAACCTCTATAAGCACCAAAAACAAACCTGCAGCCAATAACTGGAAGGTCTCCTCAACCGCGACCGAAGGCAACACCCTGACCAACTCCGTAAATTAGGCGGTCCAGAAGAACCAACCACAACCATCCAACCTAAACCATCTCTGAACACTGGCAGTCCCAAGATGACGACTCCCAAAGATCCCATTCACCTCACCAGCCGCTGAACGACTCCAAGGGATCTTCAATCGAATGTGGTGTAGTTCTTGTGTTAGCCATTGGGCCCTACAGGAGCTTTTGGTTTACCAAACTGACAGCCTGCTCGCCGCTGTCCTCAAGCCCATGACTGTGATTAGCCCGTTGGCTAATGGGTGGTCCCTGCACTCTGCAACCTCTATGCTGCTGGCGGTGCGACTCGAGTGCCTATGTGACCGAATCCTACTCACAAGCCCATAAATCCAGTTCTGTTTTCCCAGGGCTAAGTGCGTATTGTGAGTGATACTGTAAACCTGTACTGAGCTTGCAAAATGCATTATCTACTTTTTCCTTCCCTTAGGAAATGCACCAGCCGAGTATCTAGAGATATCTGGCTGTGTAAGAAAAGCAACTGAAAAGTAATTCCGACTATTTGCGAGTACAAAGTAATTATTCTGTAACCAAACCATTGCATTCTACTGCATTTCAACTGTTTTCAAATTGCATTATTCTTGCAGAGTAGCATTCTACTTACCTGTACCAGGCCTGGCTTGGCTCTAGAAAATAAATATAACTAAATAATATTTTCATACAAACAAATTGGTCTGAGTTCAGTCTTTGTGGGACATCATTTCTTGCCTATGTGTGCACAAATAAATGCTTAACACTAACCTCTGATAAAGCCCTACTGCTCGCCCACACTACCACAAATAGAGAGAAAGGTGTTATCTACTTTTACCTATGCCTACCTTTGGGGTTCCACAGGACTCTGCGCACACTATACCTTACTTTGGTATAGTATATACAGAGCCAGATTCCTACAACAATCACCGGACCCCTCACACCCCAACAGGGACAGCTCCCATTATCTTCTGTTTTGGAGAAAGGTTTGAGGATTCAATCCTGCACCACTGGACATGTGAAAAGTCCCCAGTTTCAAGCAGCCAAGCACGCTCCCGGTAATGTGCATCACAACACAGGCAAGCCAAGACCCCAACCATCTGCATAGGAGACTGGGTGTTGGAAAGACAGAGGCACCTAGGAAGCAAATTCAGATTTGCGTTTAAACGCTGTGAGAAAGTGCCATCTTTCTTGCCTTGGTATGCCCCCACTTTTTTATGAACTGCTGATGTGCTTTGATTGAGTGTGACCTGGGTCCCTGCCAATCAGGTACCCAGGGCCTGTGTTCCTTCCCTAAAAAGAAAAGCTATGCTGAAACAAAATACCTAATTGGCATCTCTGGCAACCTGTCAGCCCCTAGTAAATGGTACCCTAGGTACCCAGGGCATGGTGACCAGAGAAGACCCCTGAGTGCTGCAGCACTTATTGTGCCACCCTCAGGGGCCCTGTACCCTGGCACCCACACACTGCCTTTGCAGGCTGAGTGCCTAAGTAGAAAACTAAAACGAGAGTCGACATGGCACACATCCCTGTGTGACATGCCCACAGACCCCACTGCCCTGGCATACTTCAGTCACCCCTCTAGTTGGGTGCCCTATGCCAGAGGTGAGGGAACAGGTGCATGAGCCCTGTGCCCCAACAGTACCCAGGGCCATTCCTGGGCACTGTAAGTGCAGTGATGCCATTTAAGAGTATATGATGCTGGGAGGTTGTCATTACGAACTCCACAGCACCATAATGGCTACACTGAAGACTGACAAGTTTGGTACCAAACTTCTCAGCACATTAAACGCTCACTGATGCCAGTGTGGGAGTTAATGTAAAATGCATGAGAGGGCATCTTAGAGATGCTCTCCAAAACCCAAACCTACAATCCACTTCTGGGCTGAGTGGCTGCAGAGGCTGCCACACAGCAGACATGTTGCTGGACCCCTGGGTGGAGAGCTCCCCGCTCTCCTGGGCCGGCAACAATGCACATCCTGGGCGAGGTGCTATGTCTCATCCCCCCGGATGGACAGGGGGAAGCTTCAAAGGCATACCACCTCTGAGAGCTTCTCCAGACCATTTGCTGAACCCAGCAGCTGGCTCCCCACCCGTTCTACCCCCACTCTGGCGGGATGACTGGCGGGAAAAACTACATCAGGCAGGAGGGTGTGCCAACCTTTGCCAATTCCACCCCTCAGGTGGAGGAGGTTCTGGTGAAGCACGACCCCGGGCTGTAGATGGGGAGCCCTGCCCAATCCCAGCTAGGCTCCTGCCCCCCTCCCACGGGAGAGGAGCAGGCTAGGGGTTGTCCTCACCCCAGGACAGGGACCCATTGGTCCCTGCCCTTGCCCTACCTGTAACGCCCCTAAATTGAGTATTTAGGGGCTCCCTGAACCTTATTTCCTCAGATCCCGATATCAATAGAAGAAAGAAGTTCAAGAAGAACAAGACCCGCCACGCAGCTGCTAACAACAGGACAACAACAACTGACTTGGCCCCAGCCCTACCGGCCTGTTGATCCTTGAACCTGCTCCTGCCTAATCCCAGCGACCTCCATGGACAGCAACCTTGGGACACCTAGAGAACCTGCCTGCCTTGACCCTCTCGAAGGTTGGGACTCCCATCAGAAGAGGCTCTGCTGCAACACCCCACCTGGTGCTCACCAGGAAGCTCCGGACCAACCCACTCTGCACCAGCCAAGCCCGGGCCGGGCCAACCCGAACAAAGACCCCAAGAACGTCCCCCCAGTGACTGGGACACGAAGTCCAGTGCCCAAAGACCCTCCTCGACGAACCAGCCGACGCCTGCAGACTCAGAAGCAGGCGCCATCCCAACCGCGACCAGCCGAGGATAAGCTTTTCCGATCCCCAAAGACACACCTGTACTCGGCGCCCCGCGGCTCCCTGTGCCTCCCTTTGGGGTACCTACCTGTGCTCCATCATCCCAACTTACCTCTCGAAGAGCTGGTCGCCCCTGGAGAGTCACCGTCCCCGAGCCTGCAGCCTTTGTTCCTTTTTCAAGATCCTCGTTGGATAACATTGAGTGCCCGACGGCTCAAAAGCACCCTGCACCCAGCCGCCCGAGTGCTGCTGGCTGTGACCTCTTTGCCCTATCCTACTTCCCCCCTTGCCCAGAGCAAGTGACCAGGAGCCCAGCTCCCAGAGCCGCGCGGCCTGCTAGCCAGCAGCCACCAACCGAAGGCCCCCTTTCCCTCATTGGATAACATTGGGCCTACCTACCTCTGTACCCGGCCGCCCCTGTGCCTGAACTAACTGCACTCACCTGACCCTGAGGGACCTCTGAGTCTACGCCCAGAACCCTAACTTCACCAACCAAGTACTCACCTGGAAACCGGTAATTCACTTACCTGCCATTGGATAACATTGACCCATTTTGACTCGAAAATTTGTGAAGTTTTGAAAACAGAAAATATTCCTATAAAATCAGCCAAAGTCCAAATTCAAAAATACTCACCTGTGATCAGGAGAGAAGCCAGTACTGTACCTTTCAGCCCAGTACTGGACCGCAAAAGTAATCCCTAGCGGGTTTACTAGTAACCTGTATTTTCTCCATAGGAACCCTTTGTCTGATTTTCTATGAAATTTCTTCTGTCTACTTTTGAAAACTGCAAATATTCTTTAAAAATCGTACGAAATACTGAAACGCAATTACCTACCTGTTTTGAGTTAAGCCCCCAGTGCTGGCCCTAGGAGACTAGTGCTGGGTTACAAAAGTAACGCGATCGTATTTTACCTGTAACCTGAATTTCCCCCCATTGGATAACATTGTCAGAATCACCTTGAAAAGTTTCTAAGTGTGAACTTTTAAAACAGCTTTATATTCATCACAGTAACTAAAACGTTTTTGCTAATCTGGTTTCAGCTTAGACCCCAGAACTGAATCTAAGATCTAGTCCTGGAACTACCAAAGTATTCCATAAAGAAATCAACTGTACTTTCCTATGAAAAACCCATTGAGCTCAATGCTAGAGTGTGTTTCAGAACTGTATTGCTTATTAGCTATCCTGTAATTGTACAAACGTATTGCTCCTCTGCAAAGTATTTACATGAGAGTACTCGTACCTCGAAAAGTATGTTTTTATAACTGTTTGTTCTAAAAATAAAACATTTATATCTGAGGATATAACAACAATTGGCCTGGAGTTCAGTTCTTGACTGTGTGAAACCTTTTGCTGACTGAGTGTGTACAACAAATGCTTTACACTGTCCTCTGGTACTGCCTTACTGCCCGACCAAGCTAGCACTTTGGAGAGTAAGGTCAGTTCTGACTTTAACCTTTGTTATACCTTTGGGGTTTGTGGACTCTATACACACTGTACTGCTTTAATGTCCAGTATATATAGAGCCAGTTTCTCACAAACGCCATCAGTGTGGAGTCACGAGGATTCAGAGGACCTTGGCGTCAGTGTCAAGAGGTTCAGAGACAGTCACCCCGAACATTTATATAAGATATCTGATATATATGTCCTGCTAGAAACCTTAAATCAGAACAAGACATTGGATGCCCTGCCGGAAATCCACCTAATGGATAGCTTCAGTAAGGTGGTGCCCCCTAGTTTACTTGTCTTTCCAAATTTACCTTCTGAAACTGTAGAGCACCTATTAAAAGGAGTTAAGTCGTATAGCCCTTGGATTCCTTTTCTTTGAAGGTCCTTAAAACTGCCCAAACTGCGATCATTCCACATCTCACCACGGTCCTAAATTTAGCTATTAGGAGAGCCAATTTCCCTTGGCTTAGAAAGGCAGCAGTGGTTAGGCCACTCTTAAAAAAGTCCTCATTGGATCCGACGGAACTTAAAAATATTTGTTCTATTTCCCTTTTGACGGTTTCAGCAAAGATTTTAGAATCCAACCTGAATTCTCACTTAAATCCCTATTTGAGGGACCACCAAATTTTGAATGGCTCTCAACATGGGTTTAGAAGCTGTCACAGCACGGAAACTGCTCTCACTGCGGTATTTGATAATATTAGGACACAGGTGGATGCAGGGCACACCACCCTACTAATTTTACTTGATCTTACCGCAGCGTTCGATACCCTCTCTCCCCTGAGACTTGTGGAGCGTCTCAGGGAGAGAGGTGTTGTGGGCTCGCCTTTGGATCTTCTCGCCTCCTTTCTCAGGGAGCGTTCTCAAACAGTAAAATTGGGAAGTTCCTACTTGGATTCTACCTCCCTTGTGTGCAGAGTGCCACAAGGCTCTTCCTTGAGCCCTACCTTGTTTAATATCGATGTGGCCCCACTCGCAGGGGTGGAGAAATCCTATGGGTGGATGTGTTGTCTTATGCGGACGACACTCAAATACTGGTGTCCATCACTCACAACGTCAGTGACTCCGCTCGCAATTCTAAAAACTGCATGCAAGCAGTCTTGTCATGGATGGTACAAAACTATCTAAAACTGAATGGTGAGGAGACAGAGGTTCTGATATTTGGGGACAAGTTAGACACTTGGTCTGGGGAGTGGTGGCCTGATTCCTTGGGCACATGCCCAACTCCCGTCTCCCTTGGCAAAAACTTTGGAGTGGTGGTCGATAATTCCCTTTCTTTGAACTTGCAGGTCTCCAGGACAGTGGCTACCTGCTTCGGGCTAATTAGGCTCAAAATCTCACAGTTCCTCTCTTTTGCTGCACGCAAACAAGTTATAGTTGCATTAATACTGTCCAGACTGGACTATTGTAATGTCCTGTATTTGGGCATTAACAAAGGACAGCTACGTCGCCTGCAGCTGGTGCAAAACGCTGCTGCAATGCTGGTGATGGACCTGCCTAAACACCACTCAGTCTCATCTTCCCTTCTTTTGCTGCATTGGCTCCCCATGGATCACAGAATTATGTTGAAAGCCCTCTGCCTCACTCACAATGCCTACTATGGCCTTGGCCCGGTGGGCATTAGGGCTTTATTTCAGCAATATGCTCCCATGAGGAACCTCAGGTCAGCAAGAAAAAATCTTCTTGTTGTTCCGAGGTTTAAAAGGATGAGATGGGGCGGCAGAGCTTTTTCAATTGCTGCTGCTGACTTGTGGAATTCTCTCCCTGAGGAACTTTCGGGCCAATGTTTACATGCACTCTTCCAAAAGACTTGTAAGACCTTGTTGTTCCCTGAGAGGTTGGTTTGAGTGTGACCTTGTTCGCCTGCATATTGCTCTGTATTCAGCACCTTGATGCCCTTGGGTAAGTTAGCGCTTTAAAAATTGTATATTCATTCATTTCCTGCTTCAAATGGTACCAAGGAGCCCTGGGGACAGCCAGGACACAGCAACTTTAACCCAGTCGATGAGCACTGCTGCCCTGATGCCAAGCGCCCCTGCAGTCCTCACGTCAAATCCCGAACTAACAACTGCAGGCCGAGGGGTGTTGCTCCAAGTGCCTGGCCCCAGGTTGGCAAGTGGGTTATTCTGAGGGTCACGCGACTCAAAAAATTAATAAATAAATGGACGGAGCCGCGCGTGGGCATTTCTGGGCCAGATGACCACCAGTGCTGGTTCTTTATTACACCGGCTTCCCGCCCAGCGCACCACATCCCGGGGGTCTAATCAGGCAGCCACACCCGGAATACAACAGACAGGCAGCTGTGCACTGGGCATAGCATCTCACGGCCATCAATTAACAGCCCCCCATTCTCCCGTGGCCGATCTCACGAAATTTCCCCTTCTGGACGTTCAATCTCTCTACCCTCTTATGAACCGTGTGAAATCAGGTTCTCCAGCAGATCCCTGTCCTCCGAGAATCTTTCAACTGGCTGCCTCTAGCCTAGGAGGTCATATTCTTAAGCTACTAAATGCCTCCCTGGAAACAGGCTCTCTACCTCCCGCGTTGAAAGAGGCTAGAGTTACTCCCTTACTTAAAAAGCCAGGAGCGGATGCCTCCGTCTTTAAAAACTACAGGCCAATTTCCCAGCTCCCATATCTAGCTAAGGTACTTGAACAGCATGTCCTTAAAACACTTTCGATGGGGAAAAGTTTTATAGGGGCCTGGTGGATGCAGGCAAGCTTGCAATTAATGATTGTCTGGACATAGAAGTCCAGGGATCAAGGATTATGGAAGCTTTCGACCAGATTGCTAATCTGGTTGATGGCCTACTCAAGACTAGTATGCCACTCACGAACCACGGGAATCCCCGATGGTTCAACAAAGATTGCTCCAAAGCTTTAAGAGAGCTGAAAAGCTGCCTTAAAACTAAACCAAGGGTTCCCTACAAAGTTAAGGAGTGCAGAGAAAGGTATAAAAAGGAGATCAAGAGGAGGAAACTCGCCTTGCAGGCGGAAGCGTGGGCAGATTTACGAGAAGCAGGGGAAAGAAAGGATCTAGCAGGTTTCTGGAAAATAATTAATAACCCAACTTTCCAGGAAAAAGATACTCCGGATTTAGGGGCCAATATTCTCCCAGAGCAGTGGGTTACCCATTATAGGAGCCTATATAATCACGAGCCTGGTTCTGCCGTAGAGCTACCGACCAATCCAACTGAGGCTTCATTGGTAGAATTCTCCATCAAGGAGATCACTGCAGGGATTGAGGGCCTGTCTAAAAATAAAGCGCCGGGGCCTGATGGAATCCCCCCAGATCTGTTCCTGAGTAACATTGAACTCTGGGCTCCCCTAATGACAAGGGTTATTAATACTGCCATTATCTATGGCCTACCTCCGTCTTGGTCCACGGCAGTAATTGTGCCGATTTTCAAAAAGGGCAACAGGGATGACCCAAAGTGCTACCGCCCGATTTCCCTGATTGACGTGTCGGCAAAACTTCTGGGGAGGGCAATTCTTAATAGACTGTCTGAGTGGACCGAGGAAAATAACATCCTCTCGGACACTCAATACGGATTCAGGGCAGGGAGGTCCACTAGTGACCAGTGCCTGAACCTCTATATGCTGACTGCCAAGTATACTATGGCTAGCGATGAATCCGTTTATATGGGTTTCATGGACCTGGCAGCAGCATTCGATCATGTCAATAGGGAAAAATTGTGGGGCATGATGTTTAGTATGGGGATAGAGAGTGGTTTAATTAATATATTGAGGGAACTGCACAGCGATACCACCGCTAAGGTCCATTTTAATAGGGAGGGGGGACTGACTAGTTCTTTTCCTTGTATGAGTGGAGTCAGACAAGGCTGCATTCTTGCTCCCTTTTTGTTTTCCCTTTACATAAATAATCTGGAGCAGTTTTTGTTAGGTCTAAAGGCAGATTGCCCAAGGGTTGGGTCGCGTCACATTCCTGTTCTGCTTTATGCAGATGACGCGGTACTGATCGCACGCACACCAAGGAGCTTACAAACCCTGATTGATGGATTTGTTAAGTTCATGGGTGACTTGGACCTTTCTGTTAATTTGAGTAAATCTTATGTGCTCGTGGCGGGGAAAAAACCCACTGCTAAATACACATATACAATAGGGAGCCACATCGTGGAAGAGGTTAAAACATTTCCCTATCTTGGTGTAACATTTGATGGTGCCCTGCGGTTTGATACCTTGGTGGAGGAACGATGTGGTAAAATGATTGCATCTAACGGGGCAATTGCTAGCTATGGCAGGAGGCTAGGGAGATGGTCCCCGGAACAGGTGCTAAATCTGTATAGCTCTGTATCATGCTCCAAGGTAATCTATGGGGCAGAAGTATGGGGCTTTGTCAATACCACTAGTATCCAACGAGAAGAAAATAAATATCTGAAATCACTCTTGAGGGTACCACAAAGTACTGCTGGTTTGATCGCCCATAGGGAGTTAGGGAGACCATATATTGAAGATCTGATAAAATTGAGGCCCATTATTGATTGGTTAAAAATTTGGGTCAACCCTGATGCGGCACTGAGTAGAGAAATCCTATCAGACTGTTTAGTGAGGGACAAGTGCATGCGTATCCCCTGGCTCCTTTATGTGAAGAAAACCCTCGAGGAGCTAGGTTTTGGGAACCTTTTTATTCATCCTACAACCATTGTAGCCCAGAATAAACTGCATGTTGGGAGAATTTTTCTTGAGCGGAAAAACCTACGCAGAGATGAGGCTGAAGGGTGTAAAAAGACAGTGAGGGCCCATCACCTAGTGAAGAGTGTGGATGGTATGGAGCCATACTTGTACCTTATGTATAATGCACAGGATAGGTTCTCGATGTGCCGTTTCAGATTAAACCTACTCCCATTTATGTTGGCATCACCAGCGGGATTTGCTACATCAATAGAAGGGAAGGGGCCCTGCGGCTGCGACAACAGGTCTCCGCAGGACTCCCTTCACTTTGTTTTACTCTGCCCCTTTTACTCAATGCCCAGACGCAGATACCTGGTAAACCTCTTGAAAAAAGCTAACTTGGTCCACGCTAGGGAGGCACTAGTATTTTTACAGAAAGCTGCGGAACCATTAATACTGTGTAGCATCATGAATTTTATTAAGGTAGCATTGCGCTTAAGGCTCACCAAAGGAGAAGTCTGAATTGTTTTTATCTTAACCTTTAAGCGTTAAATAGGATTAAATTGTTATATTTATGTTTTGCAAATTCCCTGTACAAAGAACCTTGAAATGTTTAATGATTTTTTACTATGTATATATGAGTGTGCTTTTATGGTGTTTTTTAATCACCGAATAAAGATTCTTTGACTGACTGACACTTTCGACATTCTTTGAGGAACAAAGACTGCTACACTCCAGACAGGCTGGCTTTAGAGCTCATCACAGTACGGAGCTGGTGATGCTATCGGTTCTGGATGAGCTGAGGGTCATGGCTGACAAGAAAGTATCGAGTGCCCTAATCTTATTAGATCTGTCATCGGCATTTGATACAGTCAGCCATAAAACCCTCTTGTCCCGACTCGCCAGCGTGGGCATAGAGGGACCCGTCTATCAATGGCTTAAATCCTCCCTGTCCAACCGGACCCAGAGGGTGCAGCTAGGTGCTCAGGTTTCGACCTCTGGCTCCCTGACTTGTGGTGTTCCGCAGGGCTCGGCGTTGTCCCCTTTGCTCTTCAATTTATACCTACAACCGCTGGTGGAGAATCTGGCCCAACTGGACTGCCAGGTCTTCAATTATGCAGACAACACCCAGCTCCTTGTACAGATTAACAACTCCACTCTAGCTCCGAAACACATACAAGAGGTATTACATTTTACAGTGAGCTGGATGACGGACAACTCACTCAAAATAAATCCAGATAAGACGGAAATTCTGGTTGTCCCACATACCAATAGCCCATGGTGTTATCTGTTTTGGCCACGAGAGCTGGGAGTCGCCCCTACCCCAGTCCCAGTGGTTAAAAGTTTGGGAATTAAAATCGATGCCGAACTGTCAATGAATAAGCAAGTGTCTGCAGTGGTTGGTACCTGTACAGGGCTTATGAGGTGCTTACGGAAACTTGTTCCCCTCCTCTCTACAGCTTCTCTACAGGCAATTATATCTTCTACAATAATGTCCAGATTGGATTATGGGAACGCCCTTTATATTGGACTTCCTTAGAAATTGACAAGAATATTGCAGGTTGTGCAGAACGATGCGGCACGCCTTATCTTTGATTTACCAAGACGGGACCACGCTTGTCCACTGCTCGCGAAACTACACTGGTTACCTATTGGGCAGCGAGCAGTTTTCAAGGGTCTCTGCATTGCACACAAGGCCATTTATGGTCAAGCCCCGTCCTACATCAAGGACCGTCTGACAAATTACATCCCTGCCCGGACTCTCCGTTCTTCTATAGCCTGTCGTCTGGTCACACCACGCTTCCACTCCACCCTTAAAGGGGGCAGAGACTTTTCCACCATGATACCACAGCTCTGGAACAACTTACCCGAATCCCTGCTCAGGGAACCAGCCCTCCTTCCTTTTAGGAAAAAACTCAAGACCATCTTGTTTATGGAGGCACTGCCCATGAAATAACTCGCTCACATCAGCTCATATGCACTGTTTGTTGTAAAACTCCCCCCTAGAAGCGCGAAGAGACCTGATGGTGAACCGGCGCTATATAAAAATTACTTAACATAACATAACATAACATGTTTCGCCGGTACCCATCTGTCTCTTTCAGGCAGTATGATTAGGGTTCAGGGATTCAGATCACACAGCCTTCCCCACCCACCCCACTATGGCATTGCATCCATCTGGCTGCTCACATACAAGTGGTTTTGTAATACATTGGAATGGATTGATCCTCAGACCAGAGGGCATGGCCTTAGCTCTGAATGTTTCATTTCCATTATTCTTTCTGTCCATTTTTTTGGCCCATTACGAGCTGCGTCCCATTGATGAGAAGGATATCGTGATAAACGTCCCTTTGGTTCCAGAGTGACAGCCAACCTGAGGCTGTGAGCTGGCGAACAGAGCTGCGGCGCCTATGAGGCCTGTCTGCAGGCATAACCACCTCGGGGCGCTGCGCAGTTGTTTGTTTGCTGTGCTGTGGTTAAGACTTTGTTTGCCCCCCTCCCCACAGATTGTCATACGTCAGTTTGCATCTGCTTAGCATCCTTTCTCCTCTTATACACACTTCATGTGGCCAGAGCCTGCCACTTCCAGAGCTAGGCGCCCACTCTCCGTTGTCCTCTCTCCTCAGCGGTGACAACATGGCGGAGACTCCCGGGGTCGAGGCTCAGCCGAGGAACGACCCCCCGAAGACGGGCGAGGTCGGCGAACACAGCAATGCCATCAAGTTCCTGAACCAGGACTACGAAAGCCTGAAGCAGCAGTGTCTGAAGGGAGGCACCCTCTTCGAGGACCCCCACTTCCCCACCGCCGCCTCCTCGCTCGGTTTCAAGGAGCTGGGTCCGAGGTCCCCGTTGGTGAAGGGGGTGCAGTGGAAGCGTCCGTCGGTAAGTGCAGTGCAGGTCAACTCATGGGAGCAGCCAGGGAAAAATACCCCTCCTCCACTTTGAAACAATCTCCGAAATAGATATCAAAGCAGTAAGGGGCAGATTTACAAGCCTTTTGCACCTCCTTTACGCGCCGTTGCATCACTTTTGAGACGCAGTGGTGGCGCAAAAGATGCGCCATGCTGCGGGGTATTTACAACATGACGCATCTGGGAGATGCGTCATGTTGTAAAGCCCTGCGCCAGAAGGAGGCGTTCCTGTGCAGGGGGTTGGGGTTCCGGGGCAGGAACGCCTCTTAACCCCTTGGCCACGGCGGTAATTCCGCCGAGGCACTGAGTGGGGAGGGGGGTCGCGCGGCGCCGCCATGCTTGTGACGGAACCACTCCGTCACAAGTGGCTTAGTGCTGCCTGAAAAATATCACGCAGGCTTCTGCGCCACGGAACGTCACAAAAAGTGACGCTCCGATGGCGCAAGGGGCCTCATAAATGAGGCCCTAAAAATGTTTCTTCATATGGTGTCAAAGTGATGCATTTTACCGAAAATGTTTTAAAGATTTTTGCCAAAAGGTTGCAAGTTTTCCTGGCATTTCTTGAGTGGTGCCAAAGAAATAATGCAGACATGCACTAAGAAAATAATGCAATAATGCTCAATGAGACTGACCTTCCATAGAAGGTTGTGGGGAGGAGGGGATGGGCGATCCACCCAGGGAAACTGATGCCAAGGCAATCTGTCAGAGGGGTTCCATCAATAGTATGGTTTAGTTAGTTAAAGGCTCACTGCTGACGCATATGGTGATGTGCAGGTCACAACTTAGAATTCTAGCCATCACATTTTGGCCTGTCATTCTTCTGAGGTTGGCAAATTGAATACCATTAAATTGGGTAATAGGAGCAACAGATATTTACAGCACTAAGAAAGGCAGAGGTGCAGCATTAAGCGGTATATAGAAAGGTTATAACTACTTACTCCTTTCTTTAGTTTTTCACTAAATGAAAGTTGTGTTGTTAGAGCTAGATCAATAACTCCTCTATATGTTGAACTAGCAGCCCGTCCTGACATTGTCCGGGTATGAATTGCTGCCGGCCAGTAGTATATTGTTTTGTAGGATTTCGGAAAACTTGTGGCAGGAGGTGTGTCTAAAAGTGAATGTTGGTGCTGGCCATTAATGAGAGAGACCTGTGCATTTTTCAAATGGGTGGTGAAAAAATATGAGTAAGTGCAGGAGATGTGGGCCACCGTGCCACAAATGTACTTACCGGGGGAGGGTAAACACCCATTATTCCGCAACTTTCTTTCCACATACCATCACTCCGCATACTTTCATTGCGAAAGTACCATGACTCCGCAATGGCATTATAACGCATGGCATTACATTTTATATGCTTTTACCACGCATACATTTACAACGAAATTCGTTGTAAATGCAAGAATGGTAAAAGCATGTTTTTTTTTAATGTTTGGATAAGGTAAGTATGGGTATAGGGGTATATGTTTTGGGGTACTGAGGTATATGTTTTGGGGTGTTTGAGTATTTTAAGGGTTCAGATATAGTTTTGGGTTATGGGGTAAAGGGGTAGTTTTAGGGTTTAGGGATAGGTATGGGTTTTGGGGTACAGGGGTATTTTTAGGGTTCAGGGCTAGGTTTGGGTTTTGGGGTATAGGGGTATTTTTAGGGTTCAAGGGTAGGTTTGTGTTTTGGGGTACAGGGGTATTTTAAGGTTCAGGGCTAGGTTTGGGTTTTGGGGTGCAGGGGTATTTTTAGGGTTCAGGGCTAGGTTTGGGTTTTGGGGTACAGGGGTATTTTAGGGTTCAGGGGTAGGTTTGGGTTTTGGGGTACAGGGTTATTTTTAGGGTTCAGGGCTAGGTTTGGGTTTTGGGGTACAAGGGTATTTTTAGGGTAGAGGAGTAGGTTTGGGTTTTGGGGTACAGGGGTATTATAAGGGTTCAGGGCTAGGTTTGGGTTTTGGGGTACAGGGGTATTTTAGGGTTCAGGGGTAGGTTTGGGTTTTGGGGTACAGTGGTATTTTTAGGGTTCAGGGCTAGGTTTGGGTTTTGGGGTACAGGGGTATTTTTAGGGTTCAGGGGTAGGTTTGGGTTTTGAGGTACATGGGTATTTATAGGGTTCAGGGCTAGGGTTGTGTTTTGGGGTAGAGGGGTATTTTTAGGGTTTAGGGATAGGTTTGGGTTTTGGGGTACAGGGTATATTTATAGGGTTAAGATGGGTTAGTGCTTAAGGGTGTTGGGGCATTTTAAGGAGTAAGGGTGGGTTATGATTATGGGGTGCAGGGGTATTTAAAGGGAGCAGGGTGGGATTAGCACACAATATGAGACATGGAATGAAGGGCGGAACGTACCACACGCCCACAGCGTTTGTCACGCCCCCAGCACACGCCCACAGCACAACGCAGACACGCCCACAAGGGACTACTTTGCTGGCACGGTTCTTCTACCTTTTAAAGGTATATGGTGGGTGTCTGCATAGCCTATGTCCTTCTGCTGCAACTGCCCTTTCCAACGATGTATTGGGTGTTGTGATTGGTGCTGTGGTTCCTGAGATTACCCGCCTCAAAGGTTTGGGCTCTCTCTTTATTATATTAGTATAGATAAATGTGACTTCTAAAGAATACAAATTGCATATTATATGTACCTGACAGCACATGAGAAATCTTTCTTGAAACAAGTTGGGTAGACAGAGTCAACGCAGAGGGTTACACCGCACGTTACATCGTATTAGGCACTCCTACAACCTACATGGTGCAAAAGAATGCATCTGTGATGTTCTCCAAAGAACGAGCTGTAAGGCCATTTACATGTTAATTCCTGATAGAGACTTCTAACCACAGATTCCTCACTGTAGGATATTCCCCAGATGTCAGTGGTTCCGTAAAATCTTCAGCTGTACCTCTGTGCGCCTGTAGTTGGCGTTGATCGACTCTGTGCCTGTGTTGTAATTGACTTGAAGGGTGGGTATGCACGTGCCACTCTGGTGTGCTGACATCAGTTTCTTCCTTTCTGCACCAACCGTGCGGATCCAGAGAGCTACCTTGGTCATTTTTTCACCACTCTTTTCGACTTTTTATAAACTCTTTTTTGAGCTTTGCTCCCAGTGTGCTAGGGTCATCTCTTCTAACAAACCCACGGCGTTTAAACTGTGTGAGGAATGTCACAGATCTCCCATGTCTGTCTCTGACCCACACGTGGTTTGCCCGTAGTGCCTGGGGTCGGACCACAACCCAAAGTTCATGCATTCGAAGGAGATTTGCAAGCCGGGGAGGAAGCTTCTGGTGGTGTGACAGAAGGCGGCTCTGCTACATTCCCAGTCTGGATCCTGAGGGAGATTGCGGGCCCATTCTCAGAGCAGATACCATGAACAATTGTCATACCACTCCATGTCCTCGTCTGATAAGTCCAAGAAGCACAAGAAGATGAAGTTGAATCATTCTCCCACTTCCCCCAGTAAGCATTAAGCTTCTAGGCACCGCTCAAGCACTAGGCACCGCTCAAGCACTCCACTTGCTGAGCCGGTGTCCCGGTCACCTCCACCCTTCCCTCTGTTCCCCATAGCTGGAGTGATCCCTGCCCAGCTTAAGGAGTTCTAGGACACCATGATGCACTTCGTTTTGGGGCCAACGGGTCCCTCTAGTGTGCCTTCAGGCCCCAAGCAGCAAAGAGATGCCCCTGCTAGCTATCCGTCTGCTGGGTCACCTTCGACTCCAGCTGGGCCTGATAGACCGATCATAGATCCAGGCTGACAACAACCCCAGTATCTCCAACCTCCCTGTGTCCAGTCCACCTGAAGTCATCTCTGGACCTGATTGTAGAGGAACCTATTGCCCATGTACTTGAGGTACACACCATCACCTGCACAAGAATAGCCAGTGTGATAAGAAAAAAGATCCAAAGAAGTGAAACCAGTGGGTAAGGTAATATATTTTATTTGTGCATGATTAATTAAAATCTTTACAAAAATATAAAATACCAGTAGCAACATTAAAAACCAAACTGTAATTAGGATAAAAAAGAATACTGCATTGCTGTGAGCAGATCAAAGATGACCTCAGGTGCTAGTGAAGAACTTCAAACGATGTCAAGTCTTTTTTTTAATGAGTCAAAGAACTTCACGACCTGGCAGTTAAATTTTGTGTTGCTAGAAGTAAAGCATAGCATAACTGCCTGCCTACAGGTCCGTACAGCATGTGACTTAAAAGATGGAAGCAGGAGATTGCGCCTCAGGTCCCTCAGTCTAGGGCATATACATATCACGTGGACAATATCCTCCGTGCCAGACTTGCACAGGCGACATTGTTGCAAAGCGGGTGGTCTCACCCAGGGGGGAAGGTGTGGCAATATCGGGATTACACCGAGGCGCAGTTTTAAGAACTTTTCTTTGACTTGTATTTTCATCCCGATGTTAAGGTATGCTTGTGACTGTGTTTTACCATAGCCACCCAGGGTTGTCCATCCGTGCGCTCTGTTAGCTAAGACTTTCTTGTCTTCAATCGCAGAGATGATGCGTGCTGATATTTTAGCCAGTTTTTTAAAGGACTGGAGGTCTGTAGACGTTTCCCAGGTGTCAGACAAACCTAGGACTTCAATTGATTCAATAAGATAAACTCTATGTGGCGACGTGCGGTGCCGTAGTAGCTCAGACCATATGTTGGCGTTTAGGGAGTCGGCTTCTGCATTGCGGATTTTGCGCCAGGTTGCTACGTACGCACTCCGCCTTTCTAGAGTTTGTTTGATGATGCCGAATTCCAAACGAATCTGGGCAGGGGAGACATATGTAGGAAGGTTGAAAATGGCCCTATAGGAGTTGGCTATGACTGTGTCCAGCAGTTCGGCATCCTTCCCATGAAGTGATTCACTCCCGTACGTGAGAGTTGGTTGTAGTTTCGCACGCAAGATTTCAAGAAAAGGTTTTAGTGTGAGATCAGGGAGTTTTGCCTTTAGAGATTTTAATGCCAGGTACGTCATTGTGGCTTTCCCTCGGATGGAATGGAGTTGAGGTCTAGAGTTGTTGTTTGAATCCAAGAGGACACCCAGATATTTATATGAGGCTACCCTGTCAAGTTTTTCTCCATTCAGGTACCAGCAAGGATTCAGTTTTTTCCTATAATTGACTGTCATGGATTTTGACTTATGAAGATTTATTTGAAGGCCGTTCTTTGCTGAGAAGGCATAGGTTGCGTTCAGGAGGTGCTGTAGGCCTACTTGGGAGCGGCTTATCAACACAAGGTCGTCGGCATACAACAGATTTGAGATAGTGATGTTCCCTAACTTGGGTGCGTGATTACGGCATTTCTCTAATTCTGCAGGCAGATCCGCTAAAAGGAGATTAAATAGGATGGGCGCTAGAAGGCAACCCTGTTTTAATCCCTTTGTCGTCCTGATCGGCTTCGATATGTGTGTGCCAGCCCCAAGCTTGATTTTAATCCAGGTGTTGGAGTGGAGCAGTATTAAAACATCTAGGAGGCGCTTCGGAATGCCCCAGTTGTAAAGTTTCAGCCAAAGTTTGTTGCGATCGACGTGATCGAAAGCTGCAGAATAATCAATAAATGTAAGGAATAAGGGTGACTTAGCGGCTTTTGCTGCACTCATCACAAGGGACAGAGCCATGATGTTGGTGATGGTCCCTTGACCTTTGCAGAAACCCGTTTGATTAAAGGGAATGATGGCATTTTCGGAGGCCCATGATGATAATTCCTCCAGGATAAGTCCTGCAAAGTATTTTGCTTCAAGGTCAAGCAAAGCAATGAGGCGGTAACTATTTGGATGGCTCTTGTTCCCATGTTTATAAATAGGACTTATGACGGACCCATGCCATGAGTCAGGAAGCGTCAAAGTGGAGCTTATGTTGGTGAATATTGGGGCCAGGGATGCACTCCAAAAATCTGCATCTGATTTATACAGCGTAGATGGTATTCCATTTGGCCCTGGCGCTCCATTAGGTCTCCCTTTTTTTATTTGCCGACTGATGTATGCTGGGATAATTTTCATTCGCTTTTGCTCAGCGTCATTTGCTAGACTTTCTTCCTCTTTTGGATAGTCAGTTTTCGTTGGCCTTATTCCATCACCCTCCCATGTTCCCAGTATGCTCGCGATCTCGTGGTAATTGAGTTGTTCCTTGTTTCCAGGCCTTAGAGGTGTTAAGCCAGGAGACGTTGTTGCCGTGACACCTTTAGCGTCATTATCATTGAAGTGTGATGATAGGTATTTTGTCCATACTTCCTCAGATATATAAGAATTTTGCCCTAAATGGTCGGGGTTCTGCAATCTTTTTACCATTCGCCAAAACCTGGAGCTGTTTTTCTGCTTTCCCTCGTGGACAAGTTTTATCCAAAAATCATCGTCCTTTCTTTGCTTTTGACTTTCCCATTTCATCCGTTTAAGCTGTTTTTTAGCTTCCCGGAGAACTGTTTGCAAGCTACAGTTTGCCTGATCCTTTCTCATTAGTCTCAAGGTAGATTTATTATTCGTTTTTGTACTTTCATGTCCATGGTTAAGTGTTTCCCGATCGAAGACCCCTTTATTTGTCCTGGGTTTTTGGACGCCATACCTATCATTTTCCCCATCATGGCGTCGCAGAAGTTTTGCCAGATGTCCGTCAGCTTGGTGGAGGACCCAGAGATTTGAGAAAAAAGGGTTTTCGTGGTGAGGCTGATGGAGTCAATGTTGCCGGAGTTACACCGTAGCCGCTTTAAGTTTGAACTAACATCTGTAACTGGGCCAGTAAATGGCGCAATTTCCAGTTTCAAGCTGGGTCTTATTTCAGCCACTAGGGGCAGGTGGTCGCTGAAGTCGCTCGTTCCAATTTTGAAGGAAGAAACCCAACAAAACATGTTCAGAGAAACGAAGATGTAGTTGAGGTGCAAGGAGTGCAAGATAGAGTGGAAGCTGGCTACTGGAGGGTCGTCGTCGGCGTAGCGACCGTTTAAGGCCCTTAGATTGAGTTGTTCTAAATGGGAAAAGAATTTTTTCGAGAGGTTCGTTCGGGTATTCTTTTTTGTGGTGCCTTGAGGCGGCACGCCCCATGCTGTGTTTAGTTCTTGAATGAGGTCGCTGTCTTGATCTTTGCCGATGAGAAGTGTGTTGAAGTCACCGGCCATCAAGAATAGATCAGACAGACTGGCTTCCCTTATTTTTTCTAAAACTTTCACCAGCTCTTCTACCGCCTTATGTTTCTGTTTGGGATGAACATAGATGTTGATTAAGATTGTTTCTTGGGGCTGCATTGTTAGCCCAAGTGAGAGCTTTACCACTTGGATGACACTTGGTGGAGAAATGTGAAAGTCCATTGCCTCGATTTTGCCTATTGTTGATATGGATGCGATGACCATCATCCCTCCCGATCTGCGACCAAAGATTGAATTTTTATTTGCCGGTATGGAACAGGACGTGAACCCCTGAAGATCGAATCCTTTGTCTTCCCAGGTTTCTTGTAATAATAGGAGGTCAAATGTGAGTAGATATTGTAGGAATTCAGGGGCGGTCTTTTTGCTTTCTAGGCCGTTAATGTTCCAGGAACAGATTCTTAAAGCCCTGCCCCTTGCTGAGTAATTGGAGAGAACTTGCCCTTTTTGTCAGTTATCTACATTCGTGGAGCAGATTGTACGCTGAATTGACTTCCAATTAAGGTCAGATTTAAAGAGTTGAGTTCCATGGTTTTTGTTTTGTGCGAGTCGAGGACTTTTTACGGATCCCCCGGGATACCCAGGTGAACTGCTCCTGGCTCCGTTTAGTATTGAACTGATGTTATTTTGAGATTGTGACCAGGTAGGGGGTAGGAGAGGAGTCGGGTAACGGGGTTGCTTTTCAAGTTTCAAGGCAATCCCCCATTGTTGGAATGTTGCTTCCTCTTTCATTATTTTATGCGCTGTCTCCGAGGAATTCCAAGTTGTTTTTGTTATGTCTGGGCACTGAGGGGCGGTATTGGGCTGAAACTCTACTTGGAGGAGGTCGGTGGTGTTGATTTTTGCAAGGTTTGTTAGTGAGTGCATAAGTTTTAATATATTGCCCCTGTTCAATATATTGACCTTGCTTCTGGATCTATATTCAGGGATGAAGACGATCGAAGTTGGAATGCTCTGGAGTTTCATTGTTGCTGAGACTATTGCTGGACTCTTGTTCTCCTGTTGTACCTGGTCAGTCTGAGAACCTGAGGAGGTTGTCTCTGAGGCAGGGGAGAACCCACTTTGGTCGTTGCCTATCCTCGTTGACCCAAATGTGCTGTTTAATTTTGATGTAGGCTGTTGGGGTTTCTCAGTGACGTTGGCCATGGGAGTGTCATCATAGCCTGTTGTTGAGTCCTCGTCAGCTGGTTTAGGTTTTGTGGAGACGATGTTATGGCCTAGTTGTATTGGGTTGAATTGTAAAAGTTTCTGTTTGTATTTTGAAGGTGACGATTTCTTTGCAAATGTAAGACCTGAGTTTGCACTCTGAGAAGGAGATACCAAAGGGGAAGTACGTGGAGCCTCGGGCAGTGGAGATGACTGGACATTGGTGGGGGGAAAGCAAATCCACCTACCGCCACACCGTGAGGTCAACGGCCTGCATTCTGCCACACAGGACCGCCGTGAGGGGAACGGCACAAGTCGCGCTGCAGACCCGCCGGTAGCAGCGGGAGGACCACAGTTCCAGCTGCCCCGGGGACCTTGTGACGCCGCACACGCGCCCGGAGGCGCTTCAAATCAGCGGAGCGCCGAAGCGCTCAGGGGAAAGCAAATCCACCTACCGCCACGCCGTGAGGTCAACGGCCTGCATTCTGCCACACAGGACCGCCGTGAGGGGAACGGCACAAGTCGCGCTGCAGACCCGCCGGTAGCAGCGGGAGGACCACAGTTCCCAGCTGCCCCGGGGACCTTGTGACGCCGCACACGCGCCTGGAGGCGCTTCAAATCAGCGGAACGCCTCTCGCCCCGCGAGTCGCGCGCGGGAGCGCCCGGGGCGAAGCCCGGGCAAAGGGCGGGCCCTCTGTGGCCCTCAGGGGTCAGCAGTGGTCGGGTCGGGCCACCCCCCTTGGCATCAGGATGGGCAAGCGCAAATTAATCGCCAAACAAGAGGAAGGTAAGAAAGCTAAGGTACCCCGAAAGTCGGAGTCCATAATTTCCTACTTAACCTCTGCAGTAGGGGCTTTGAACGACCAAATTGCCAATGTTGAGAAGGAATTGGGACTGGATTCACTCACAAACACTGTGCCACCACTGAGTGCAGAACTCTCAACAAGTAACGCTGCTACTCATATTCCACTAGAACCAGACATCATTGTACTTAACACGTGCCAGGGTGCCCAAGAAATCCCGGTTGCTGTGGACACCTTAGAAACAACTAGCTTGGTGTTGACAAGGCCACATGAGGAAAATACTAACAATACCAAGATAGACACTACAAGGAATAAATCACCAACACAGACTAAAGGGGGAGTGGCTAATAACCAGGCCCTTGGGATTCAGGACAATGTTCTCGAAATCATGGAGGAGTTGATTGAATCCCACTTAGAACCTGTGCTCGTGAATATTGGCAAGGACATTGTGGACTCCCTGAACCAATGTGTGGCTAACATTGTCAACAAATGTGAAAACATAGATATATTTCTGAAGGACTTAAGGGCCAATTTGATAGGTCCCATTTATGGCAATGTCCCAAGTGTAGAAGAAGTTAAGATTTCCAGACAGGACACAGTTAATGATAATATCTCAGGTGAGGGCTCGCAGAATAATTTAGGTTGTCCCAAAAAACAAGCACTGATGCCAGATCTTACCCCAGGGACTCAATCCCATTCCTTACCAATTGAGGATAAACATCTAAACTCTGTGGCTAAAGATCGACATACCTCACATTTACCCAGATTGCACCTTCACCCACAAGCTGCCCCCCTAGTGGTGGTTTTGTCTGGTATCCCTCCTCTAAAAAACGGCATTGAGGAAAAGGAGATAGACCTCTTACACAGAACTAAAAGGTGGTGCTCACAGTTTAGCACTGGGAGCACTGACATTGCCACTAGCATAATCGCTGCCAGAAGAGTTGAGTGGGTGGGGAAACAGAAAAAGTCCATCCCAGGCGATTGTGTGGTCGTAAATTTCAGTAAACCAAACATTGGAGACACCTTGAAATGGGATGGTTCAGAGCTTGATGGATTGGGCATCAGGCCTCTACCCCTGGGTTACTTCTATCCACCTTCTTTTCCACGAACCACAGCAGGTCGACATTTAGCTTCCCTGACAGGTGGACCCACAGTGAATGATAACAAAACTATAAAATACTCGTATCAATCACATCAGGCATCCCTAAGGGTAACAGATTCTGGTACGGTAAAAAAAACTGACACAGGAGTCAATCCTGATATAATATTGTCAAACAGATTTTCTGTTCTATCCAGCTTAGAAACAAATGATTGACAACCCAAATCTTCTGGCATGTACAAATTAATTAGTTGGAATGTAGCTGGACTAAGTAAGAAAGTCAAGGATGATAGGTGGCTACAATACGTGAAACAACATGAAATCATAGCCTTCCAAGAGACCTGGGCCACAAGTGATCTCCTTTACCTAGATGGGTACTGTAGCTATCAAGTCAAGGCTACCCCCAGACTGGGCGGGAGACCTAAAGGTGGTTTATACATTCTAACTTCCCTTAGACTCCCAGGCTCATTTACTGATCTAGGGCTACCTTCAGCTAACCTACAAGGTCTAGAATGGTGTCGTCCTAAACACTCAAAGACTTTACTTTTGAACTTTTATAATGCGCCAGAGAAGGACGCACACCACAAACATTTAAATACACTGGCCTCTTTTTTAGATCATTATAAAACAACACAAAATGCTTTATTCGATGTAATACTAATGGGAGATTTTAATATACACCCCTGTGCCTGGGACTGCTTGGCCACTTTAAATATAGGTCCACCTGGTTCATTCTCTACCCACTTCGAACACTCGCCACAGGGTGAGCTGTTGGAAGAACTCCTTGCTAATGCCAATCTATATGAAGTTGAAGGTGGCGGTGGGGACGAAAGGGTTCCTACCTTTGTAGGTAGAGAGGCGGAGACTGTAATCGACTATTTTTTTGTTTCCCCAGGTATAGTCTATGAATGTTCCTCTATTGAGATTGCAACCTCAGTGTTTAGTGATCATAATCCTTTGATTATGTCCCTACTCAAGGGTTGGGAGTCTGATAATCAAGGGGACAATGAGGAAAGTAACTCAGATAAATGTATTCCTAAAGACCAGGGGAGGAGATTAAAATTGGACCAAGGTGGTCCCAGACACTTTTATGTTGGAACTAGAGAACAAAGTAAAGGAAGATATGGCAATTTGTCTAGATAGTCAGGCGGATGGTAAGGTGGTTTTAAATTCGTTTTCTAATATTTGTGCCCAAATTAAACTTCAATTGAAATGTAAAAAGAAGGGGGATGGCCTTGTCCAGCCAAGGTGGTTTGATGAGACATGTTCAAAAGCCCATAAAGAACTCATCCATGCATTAAAGGATAATCCAAGAAATAGAGAGCTGGTGGCTGTACTTAGGAAAAACTATAAATTAGCCACGGAGAACCGTAAAAAATGCATTAAAAAGGAGGCTTGGGAAGACCTCATCTCAATTGATGTACTCAGAGACAGCTCAAAATTTTGGGCTGTAATTAACCACCCCTACTTTAGTGATACTGACAACAAGTTTTGGCATGGGTCAAATCTTTCCTATCTAATAGGTTCCAAACTGTGTCTTTGGGTCCCTTTCTATCCAGCGAGAAACCAATAACATCAGGTGTTCCCCAGGGGTCCATATTAAGTCCTCTCTTCTTCAACATCTATATGGCTCCCCTTCTCGCTGTGATAGAATCTCATGGGATCCTCGTCACGTCATATGCTGACGACACACAACTTGTCGTCACGATTGACAAAAAGTGTGCGGGCGCACAGTTGCGTTTCCAAAATTGTCTCTCGGATGTTTTCCAGTGGCTTAACAAAAACCACTTAAAATGTAACAGTGCCAAGACTGAAATCATTCCACTGAGCAGAGATCTATCTTTCTGCCCGAAAGAATGGTGGCCCGTAGGATCTGAGGCCCCCCCCAGCGCGGTACCTTCAGCACGGAACCTGGGCGTGCAATTCGATTCATCTCTTTCTTTCGATGACCACGTCAGGATCACTGCTGGACGTTGTTTCGCACTCATAAAATCCCTAAAAAAATTCTTTGCTCTTCTCCCCATTGCAGCTCGAAAATCAGTCACGGTAGCTGTAATACTCTCCCGCCTTGACTACTGCAACGGATTAATGGCAGGAGTGAAAAAGTCCACATTAAAAAAACTACAAAGCATACAACATGCAGCTGCCAGACTGGTGTTGGGACTTCCTAGAAGGTCATCAGCTTCAGCGGCGCTGAATACCCTCCACTGGCTACCCCTACACAAAAGGATTCTTTTTAAACTTCTCCTTACTGTTTTTAAAACTCTGAAAAATACAGGACCCTATTATTTTGCAAAGCGTTTTACACGTTACAACCCCTCGCGAAGCTTGAGATCCTCCGGTACAAATCTTATTATTATTCCAAGATTTAAGTACAAAACCCGGGGTGGGAAAACCTTCACCGTACTAGCAGCCAGGGCATGGAACAACCTTCCAATTAATCTTAGACTAACTGACAAGGAGAGCCTTTTTAGAAAACTCCTAAAGACATGGGTGTACCAACAACCAGACACCTCTGTACTGGCAGCCATCTAGTCTCAGTTTTTCTTCATCATGTTTCATCTTTCACGTAATCACCCCCTGCACGTCAGCCTAGCGCCAAGATGCTCCTTTTGGAGCGAACGTTTGCGCTCCATAAATATCCATAAAAAAAAAAAAAAGGTGCTGGACTCCGTGATTCCTGATGAGGCATGTGTTGCACACTTCAGCAAAATATATGATAGTGCTGAGGAGTATAGCTCTATGGTTAATCCCATGGTAGATGAAGCAACACCTTCTCTAAGCTTCAATGAATTGGAAGTACGTAGGGCCATTATAGAGATGACTAAAAATAAGGCCCCGGGCCCAGATGGTGTGCCCGCAGATCTTTATAGGTCCCCTGTGGAGTTTTGGACGAAAACACTTACAAACGTATTTAACTCCACAGTCACTTCGGGGTTCCCCTCTTCATGGGCCACTTCTTCTATAATACCCGTATTTAAAAAGGCCTCAAGAAACGACCCTGCCTGTTACAGGCCGATCTCTCTGATTGACTCTGCCGTTAAGATCTTGGGCAGAGTCATTCTGCAGAGACTCGGCGACCATCTGGAACAGAGGAAGGTCCTCTCTGACTTACAATATGTGTTTAGGGCTGGAAGAGGGACCCTAGATCAATGCCTAAACCTCCATATGTTAATAAGCAAATATACCTTGGCCAAGGAGGGTTACTTATATATGGCATTCATGGATCTTTCGTCGGCTTTCGACTTGGTCAATCGATCTAAACTCTGGGCGATTTTAGCTAATAGGGATAGACCTTCCTTTGGTTAATTACCTAGCAACCCTACACCAGGATCTCAGTGCCTCTATCAGAATTAATAGAGAGGGAGACACTACCAGCTTTTTAAAATCTAAACGGGGAGTAAGGCAGGGGTGCATTTTGGCACCCCTCCTATTTACCTTATATATTATTTCCCTTGAAACTGCCCTGAGGGGGTCAACATCTGATGTCCCTCGCGTGGGGGAGTACACCGTTCCGGTGCTCCTCTACGCGGACGACGCAGTATTGCTGGCCCGCACTGGGATGGGGTTACAAAGACTCCTGGATGATTTTGTGGTATTTATGTCTTCCCTCGATTTACAGATCAACAATAAAAAATCGCATGCGATGATTGCAGGGAAACGTCTAAAAAGTCTAAAGGCTAAAAAGTTCCTTTGCAATGGTGAAGAAATTACCAAACTTCCAGTCTTTACCTATTTGGGGGTCTTGTTTGACCAAAAGGGCACCTGGAGGCCACAACTAAACGCCAAAGGCCTAGCTGTCACTAGATCCACTGCTGCTCTGCTGGGCTTTGCGAAACGGTTAGGGTCACGCCCAATAGAAGCACTACTGACAGTTTATAAATCAAAAAGCCTCTCTATCGCCAGGTATGGTGCTTCATTATGGGGTTACCTACCACAAGACAAACTGCAGGTGGTAGAAAACAAGTTCCTCAGGTCCCTCTTAGTGGTCCCTCAATCAACTCCAGTACTCTCAGTCCATACAGAGCTGGGTCTAGGCTTCATCAGTGATCAATTACAATTAGCTCCCTTGATCTGTTGGGCTAAGACCTGGCTGAATCTAGAAATCAGTCTAAATCATTCCATTTTATTAGACTGTTTAGCACTGGATAAAGCGAACAAAATTCCCTGGTTGGTCTATATTAAAGATATGTTTTATAAATTGGGTAGGCCCGAATTGTATTTAGCACCGAATACCATTAACAGAGGTGATGTGCAATGGATTAAGAATAATTTTCTGGAACGTAGGGTGATGGAACGGGAGGAAGTAGAGCTCCAAAAACCGGGTGTAAGAGCTAACTATATACTGCAGACTACCCCAAAATTGGAACCCTACTTGACCATTGTATCTCGGCCCTTCCATCGCAATCTACTTGTAAGATTTAGACTGAATATTATCCAATATTCCTTGGGAAATTACCCTGTACGGGGTAAACTAGATCCTTCTATCCCCTGTAGCTGCGACAAGTTTTCCGAACAAACCCTGATGCACTTTATTATGTTTTGTAGCCACTACGAGGAATGTAGGAAGCAGTTTTTACTACCCATCCTGAGAGAAGCAGGGTTTATACAAGTTCGTCCCGCTCTCCGCTACCTACAGCTCCTAAGTAGCACTAAAGTAATATTCGGGGTTGCAAGCTTTTTAGTTGCAGCTACACGTATTAAGTCTAAACAATTGAAGTCAATCGTTCCATGATATGCATTTAAATCTACTGCCTATTAGCCGGTACTATTGCACTATCCCTTGTAATTATATGAATTTGTTCTCTTTTTTGCTCTCCTTTTAACTAAATATTTATATGAAATGTTTTTAATATATGTAATTACTGTTTGTATATTTGTGATGGAATGCTTTTATGATTTTAATTAATCGAATAAAGCTTGTATTGACTTGACTTGACTTGACTGGACATTGGTTGTCGGGCTCCGGGTGACGGAGGCTAATGAGGGGGCGGAACTCGAGTGATCTTCAACCTTATGCGTGGCGCATGTTAGAGCCCGATATCTGCCTTTCCTTTTATTCTTTCTCCGGGACTTGGCATTGGAGTGTAAAGGGGGGTCAGCTGTGATCCGAGTGGTAAGTGCTGACTCTGTTTCCTGAGACCCAGGAGATAGTGTTTGAACTAAGGATGAGATGGTAACAGGGGGCTTGGTCACTGGGCATGGTATCGACCCAGAGGATACTGGGATTGGGTCAGAGATTTGGGGCATTAGGGTTTGGGTGACTGTTGATTTTAAGTCACTTATCAAGACCCCTAACATTGATGGTAGAGATGAAAGCTTGTCTAAGAGAGGGTCGTAGGGAGGCAGTTTTAACGGAGATTGTTGAGCTGCAAAGACAGCGTCTTGGCCTCGCTTTATGAGGCCGTTCAGATCCGAGATTTTTTGATCAATCCCAGAAATGGAGTCGGCCATTGATTGCAGGACAGAAAGTTGTAAATCCATTTTTTGTGATTGGAAGTCCAAAGCGGTGGCCGAGTATTGCAGGGTATTTAAGATTGTTATCCATGGAGTGTCGAGAGCTGGTTTGTCAATGCTGGTGTGCCTTTCTTTTTTGGGCAAGGCGCTGGTAGTCAGTTTCCCTTCAAGAGGGTTGCAGTTGTATGTGGCGACTAATTCTTCCCACTCCTGGACTGCTATTGAGGACATTTCGGCGTTGATGGAGTTGTTTACGGAATGGGAGTCGTTAAACGGCAATAAAGTACGGCGTTGGGATGCCGTTGGTAGTGCCGTGGGTGTAGCTGGCCGAGTATTTGGAGGTGTTTGAGCACTGGTGCAGCTCGGGTTGGAGTGTAGTGTTTTGGACGGGGACGGGGGGAACTTGGGAGGCGGGGGGAAGGAGGGTCTCCTCCTTTACCATTGGCGTCATTTTGAGAAACCATGCACTCATCTTGGGTAAACTTCGCTGCAATTGGTGAACTGCTGACAGGCTGGAGGTTGGACACATTGTCTCTTTGCTCCTCTCTGTGTATCATGGCCTTGAAGGCCATTGAATTGTTTTTGCTTCCTAGGGGTGGTGGGCTGAGATTTCTGCATTGGATCTCGCTCTGCTTGACCAGATGACTATCGGTGGCCGATTCAAGGAGGGTGGCGTTCAGTGGAGGGCTCCAAACTCTCGGGGAGTTTTTTTTGTCCGAGTGCGTTTCCAGGGGGTTGAGTGTGAGAGGATCATGATCAACTAGAAGAGAGTAGGCAAAAGTTTTTTGTGGATCAGGTGATGTTGGTGTGTAATTACCCGCTGCAGCCCCGTTCCTAGATGGAAAGAAGACGTTGGCCGAGTGGAGTTGGCCGTCGTGGCTCATCACGAATATTCCCAGATTTGGAGTAAATTGCTGTCCCTGGGTCTTTAAGGAAGAAGAATTTGGTGTAAATCTTGGGCTGAAAAGTACACAACCTTTTCTTTGCTGGGAGACCATCGATGGATTTGAGATTGTCCGAGGTTATTGGGGAGGTCTTTGGTAGGAACTTTGATTTTGACGATGATTGTATTTGTGTAGGCCTATTTGAGCACTGAGGGGCCAGGGTTGGCCCAAGTGATCCCAAGGGGGTATTTGCCTGGTCATTTTTATTTGTCGTCGAAATTGAAGGTGAAGTTACAATTTGATTTAAAGATGGAGTTTCCATTGCAGACAGGAGTGGGTCCTCCTGAGTTTTTTTATTAGGTTTGTATGGGTTGACAGCCTGAGTGCTGTTTGGGTGAGGTGTGGACGTTGATTCTAGATTTTCAAGTTTCCTTTTTCGTGCTTTAGGCTTGTCGTTTGATTTAGGCTTTAGTTGTAGCCTGACTAAGCCTGATCTCATTGCTCTGAATGGTTGATGCCTCTATGACGCCTCTGTGATTTAACCTTATCTGCTGTGGTTGGGGTTAAACGCAGCCCTAGCGGGAGTTGTAGTTGTAGTTGTAGATGTAGATGTAGATGTAGATGTAGATTGCGCCGCTGGTGTGGCTGTGCCTTCTATTGAGACCTATTAGGAGCCAGATAGTCAGTTAGCCGGGATTTCCTGGATTGATCACAAATGTAGCCGGTGGTTGCTAGTGATTGCTAATTGCAGGAGGCTAGTTGCGACTAGCGGCTGACGGTTGATAGCTCCCGCGAGGGGTGGTAAGAGTTTTCCTGGTGGTCTATCTTGTGAATACAGGATGTCAGATGAACTAAGGCAGACTGGCACAGAAAAAGGTCAAAAGGGAGTCACTGCTGTTGCAAGTGGTGCACATGGGTAGGGCCACAGGACAGCACGACCTAGTCGAGCAGCCTTCCGGCCACCCCCCAGGCTCTTACTCAGCGGCCGCCTCTATCGGCAGCCGCACTCGCGTGTGCTGGAAAGCCTTGCAGGACCCTGGGTTGTCTTGTGCCTTATACTTTATGACACCGCCGTAAGATGTCGTGAGAGAACATGTGTGATGTAAGCACCGCTGCTGCCTACCCCCGGCTCACCGACTCACCGGGTGCAGGCTGCTGCTTGTTGCTTTTCCGCAGCTTTGAAGAACCTCCCTGGAGCTGAGGGCTGGCAGCGGCGGCGGTGTTGTTCACGCTCACACCTGCACGCGGCTCGGGCCTGATCTCCTCTGGCGGCTGACGGATCACTGACATAATATAGAATGACAAAATATAGACTTACCAAAATGTAGTCACCAAAATATAGAATGCCAAAATATCGAATTCCTATCTACAAACAGGTAAGTACAAAAATATCGAATCCAAAATATAGTCTGTAAAAAATATAGTCAGTCAAAATATCGAATTTTTTTAAATGTCTTAAAAGTAATTTAAAATTAATGAAATAATAAATATAATTAACTAAAACATACTTAAAAATGCTCAAATAACCTTAAAATTAAGATATAATTAATTTAAGTTATTAATAAAAAATGTCTTAAAAGTAATTTAAAATTAATGAAATAATAAATATAATTAACTAAAACATACTTAAAAATGCTCAAATAACCTTAAAATTAAGATATAATTAATTTAAGTTATTAATAAAAAATGTACAATATTTTACCGTAGGATAGCAGGAGGGTAACATTTAATATTACCACTCCAGTGAGTGCAACCGTTGGATAGCGTAGGGGTAAAAAATACTATTCCCACTCCATTGAGTGCAACAGTAGGGAAAGCGTTGGATAGCATAGGGGTAAAAAATACTGTTCCCACTCCAGAGAGTGCAACAGTAGGGAAAGCGTTGGATAGCGTAGGGGTAAAAATTACTATTCCCACTCCAGAGAGTGCAACAGTAGGGAAAGCGTTGGATAGCGTAGGGGTAAACAATTACTATTCTCACTCCAGTGAGTGCAACAGTAGGGAAAGCGTTGGATAGCGTAAGGGTAAAAATTACTATTCCCACTCCAGAGAGTGCAACAGTAGGTAAAGCGTTGGATAGCGGGAGGGTAAAAAATACTATTCCCACTCCAGTGAGTGCAACAGTAGGGAAAGCGTTGAATAGCGTAGGGGTAAAAAATACTATTCCCACTCCAGAGAGTGCAACAGTAGGGAAAGCGTTGGATAGCGTAGGGGTAAAAATTACTATTCCCACTCCAGAGAGTGCAACAGTAGGGAAAGCGTTGGATAGCGTAGGGGTAAAAAATACTATTCCCACTCCAGTGAGTGCAACAGTAGGGAAAGCGTTGGATAGCATAAGGGTAAAAATTACTATTCCCACTCCAGAGAGTGCAACAGTAGGGAAAGCGTTGGATAGCGGGAGGGTAAAAATTACTATTCCAACTCCAGAGCGTGCAACAGTAGGGAAAGCGTTGGATAGCGTAGGGGTAAAAATGACTATTCCCACTCCAGAGAGTGCAACAGTAGGGAAACCGTTGGATATTGGAAGGGTAAAAATTACTATTTCCACTCCAGAGAGTACAACAGTACGGAAAGCATTGGATAGCGTAGGGGTAAAAATTACTATTCCCACTCCAGAGAGTGCAACAGTAGGGAAAGCGTTGGATAGCGTAGGGGTAAAAAATACTATTCCCACTCCAGAGAGTGCGACAGTAGGGAAAGCGTTGGATAGCGGTAGTGTGAAAATTACTATTCCCACTTCCAGATAGTGCAACAGTAGGGAAAGCTTTGGATAGCGTAGGGGTGAAAATTACTATTCCCACTCCAGTGAGTTTAACAGTAGGGAAAGTAATGATTTAATATATTATTAAAAATAAATTAAATATCAATACCAATAAAACATTAATTGAAATTAATAACCAATTTAATATTATGTAATAATTAATTAGAAATACAACTACATATTAGTTATTAAAAATTAATAACCTATTCATAATTATTTAACAACTAATTAATTTTCAATAACAAAAACGAAACAATAATAAAAATTAATACCAATTTAAAATTAACAGTAAATTAATTATCAATACACAAAAAGTATATATTTTTTTCAGAACAAAAACACAAAAAGTATTTTTAATATGTAATTAATTACAATTACATTACTTCCCACCCTATTCCCCTATAAACCCACATCCCACTACAGAAAATACATTAATACAATTATCATAATTATCAAATATTTAATTAATACAAAATAATTAATCAATTAATAAAAATTAATTGCCAATTAATAGAAATTAATTAAAAATTAAAAATTAATTAACAATAAATTTAAAATCAATACCAATAAATAAATAAAAATATTTAATTATTACAATTAAATTACTTCCCACCCTATTCCCCTATAAACCCACAACCCGCTACAGAACTAAAAAGCAAAATTTAATTAAAAATTAATAATAATTGCTAAAAATTAATATTTAATTTAATATAATTAAATCACTTCCCACCCTATTCCCCTATAAACCCACAACCCGCTACAGAATTAAATTACGCAAATAACATAAAATTCATTACTTAAAATACATTAAACATACATTACAAAAATTAATATACACTTTTCACACATATACTAACATACAAAACACTTTTAAAAAATTGATATTATTAAACAATCGATATATTTAATGCCTATATTGTATACTTCGATGTTTTGACTTCTATATTTTGAAAATCGATATTACTTACCTAAAATTCGATATTTTTAACCACTATATTGTGTCCATTCGATATTTTGTCCATTCTATATTTTTACTTCGATATTATGTCCATTCTATATTTTGGAATCGATATTATGACTGTTTACCGCGGCTGACGGCTGACGAGCTGCTAGGTGAGCTGCAGGACCTGGCGTTGGTGATGGCGATGGGTCTAGTTCACCTCAGGGAACACCAGCGACTCCCAAGCTCCAAAACTCCAAAGCTCCAAAGCTCCGAGACTCCCAACACCGCCTGAGCCTTGGCTGGCTAGGCTGGCGGAGCGGAGGGGGGGTGGTGGAGGGTGGGGGTTTGCCAAGCGTGCAGGAACTCGGCCTTGCCTCCGTCACGTCGCCATGACCGGGCACCGGTAGAGCCCCTACACCAGCGTAGCACTCCGTGCTCTTATGCTGTTCTTGTGCTGTGCAGGCGCAGGGTCACAGGGTCACAGGCTCCCCAGGCTCAACCGCCCCTCAAGCCAGTGCCTCGCCCCACTCGCACCCCTATCTCCTCGCTTTTTATTTTTCTTCCCGCTTTACCAGCAAATGCAGCAAATGCCTGCCGAGGGCTCCCGCCGCTACCGGGCCGCTCCCGCTTTTTGCCCGCCGCCGCTGCTGCAAGCTGTGAGTTCTGGCGGCCACCTCAGATCGCGCTCTGCACGGGGGGGGGGGGGGGGAGGGGGGGGGAGGAAACAGGCAAGCCAGCAGCCTGAAAGCCACTCGCACCGGGGGAAAGTCGGAGAGCTGAGAAGGGTAAAATCTGTGGCACTGCCCCTCAAACTCGCCGTCTCACTCGCGTCCTCCAGCAGAGCAAAGTGAAACCAGTGATCTTATTGGAAGACAGAGATAAGAGATTAATTGTGCCAAGTAGAAGCTTTGACAGTTTCTTAAAGAACACGTTTGTCAAAGGAAGTCAAAAAATCAGTTGGCATCACCAGCTTTAACATCATGTCTTCCACCAGGGGAGGGAATGCCAGGAAATCTATAGCCGGTGGATTGGTAATAGGTACTTTGGACCAATTCCTTATAAGAGCAACATATGTCCTAGCCCATGAAATTGAGCTAACAGAAAAGAGATTATCGTTGGACATTCCATTCGATAAAAGATCCTCCATGGGAAGTTTGTCCAAAGCTCGGTCGCCTATCCCCCAACAACTTACCAACATTATTTTGCAAGGTAGCGTAGGGGAAGGCGAGGGGCCTCAGTTCTTGCAACCCGTTGGATGCTTGGTAAGCCCCGCAGATAGTGATGTTGTCTCTCAGGGTATTAAGGACTCCACCAACTCTAACACACACCTCAGATCATCGTTATCTAGTGTCAAGACCCGCTCTGCCTGTAGCTCCAAATTAGGGGGGTCTCAAGCTACGGCAGGCTCTACATCAATGCTAATGTCAAAAAGAAAGCGTAGTGGGGCCCAAGCAAAAGGAAGAAAAGCTAAGCAAATGAAAGTAAACACAGCCACCGAAAGTGAGACACTAACTAATTCCCACCCTCCTGTAGCAGACCAACCTGTTACCGATGCAACTACGTTGTCTCCAAATCCTGGTGATGTTCCTCCAGCCGAAACGGGAACAGACTTTTGGACTAAGCTGGAACTCATCTTTAAAAAGACCTGCCTTCCAATTTACGATAGATTGGACTCTATTGAGAACAGACTTGTGAGCCTGGAATTATCGTTTGCATCGGCCCAGGCACAAGGTGAAAATCGGACCAAGGGGGAAACCTGTGTACAGTCCAGCATGACTGAGACCATCAATGTGGTCTCTGACCCTATAGTTACATAGAATGCAATCAATATAGCCAATGTTCCTGCTCCTGCGGGGCCTATACATTTCTCCCCAACTCCCAATTCTGATAATTTAGTAGCGCCCACCCGAACCTCGTTGAGTGATAGGCCACGGCTAGTGGAAGACAGCAGACCTGTGACTCGACAATCATTAATGAATAATTCCTCTCGGGTCCAACCTGCAAAAACGTTCCTATGTTTAGATCTCCCCCCTGAATCTACCCCATATGTTGTGGTCCTAGCGGGGGTCCCCTCTTTGGGCCAGGCTAAAAGGGAGACGTACATGGATTTAAAAAAAATGTATCCACTGGCTTAATTCCAACCGGCCGCTCCCCCCCCCAGGTATCAGCAGAAATTCTGTTCGTAAGACGGGTAGATTGGGTGGGGTCTAGGAAAAAGTCAATAGAGGGAGACTGTATAATCATTAATTTTAAGGACAGCAGGGCTGTTGATTACATACGTAGGTGGGCCCAGGCACGCCTAATGACTTCAATCCAGTCTCTGCCCCTGCCCTATTTTTATCCACAAGTGTTCCCTGCCCCCTTAAACGATTTCGTAGATAGGGGGCTACAGCATTGGAGCAACACTGGGGGTTTAAGGTTGTTTAATAGATATGACATGTTGTGTGGGTTGGAAGACTGTGACTGACTACCTCACAAAAATACAGTGGTAACTAAGGAGGATAAACAAGACAAGAGTCTATCTCCTCCTGTCGTTAAAACTTGTCTTCAGGGCGGGGTTAAGGGTACTAAGCCCAATGAAATCGATCTAATTGTTGAGAGTTTAGCTATGATCCTGAAGGGGCACGAGGTTATACCAAACCAACCATTGAGTGAGATAAACCTATCATTATCCGAGACAAACAGTGTGCATGGACGCCCTCTTTTTATTAACTGGACGGATAATGGTGGAAGATCTCTTGGTATAAATTGTTCAACCTCATTGGTATCCTGGAACCTTGCGGGTCTGGGTTCAAAACTAGCCTCGCCAGACTGAGCTAGTTTTATCGAAAAATTTGAGATCTGTCTCTTTCAAGAGACTTGGTCAGTGGATCCTGTTTTTAGGCTGGGTTATCTTAACTTTTATGTTCCTGCAGTTAAGAAAGAAATGGGTCGCCCAATAGGGGGCTTAGTGATTTGGGCTAGGCAGATATTAAGCTGTAACATTCAACAGCTTCCTGTCTCAAATGATGATATCCTAGCTGTAAAAGTTACCTTCCCCGCCGGGGAAAGTATTACCATCTTTAATATTTACGCAAAAGGACAACCGGGAGGGAAAATGTCAGAAGTAATATCGATGATTTGATCGAGGATTTGCCTAGAAATACACTGCCACTTGTAGCGGGAGATTTTAACACTACCTTCGAGCCGTTGGGGCATGATGATCATAGTCTAACTGAGGAGGAAGACACAAGATGGGGTATCCCACAACTTGAATTGTCTCCCATAAGAAAATGGACTGAGGCAGCAATTCATTTGAAAGGGCTATGCATGGCAAAACAGTTAAGGGCTGCCAATGGCCATACGCCGTCTGAGGGTAAAAGAACGTATGATAATGGCCTTAGGTCTAGCTGTATTGATCATTTGCTTGTTCACCTAAAATGATGGCATTGCCTTGTAGATATGGCCATCTCAAGAACTATGTGACTCCTTAGCTGACTACTTTGCCACCAAGCTGACTAATATATTCTCGTCTTTTTCTTCTTTATCCGAAACAGAAGGACCTTCCCCTCAGTCCACGCCTACCCTTTCCACTCCATCCTTTCCCCTCTTTCTCCCCGCCACGGCGGAAACCATCAGCAGATATGTGTCTACTATCAGATCAGGCTCCCCTTTAGATCCCTGCCCACCCTCGGTATTAAATCGCCTCCCTGACGTTATTACCTTACCTCTTAAAGACATCTGCAACTCCATGTTCCACACAGGGGTCTATCCAGAGATATTGAAAAGAGCAGTGATTAAACCCCTATTAAAAAAACCATCTTCGGACCCCTCGCAGTTAGCAAACTATAGACCCATAGCTTGCCTCCCTTTTCCTGCCAAGATCTTTGAATCCCTTATGAACCATCAGCTCTCGGAATATGTAAACCAACATCATTTACTGGACAACACCCAGTTTGGGTTCAGGCAGGGCCACGGTACCGAAACGGCACTAATAAAAGAAGCAGATGAAATCAGGACAATATTAGACCAAGGCGGGGCGGCGGACCTCATACTGTTGGACCTATCTGCCGCATTTGACACGGTCGATCATTCCATCTTGATCGACCGTGTCTCCGCCTTGGGGGTCAACCACCGAGCCAAGGATCTTTTAGCCTCCTTCCTTGCCAACCGCACACAATCGGTTAAACTGGGCACATTCTACTCACCTACCTTCACCTTGCCGTGCGGAGTACCTCAGGGATCATCGCTAAGTCCAACACTATTTAACATCTATGTGTCGGACTTGGCGAGGGTCATAAAATCTCATGACCTGAGTTTAACCACCTATGCAGATGACACCCAACTGGTGTTGGCCGTGCACAAGGATGGGGTAGCGGTCGCCTCGAGATTCCAGGATGGCATGCGAGCCATCAGCCACTGGATGTCGAGGAACTGCCTAAAGTTAAACTCGGATAAGACCGAGGTCATGATCTTTGGCAACCTCTCCCCGGGATGGTCTGATAACAGGTGGCCAAACGATATGGGCCCCCCTCTAGAACCAGTCACCAAGGTTAGAAACCTTGGAGTCATATTTGACGATAAATTGACATTCCACCCTCATCTCAATACAGTGGTCTCCTCTTCCTTCCTGGTTCTAAGGAAAATCAAAAAGCTTCTTCCATACCTACCAGCAGATGCAGGCAAAACTCTTATTTCTACCCTGGTCTTTTCCAAATTGGAATACTGTAACTCTCTCCTGCTTATCGCCCAGGAACAGGTCCTAAATAAATTACAGTCCATCCAAAATGCCGCAGCCAGGGTTTTACTTTCCACCCCCAAGCATCACTCAATTGCTGCAGGAATCCGACAATTGCACTGGCTGCGCGTCAGATGCCGTATCAAATTTAAGGCGCTTTGCACCGCCTATAAGGCAATGCACAACTCAGAACCACATTACTTAAGGAAAGCTTTTGCAACCTACACCCCCAACAGACCCCTCCGCTCATCTCTGACCTGTCTCCTACCAGTTCCTCGCACCAGGACAGCTTCCTGGGGAGACAGACGTTTTCAAGTGGCCACGGCGAGACTCTGGAACACCCTCCCTTTCTCCATTAAGACCAGCCCTACGCTTATCATTTTGCAAAAACAATTGAAGACCTGGCTTTTTGACCAATGACCTCCTTCAGTGTACCATGTCCTTTGTTAATCCTAGGCGCCGAGACACCTGCGGTTATTTGCGCGCCATACAAATCTAAAAAACATAAACATAAACATGGTGGTATTGGGACGCATTGAGAGCGTCCATAACCCTCTTGCTTCATTATTTAAGTTGGATATAGTTGGTGCTGTAGCAGTAACCCAGGGTAGACCAGTACCAGATCTTACCTTAACCAATGGCATGCGCCACCTTAAGTGGAGCAAAGTCATGGAGCAGCCAGACACTCTAGCCACCATACAGAATGAAGCAAGTAAGGTATTAATAGAACTGAGAAGTAGTGTCACTAGTAAGGACTTCCATCTCCTTATGATCACTGCCCATACTAAACATTTTGCTCATTTAAAACCCACTTCTGTAGGTTAGGCCCAGGGAGAAGTGAATTATGTAAGAAACCCAAAGGGTGGTACAACGTGGCATGTAGACAAGCAAAGACCAAGTTGGGTTTAGCCCTAAAAAGAAGGACCCAAGTGAGGTAAAAGTGGCAGGGGTTTGTTATAGGAAAGTACAGGCAGAGGCGAAAAAGATCTGGGATGAGAGCAAGTGGCAGAAACTGAAAGAAGCTTGTCTGGCCAAGAACCCAAAATTATTCTAGGGTACATACAAATGGGATAGGGGCGGGTGCCCGGACCGCCCACAGAATAATGTTGCCCAGCATCAGTGGGTTGATTACTTCAAGCCACAGTATGCCTGCCCTGATAGCTCTGAGCAGAATGAAATATTTTCCTGCACACATTATGAAGGAGAAGCCTTTACCATAGAAGATGTCGATAGGGCTTTAGAGACAGTAATTGAGGGAAGAGCACCGGGTATTGATTGCATCCCAGCCGATGTTTTTCTAAATGACAAGCCAACCTGGCGATCCTATATCGCCTACTTGGCAAATGCTATTGCCCAAGGGGCCGACAGTCCTCATTCTTGGAAGGGGGCAGAAATTATTCCGGTGCATAAAAAAGGGGACAAGTCTGTTGCAGGCAATTATAGGCCCATTAGCCTAATCGACTCACTTCAGAAGATTATGGGTAGACTGATTTTGGGTAAGATGCAGACCTGGATGGACAAAAATAATATCTTGAGTCTTCTGCAGGCCGGTTTCCACCCTCAAAGAAGCACAATAGACCAAGTTTTTCGTTTCATTACCCTCTATTGGCGGACAGTGGAGTTGGGAAAAGGGGCACTGTACGCTGTGTTCGTTGATCTGAGGGCAGCTTTTGACCTTATTTCGCGTCGCAAACTATGGCGAGTCTTGGAGGAGATGGGGATGGCCTGGAGCTGCTGACATTGGTGGTCCGCTTACATGAGGATAACTTCACCTGGGTTCGGTGGGGGATGCGGGGTGAGGTGACGAAAACCTTTCCTGTTGAGCGGGGAGTGCGCCAGGGATGTGTTATGGAGCCTACCCTGTTTTCACTCTTCGTCAACGGGGTGGTGGACTTCCTTTCCTTGACCCCCACGGATGATCCGGTGCTGGCAGATACTCGATTACCAATCGTCATGTTTGCGGACGATACCTTGCTTATCTCTAAAACACCTAGTGGTCTCCAGCGGGCCCTCCAGTGGGCCCTCCAGCGGCTCGGAGACTTTTGCCTCCTGCACGGTCTGGAAATAAACACTGCCAAGACCAAAGTCATATCCTTCAACGAGCACAAATCTTTTAGAGGAAGTGTGTTTATGAATAACCTCCCACTAGAGCAGGTTAGCGCCTTTACATACCTGGGTGTAACCCTGCAGAGGGACATGCGGTGGAAAAGCCAACTTGACCTAGCTGTGTTGAAGCACCAACAGCAATCAGGGTTTCTTCTACAAAAATTTAAGACCTCATTTACCAAACCAGTTAGCCCAGTACTTGAGATCTATGGGCTGAAGGTTTTGAGTTCGGCCCTATACGGAGCCGAACTGTGGGGGTTCGAGAACCTAAAATGTCTGTCCTTGGTGGAGAATGAGTTTTTTCGCAAAGTTACTAACGTCCCACAAAGCACCCCACTGACACCATTATTATGGGATTTAGGCAGGAAACCAGTTGATAAGCTGGCAATACTTCGTCCATTACTTTACTGGCGTAGAATATGGAGCACTGAGGAACTCTCTCACTATGCCGAAGGCCTTTTGGACATCATTAAAAACGATCCCTTCCATAAAATAAAATGGCTGAAGGAGATTAGATCTCTGCTTGTGAGGTTGGGTAAGCCTGAGCTATGGGATGATCCTCTGAATGCAATCTTTCGTTCCAAATAAATCTTGAAGGAAAGATATTGGGATATGGTCCTTTCATCGACATTTTCGAAAGGTCTCTCATTGCACCTCACTGGACGGTTCCTTGAATTCAAGCCCTGTCCAAGGTTGGAAAAGTATTGGGATTTTATTGAAAAGCCCTATGACCGTAAACTGTATTTCCAACTTAGGTTGGGTACCTTCCCAACAAGGTCATTCACAGGCAAGGGGGGGGGGGGGGTCACCTAACGACAGATGCCTTAGGTGCTTGGACCAGCAAGAATCTGTAAGTCACATTCAGTTCTTCTGTCCTTTATATGCTGCACCTCGTCGTAAATGTATAATACCAATTTGTCGACAAATGGGCACTCGCAATATGTTGAGGCACTGAGAATTCTAAGCACAGACCCCAAACCACCCTTAGCCATTGCCGTGGCGCAGTTTATGAATTGGGCTTGGGCAATACGATCAAAACCAATGCTCCCGGCTAGTTAGCCGACAGCCTACTTTGTTACCTGTCTAGGTTCAAGTTAAATATCAGCATTAATAACTTTTTGTATATGCATGAGGGGAATGTCTATTCTGATTGTTTGTTTGTTACTGTGTTTCACAGAATCACCTTTCATCCGATACAATGAATTAGTAATATGTTAATAATGGTATCTTTTAAACTTATACAACAATTATTTTATGCTCCTATATTTTTTAACTTGTCCATTCGATAGTTGTCATATAGAATTTAATTGTATTTTATCTATTTATATAGAATGTACATAATGGTTGTTTTTAAATTATGCAGTCTACTGATGATTAATTTTATCTTGTGCTTTAATGACTTAACTGTCGAATAAAGTTAATGATGATGATGGTATTGGAAGCTGCATGGCACTGAGGGCAGGAAACTGAAGGTGCCACATTCTGTTTGGGAAGAAGGTATACATGGGACTGACCCTCAAATAATATGGCAAGCTTCCCTAAAATTACTCTATTCAGTGGGTAAATCAGCTAAGCTTAAACATAACCACTTTTTTTTTTATCATTAATAGATTGTATTGGACCCC